>NC_068442.1:26307975-26907975 GCF_023373465.1 Oncorhynchus keta
CGCTCGGCAAATGTAATGATATGGGTTGGACTGGAGCTGATGTCTGACCTCATTACCAGAGTTTAATTGCGTTGTTACAGAGTTTCACTTCTTCCTTTCTCTGGCCTCTTTGTATTATAATTCCTGGGTTGCTACAAAAGTAAATGAATTACTTATGTATCTCCATATATATCCCTAAAACTTGTATTATGACAAAATGGCTATAATACTCATTACGTCACGGAAATGTTTCATTCGTGCAAAGTATTATTATATTGATGATAGCCTTGCCTGCATTTTCCAGTATTTTGTGAGATCTAAGAGGTGATATTAACTCACTCAATAGTTAATATGACGGTTGTCTATTTATATGGAAATGATTTGAAAAGAAATGAGAACATCAAATCAACAGTTCATTAACACCTCTTAAATCATACCTGTTCCTCATCAAGTTGTGTTTATTAGGAACTGGTGTGAAACATGTTGGTGAGTTCAATACATATGTAAATAACTGTAGTGTTGTTCACACTTATAATTAGTTAAGATTTCTTTAGACTTATTACGCAATTATAACCAATAAATTAAAGGTGATAAAGACATCCTGAAATGCATGTTTCATTTGATTGAATCATTAGTTATTATTTTTTTTGTTGTTGCTGGCTCTAAACATACACAACAGAGTAGAGGACATACAATCTCAGTGGTCATCAACCCATTCTATACAGTGAGTGGAATGTTTTGCTCCTTTGAAGCCAGGAAACAGCTCTACTTGTAGTAAACCTGGTGACCTTTGAGCCATCCAGCAACCTGCACTCCATCATTAAGTAAAGGTATCATAAAGGTTAAAGGCTGGGGAAAAGTTGGTGTGTGTGCATAGAGAGATGAGGATGTGCATGGGGACTGAAGATGTGCTGGACTATATTACTTTATCTCCTGTTCTCTTGGAATCGCATCACAATACACCCTTGAAAATATCTCCCAATTAAAATCAAAACATTGTGTTTGTGGATAGATTTTCCTGGGTTCTCCTCATGAAAAGTGCAATTATAATTCTGTGGTGTATAAAACACACTCTCCATGTAGAGTACCCATCCTATTCCTATCCTATTGTCAGTTGGAGGATAAATGTTGAAAAGGCCTAATCCTGAGATGGGCTGGACAGCAGGCTTTAATGAGGAGCCTGTCTCAGAGCCTGTCTTAGGCAGAGCCATGTGATATCCTGGCTGGGGGCTGGGGCTGGGGCCGGCCCCGGTGTGGAGGTCAGGTCGTAATGGAGGGGTCCATGGCTTCACCTCTGGAGAAAGGCGGAGCCCACTTAGGCTGACCCATTAAGTCAAGTTGCTCTTCCCTGACCTTTCAGAAGATGCCTAGTTGTGGGACACCGTCAGGCGTGTTTCAGCACAAACAGACTGCCTGCCTGCAGGCAATGGGGTAAAAAAATAAACATTGAAAGTCTCCAGCTATGAACATGGAGGCTGGAGCCTGTGAAAGATGTACATTCAAAGTAAAAAGAGCAGAGATTGAACCTATGGGCTATTATGCAGTGAGTGAAACAGAGCTGCCACTTGAAATGATGGGACAATAGGAGGTTCAAGCCAGCGGGCAGCTAGTGTATCGGGCAGCCAGATCCCAGTCTTAGTGACATTTTTTATTTATTTTATTTTATTTCACCTTTATTTAACCAGGTAGGCTAGTTGAGAACAAGTTCTCATTTGCAACTGCGACCTGGCCAAGATAAAGCATAGCAGTGTGAACAGACAACACAGAGTTACACATGGAGTAAACAATTAACTAGTCAATAACACAGTAGAAAAAAATGGGCAATCTATATACAATGTGTGCAAAAGGCATGAGGAGGTAGGCGAATAATACAATTTTGCAGATTAACACTGGAGTGATAAATGATCAGATGGGCATGTACAGGTAGAGATATTGGTGATATTGGTGTGCAAAAGAGCAGAAAAGTAAATAAATAAAAACAGTATAAAAACAGTATGGGAATGAGGCAGGTGAATAAGGGTGAGCTATTTACCTATAGACTATGTACAGCTGCAGCGATCGGTTAGCTGCTCGGATAGCTGATGTTTGAAGTTGGTGAGGGAGATAAAAGTCTCCAACTTCAGCGATTTTTGCAATTCGTTCCAGTCACAGGCAGCAGAGTACTGGAACGAAAGGCGGCCAAATGAGGTGTTGGCTTTAGGGATGATCAGTGAGATACACCTGCTGGAGCGCGTGCTACGGATGGGTGTTGCCATCGTGACCAGTGAACTGAGATAAGGCGGAGCTTTACCTAGCATGGACTTGTAAATGACCTGGAGCCAGTGGGTCTGGCGACGAATATGTAGTGAGGGCCAGCCGACTAGAGCATACAAGTCGCAGTGGTGGGTGGTATAAGGTGCTTTAGTGACAAAACGGATGGCACTGTGATAGACTGCATCCAGTTTGCTGAGTAGAGTGTTGGAAGCCATTTTGTAGATGACATCGCCGAAGTCGAGGATCGGTAGGATAGTCAGTTTTACTAGGGTAAGCTTGGCAGCGTGAGTGAAGGAGGCTTTGTTGCGGAATAGAAAGCCGACTCTGGATTTGATTTTTGATTGGAGATGTTTGATGTGAGTCTGGAAGGAGAGTTTGCAGTCTAGCCAGACACCTAGGTACTTATAGATGTCCACATATTCAAGGTTGGAACCATCCAGGGTGGTGATGCTAGTCGGGCATGCAGGTGCAGGCAGCGATCGGTTGAAAAGCATGCATTTGGTTTTACTCGCGTTTAAGAGCAGTTGGAGGCCACGGAAGGAGTGCTGTATGGCATTGAAGCTCGTTTGGAGGTTTGATAGCACAGTGTCCAATGACGGGCCGAAAGTATATAGAATGGTGTCGTCTGCGTAGAGGTGGATCAGGGAATCGCCCGCAGCAAGAGCAACATCATTGATATATACAGAGAAAAGAGTCGGCCCGAGAATTGAACCCTGTGGCACCCCCATAGAGACTGCCAGAGGACCGGACAGCATGCCCTCTGATTTGACACACTGAACTCTGTCTGCAAAGTAATTGGTGAACCAGGCAAGGCAGTCATCCGAAAAACCGAGGCTGTTGAGTCTGCCGATAAGAATTTGGTGATTGACAGAGTCGAAAGCCTTGGCGAGGTCGATGAAGACGGCTGCACAGTACTGTCTTTTATCGATGGCGGTTATGATATCATTTAGTACCTTGAGTGTGGCTGAGGTGCACCCGTGACCGGCTCGGAAACCAGATTGCACAGCGGAGAAGGTACGGTGGGATTCGAGATGGTCAGTGACCTGTTTGTTGACTTGGCTTTGAAGACCTTAGATAGGCAGGGCAGGATGGATATAGGTCTATAGCAGTTTGGGTCCAGGGTGTCTCCTCCTTTGAAGAGGGGGATGACTGCGGCAGCTTTCCAATCCTTGGGGATCTCAGACGATATGAAAGAGAGGTTGAACAGGCTGGTGATAGGGGTTGCGACAATGGCGGCAGATAGTTTCAGAAATAGCGGGTCCAGATTGTCAAGCCCAGCTGATTTGTACGGGTCCAGGTTTTGCAGCTCTTTCAGAACATCTGCTATCTGGATTTGGGTAAAAGGAGAACCTGGAGAGGCTTGGGTGAGGAACTACGGGGGGCGGAGCTGTTGGCCGAGGTTGGAGTAGCCAGGCGGAAGGCATGGCCAGCCGTTGAGAAGTGCTTATTGAAGTTTTCGATAATCATGGATTTATCGGTGGAGACCGTGTTTCCTAGCCTCAGTGCAGTGGGCAGCTGAGAGGAGGTGCTCTTGTTCTCCATGGACTTCACAGTGTCCCAGAACTTTTTGGAGTTGGAGCTACAGGATGCAAACTTTTGCCTGAAGAAGCTGGCCTTAGCTTTCCTGACTGACTGCGTGTATTGGTTCCTGACTTCCCTGAACAGTTGCATATCACGGGGCTATTCGATGCTATTGCAGTCCGCCACAGGATGTTTTTGTGCTGGTCGAGGGCAGTCAGGTCTGGGGTGAACCAAGGGCTGTATCTGTTCTTGGTTCTGCATTTTTGAACGGAGCATGCTTATCCAAAATGGTGAGGAAGTTACTTTTAAAGAATGACCAGGCATCCTCAACTGACGGGATGAGGTCAATGTCCTTCCAGGATACACGGGCCAGGTCGATTAGAAAGGCCTGCTCACAGAAGTGTTTTAGGAGCGTTTGACAGTGATGAGGGGTGGTCGTTTGACTGCGGCTCCGTGGCGGATACAGGCGATGAGGCAGTGATCGCTGAGATCCTGGTTGAAGACAGCGGAGGTATATTTGGAGGGCCAGTTGGTCAGGATGACGTCTATGAGGGTGCCCTTGTTTACAGAGTTAGGGTTGTACCTGGTGGGTTCCTTGATGATTTGCGTGAGATTAAGGGCATCTAGCTTAGATTGTAGGACTGCCGGGGTGTTAAGCATATCCCAGTTTAGGTCACCTAACAGGACAAACTCTGAAGCTAGATGGGGGCGATCAATTCACAAATGGTGTCCAGGGCACAGCTGGGAGCTGGGGGGGTCGGTAGCAGGCGGCAACAGTGAGAGACTTGTTTCTGGAGAGAGTAATTTTCAAAATTAGTAGTTCAAACTGTTTGGGTATGGACCTGGAAAGTATGACATTACTTTGCAGGCTATCTCTGCAGTAGACTGCGACTCCGCCCCCTTTGGCAGTTCTATCTTGACGGAAGATGTTATAGTTGGGTATGGAAATCTCTGAATTTTTGGTGGCCTTCCTGAGCCAGGATTCAGACACGGCAAGGACATCAGGGTTAGCAGAGTGTGCTAAAGCAGTGAGTAAAACAAACTTAGGGAGGAGGCTTCTGATGTTGACATGCATAAAACCAAGACTTTTTCGATCACAGAAGTCAACAAATGAGGGTACCTGGGGACATGCAGGGCCTGGGTTTACCTCCACATCACCCGCGGAACAGAGAAGGAGTAGTATGAGGGTGCGGCTAAAGGCTATCAAAACTGGTCGCCTAGAGCGTTGGGGGCAGAGGATAAGAGGAGCAGGTTTCTGGGCATGGTAGAATATATTCAGGGCATAATGCGCAGACAGGGGTATGGTGGGGTGCGGGTACAGCGGAGGTAAGCCCAGGCACTGGGTGATGATGAGAGAGGTTGTATCTCTGGACATGCTGGTTGTAATGGGTGAGGTCACCGCATGTGTGGGGGGTGGGACAAAGGAGGTAACAGGGGTATGCAGAGTGGATCTAGGGGCTCCATTGTGAACTAAAACAATGATAACTAACCTGAACAACAGTATACAAGGCATATTGACATTTGGGAGAGACATACAGCGAGGTATACAGTAATCACAGGTGTTGAATTGGGAAAGCTAGCTAAAAACAGTAGGCGAGGCTAATCAGCTAGCACAACAAACAGCAGGTAAAATGGCGTTGACTAGGCAACTGGGTCGACAGATAAAACAAACAAGCAGAATGGAGTACCGTGATTAATGGACAGTCCAGCGTGCGTCAGCTATGTAGCCAAGAGATCAGTGTCCAGGGGGCAGCGGTGGATGGGCAGGAAGCTGGGCTGGCGAGTGTTATCCAGTTTAAAAAAAAAAAAAAAAAAAAAAAAAAAAAAAAAAAAAAAAACTAACAATGACTAAATAGCTTGTAGCTAGTTAGCTGGTTAGCGTCTGGAGGTTCTTGAGTGTGTCATAAAAATAAAATAAAAATTAAAGGTGATAGCGATTCCGTATCACAGTGGGTGAAGCAGGTTTCCGGAAGGTATAAACAAAAAATAAAAATCAAAGAGAGATAGAAAGTAAATGGGTTCAGAGTGTTTAGAACGCAGTGAGCCAGATGGTTAGCAGGCCTGTGCTAACAAGCTAACAGTTCGTAGGCCCGGGCTAGACAAGCTAACCGTTAGCAGGCCGAATTAGCAAGCAGGGAGATAGCGAGGGCTAGAGAGCTAACCTTTGGGGGACGTCGCGATGGGGTGAGTCTGTTTATTCCTCTTCTTGCGGTGACATCGACAGACCGGTCGTGGGCCCGGGTAATTGTAGCCCAGGATTATGCTACAGGAGCTCTAATGCGCTGGGTGAGCTGGAGACACAGCGTTTCAGAAAGCTCGCGGGCCTTGGCCAGCAGATGGATCTTTGGCGATGTCGCAACGAAAAAGCCTGTTGAAACCACCTCGGACGATTATGTCGGGCGGACCAGTCGTGATGGATCGGCGGGGCTCCGTGTCGGCAGTAAAGGGTCCAGGCCAATTGGCAAAAGAGGTATTGTTGGGCCTCTTCGGCTAGTCGGGAGATGGGCTTAGCTCAAGGCTAACTGTAGCTTGTTTTGGGACAGAGACGTTAGCCAGGAGTAGCCACTCGGATTGCAGCTAGCTAGTTGCGATGATCCGGTGTAAAGGTTCAGAGCTTGCGGTAGGAATCCGGAGATGTGGTAGAGAAAGAGCAGTCTGATATGCTCTGGGTTGATGTCGCGCTGGTGTCCTAGTTAGCTTTGAAGACCGCTAGCAATGGCTAACTGAGTAGTAGCTAGTTAGCTGGCTAGCTTCTGACGGTTCTAAAGTAAAGTATAGAAAAAGCAGATCCGTACCACATTGGGTGATGCGGGTTGCAGGAGAGTATATTCAGCTCTAGTTTGAAAGTGAGATTAAAATATGTACGAAATATATACAGAAAAAAAAAAACGAAGAAAACTATATTTACACTAGACAGGACGGGACAAGACAAAACACACGTCCGATTGCTACGCCATCTTGGATTACTGACCCAACCTCGCCAGATCCCAGTCTTAGTGACATTACTGAACCAACCTCGCCAGATCCCAGTCTTAGTGACATTACTGACCCAACCTCGCCAGATCCCAGTCTTAGTGACATTACTGACCCAACCTCGCACAAACTCTGATCTCTGGTGGCACAAACAAAGGATTGGAGACCAAAGGGGATTAGTACAAAAAAACCGAAGGATAAAATATACATGGAAAAATATTGAGGGAGAGACTTAGTACAGTACATTACTGCTGGACTTCACAGTGATGCAGACGGGAGCCAAGCTGTGCAAATAGTCAATAATACCGGCAATCTTCAGAGACAGAAAGCTATAATCAACAAAAATCCATATTGAAGGTGAATGCCAGAGTTTTTTCAAAATGTCAGCCCAGTGGGTTTGTAGAAGGGCAGGGATGACAGCTGAGGAGCAGTGAGGAGCAGGGGGCTGAGCAGGCTGGACAGCGGGGACAGGAGGGCTCTATGCTGATGAGGTCCTGGACAGGGGGGCCAGGCAGAGTGCAGTGCTGGGCCAGGAGGACATAGTCCCACTCCGCCTCAGCCTGCTCCCGCACGATAAGGCAAGAGGGATGCTCTGTCTACACTGTTGGTACCTTAGGGCAACCATTCACTCACAATACATTACCATACTGAATGTGATCATGATCCGATACAAACATGGTACATGATCTGTAACATATTTTACCATGGATTACAGTGGTCGGAAGTAGTTTGAAGTACCAAGCAACTTAGTTTTGGAAAAGGTGTTACATTTATGGTACAGATGACCAATTTTGTTCAGTTTGTGTAAGATGTTTGGTCCATTTTGGGGTATAGAAATATTTTCAATTTTAACTCTGATAGAAGTGCAATGAAATTGAGGTGTTTTTGTGTTTGATTTCTTTCTTATCCACCTCTGAAAAGCAATGTTTTTATTATTTTCTGAGGTCTTTTAAGTAATTTAAAAAGTTTTTTGGGGGGGGGCACAGTCTTTCTTGAATAAAATAAGTGCAAAAATCTGTGGCTTTTATGTGCGGCTGCAGGAGCATGGTGAAATGTTTGGACACTAATACCCATTCATTTCAGTAGATCCATAAATAAAAGCTGCCAGCTATGCGGCTGCCGTGAAGTGGTATTCTTTGGTGCCCAGCGGGATGTCCTGTTCACATTAGCACAGCGGGGGAAACTGTCCGGAACAGCCAGACAACTAAATCAAGACATTTTCAACTTCTGACAAAATTGCTATAGGTGTTGTGCTTGCTCTGTGTGTGTTTATGTGTGTGTGTGAGAGATCTTTTCAAATGGTTGTATATTCCAATACCTTCAAGAAAAACTCCATGTGGTTGAATAAAAAACGCAATGCTAAGACAAACAATCACTTCTCTCTTTGTCCTTTTTCTGTTTTTATACCAGAAATTGAAGATATTTGAGAATTTGTGCGGGCACTTTTTTATATTTTTAGTTATTATTAGTTATTATTATTATCAAAGAGATTAGTATCAACTAGGTATTAAAAATGAAATTTGTAAGGATTTGAACACTTTCAAGCTTAGTTTCTTGTCATAGTCAGACACCTCTGATGATCTATTTCATATATAGATAGAAATGTAGTATTTGATGTCATCTCAATATTACCAATGCATTCCAATTATGATGTTCATGAATTGTTGTGTGATGTGCACTACCATAAACATGATTCGCTTCAGTTGTGCATAAATAATTATGTTGCCTATGCACACAGGATATACCATTCCACAAAGTGTTATCATACGTAAAGCTGGTTGTCTGATTTCATCGTATTATATGACAAGGTTCTGACCTCTTTTCTGGAGGCACAGAAATTAGTACTAGAGTATATTGCCTGTATGTATAAACTGGACTAATCCCAATTTAAAAGGGATCAAATAAAAATCTCCAAGCATTCGTGCTAAAATTACAAAAGGTCAGAGAGAATGGCACATGGTGGCAGAATGTCACAAAGTATACTCTTAACAGAGTCACAGCCCTGGGCTACATTTGCAGGTGGTCAATTGCCTCATCTTTACAGAGGTTAACTCTTAAGGAGTGCTAAAGTGTGCTAAAAGCTGCAGGTCTGAAAGAGAGGCCTATCATCAGAAGAGGCTGCCTTAGTGCCAACAATACCCAGATAATGACAATCCTGACCTCAGTTAAGTAAATCACACAGCCAGGGCTCTTGGATGTGCTGCCCAGAACAATGCAGGGGGAGAAGTGCCCAGCCACGCCTGTCACCAGGGCCTCAGCTGGGATTTACGATGCCAACAGACATGCCATCTTGATTAGGGGGCAAGTTAACCTTTCAACTTCGTGAAAATGAAAAGAAAGGTTTGTGCCCGGATTCCTTCTGCAAATTCTACGTGACTACATGTGGTTCAAAACATCATTGCATATGAAATATAATCCAATACTATGCATGTCACTGCTCCCAAATGCCTATCACATATTGTCTGGGGGAAAAAGAAAACAAGATTTGGCAGTGCCACTGTGAGGTTGTGGCTGGATTTTGTTTGTCTTGGGGCAACCTGGATCCCGTCCAGACAAGCCTTCCTTTGGAGTTCTGTGAACTTGAGATGAGAGGAGTTCTCCCTCTTTCTGTGGGCCCTGCATCTGAGTCTTTGCTGTAGGGTTCAGTGGACCTTGAGAAAACACCAGCAAATCTGTCACCACTGCCCCACCACCCCCCACCCCGGGGACAAAGTTGCCTGGCCACTTCTGAAGCTTCAATGACCCAAGGTCTGAACCCTGCTGCTCTCTATTCCCTCTTCTACGCAGCCACTGGGAATCTATGACCTCAAGTTCATCAGGAATCACAGTCACACGGTGGCATCAAAAGCAATGGCAGTTACTGTCATGTTAGCAAAGTACGCTGGTAGCAATGTTGGCTAAGTTCAAATGTGCAACAAAAATTATATCCTAACAAATCTAATCACTGCCTGAATATATACTGTAGACTTTTAGAAATAAAATATGATAATTAATTAATTTTAAAATATGGGGTATGATTTTATCATATTTATCCTATTTTGTCCAAGCCCAGATGGCCCTTAATTGGTTGGCAAAGGGAGCAAGAAGGTCTGCTTTGAGGCGTGAGTGTGTGATTGTTGCTGTTGAATTGCTGCTGTGAAAGGCTGGCTGCATGATGTAGAGATGGATCAGTGTGAGAACAGGTCACACAAAGGAACCACCAGCCATGCGCACAGGGGGCTAGCCCAGAAGAAAGAGAGACCGAGTCTTCAGACTCAACACAATCCTTGACCAAAAAATGTAGACTACATATGTGTTGGCATTTATCCATGGAAGGTTTCAGAGAGTATGAAGTATCATTAGTCCATATCCACTGACTGACTAACCTATCATGTATGCTCAGCTGTTCTTTGAAGGAGAGAAAAATGAAAAGAACGGAAATCACTAGGATTTCACAATCCTGGTGTCTACGTTTAGGACCAATGGCAGACACGCTAGTTGGTTTGGAACAAAATAAGTTACATTTTAGAGATTGAAAGCCCTCTCAAATTCATAGACTGAGCTAGATGCAAATACAGATGGTACTGTGGCTGCTATTACTACAACTGTCACTACTACTAGAACTAAGATCTGTAATCCCCAAGTCTCACGCATACCACCTGTTACAAAGAATTCTAAGGCTACCTGCCACAATGATTACCCCCACTGTAGCACTAACATCTGTAATCAGGCAACTGGATCCTGGACTTCCTGACGGGCCGACCCAAGGTGGTGAGAGTAGGCAACAAAACCTCGGCCATGCTGACCCTTAACACGGGGTCCCCCCAGGGGTGTGTGCTCCCTGTTTACCTATGACTGAGTGGCCACGCATGACTGAAACGCCTTAAAGTTTGCTGATGACACGACGGTGGTAGGCCTGAACACCAAAAGCGATGAGACTACAGTGAGGTCAGAGAACTGGCAGTGTGGGGGTCAAGAGCTTCAAGTTCATTTGTTTCCACTTCTCTGGGGACTTCTCTGGGGACAGTCGAAGGCACAGTAACACCTCTTCTCCCACAGGAGGCTGAAACGATTTGGCATGGCCTCTTAGATCCTCAGGAACATTTACAGCTGCACCACTGAGAGCATCCTGACTGGTTGTATCACCGTCTGATATGGCAACTGCACGACAGGAAAGTCCTACAGTTGGTTGTGCGGGCGGACCAGCGCATCACTGGGGGCGAGCTCCCAGCCACCCAAGACATACACACCAGGCTGTGTCTGAGAAAGGCCTGAAAAAGTGCCAACACTCCAGACACCCGAGACATGGACTGTTCTCCATGCTCCCATCCTGCAGGCAGTACTGGTGCATTAAGGCTCAGACAAACAGACTCCACAACAGCTTCTATCCCCTGACCATAAGACTGTTAAATGGCTAACAACTACTGTTCTTCCTCTCCCACAGACTATCCACATGGACTCTTTGCCCATCCACAGGTCTCTACCCATTCAGACACAACCTACACTGCTGCTAAAATGATTATTTATTACATGTATTACTCCATTACACTGCTGTCCATTGACTATTGACTGTCATTACCATTAGTATTTATCTATTTATCCTGCTGCTGGTCACTATTACTCCTGTATACATGTACATATATCGTACAACCAGTACCCTTTTATGTATAAAGCAACCACTCCAGTACCACTGCACATTGAATAAGGTATATATTGAGTGTACAAAACATTTGGAACACCTTCCTAATATTGAGTTGCAACCCCCACTTTTGAGATCAGAACATCCTCAACTCATCGGGCATGGACTCTACAAGACTGTCAAAAACATTCCACAGGGGTGCTGGCCAATTTTGATTGCAATGTTTGACATCAATAAGGGATCATAGCTTTCACCTTGATTCACCTGGTCAGTCTATGTTATGGAAAGAACGTTTTGTATACTCAGTAAATACTTGAAAAAAATGAATAAAAACAAAATGAATTTGAGTTCTTGTGTGGTTTTTATTATTTTATTTTATATTCTGTTGGTATCTATATTATTATTATAATTATTATTATTATTATTATTATTATCACTGCATTGTTTGGAAAGAGCTCTCAAAGGAAGAATTTCACTGTATTGTTTTACATCTGTTGTATCCTGGGCACATCACATATAAACTTTGAAACATGAAATACTACTTTCTAAAATGTTCTCTACAATTTTAACATGATCGTTCTCTACAACAAGCACTACATCTAAGAGCATTTCAATAGAGCCACATGAATTCATGTCCTTTAGCTGGCAACACCAGTTTCACCCACACCTATATTCACAGACATGCACGTATGCTTCTACAATACATTCAATTGCTCTGTCTTGGGTGAATTTGACACTGCTTGGTGCTTGGAATTTGACACTGCTTTATGCTCTTTGAGGAGAGACATGGCTGAAAAAGATGAAGACCTTACACTTGTGCAACAGCTGCAAGACAATGTCTTTAAGAGCAAAAGGCAAAATTAACCTGTGTCAAGTCGATAGGCCATGTGAGAGGTTGAGCAGGCCATCAAATCAACGGAGGTCCAACACAGGATCCTATTATTAATGACACTGAATGGCTGCCTCGGCTAAAAGTCTCCAGCGCCAGAGAAGTTCAGGTGTTACTTGATTCATTAGAGCTTCTGTCTCAGCCAATATGATGGCCTGTTGTCCTGAGTGGGTTGGAAACTGAATGTATTTTATTCCTGCCAACACTATGTCACTTTAATGTATTTTTCTGATGCCCAGTCTTGACACCTGGTAAAGGTTTGAGAGAAAGAGGTAGCAAAGGATCACAGGAGAGCCCTATTTAAAGGGAGTGGTTGACACTAGTGATATTTCTTGCTCCTCCTTTGCAGCTTCAACATCCTCCTTAAAGAGAAAATGTGTCACATTAAATGCAGAAATGTTGTAGGTTGTTTGAAAGTGCAGATAATGATCAGTCATTACTCAATGTTCTTTTACAATCTGGTCAGGCACTGACACTATCACCTGCATGTTTAAAACTGATCACAGATGGCCATGGGGATGATGGTACTGAAGATATTAACATATCGCTGCAACAATTAAAATTAAAGATCCAATCTCTTAAAATGTATTCGTGACTTAACTAGGAGGCAGAAATCTCTGTGATAATTCATATTGTTAGAAATACACTACACTGAAAGCCTTTGCAAAATTGTAGTGGGGTAATATTTATCATATAAGTGTACTAAATATATATAGTGCATTCGGAAAGTATTCAGACCCCTTGACTTTTTCCACATTTTGTTACGTTACAGCCTTATTCTAAAATTGATTAGAACATTTGTTTACTCATCAATCTACACACAATACCCCTTAACGACAAAGCGAAAACAGGTTTTTAGAAATATTAGCAAATGTATTACAAAAAAACACACACCTTTTTTACATAAGTATTCAGACCCTTTGTTATGAGACACGAAATTGATCTCAGGTGAATCCTGTTTCCATTGATCATCATTGAGATGTTTCTACATGATTTGTAGCAGCCATGCTGCTGCTCCAGTTTCAACTTCTGTAGCTCAGTTGGTAGAGCATGGCGCTTGTAACGCCAGGGTAGTGGGTTCGATCCCGGGACCACCCATACATAGAATGTATGCACACATAACTGTAAGTCGCTTTGGATAAAAGCGTCTGCTAAATGGCATATATTATTATTATTATTATAACTGTTCTGCCTTACTATTATTCAACCATGCTGGTCATTTATGAACATTTGAACATCTTGGCCACGTTCTGTTATAATCTCCACCCGGCACAGCCAGAAGAGGACTGGCCACCCCACATATGCTCTCTCTAATTCTCTCTTTCTTTCTCTCTCTCGGAGGACCTGAGCCCTAGGACCGTGCCCCAGGACTACCTGACATGATGGCTCCTTGCTGTCCCCAGTCCACCTGACTGTGCTGCTGCTCCAGTTTCAACTGTTCTGCCTTATTATTATTCGACCATGCTGGTCATTTATGAACATTTGAACATCTTGGTCATGTTCTGTTATAATCTCTACCCGGCACAGCCAGAAGAGGACTGGCCACCCCACATAGCCCGGTTCCTCTCTAGGTTTCTTCCTAGGTTTTGGCCTTTCTAGGGAGTTTTTCCTAGCCACCGTGCTTTTACACCTGCATTGTTTGCTGTTTGGGGTTTTAGGCTGGGTTTCTGTACAGCACTTTGAGATATCAGCTGATGTACGAAGGGCTATATAAATAAATTTGATTTGATTTGATTTGATTTGGAAAGGCACACATCTGTCTATTTAAGGTCCCACAGTTGACAGCGCATATCAGAGCAAAAACCAAGCCAGGCAGGTGACCGAGATCCCAATTGTCAATCTGACAGAGTTCCTCTGTGGAGATGGGAGAACGTTCCAGAAGGACAACCATCTCTGCAGCACTCCACTAATCAGGCCATTATGGTAAAGTAGCCAAATGGAAGCCACTCTTCAGTAAAAGGAACATGAGCCCCTGCTTGGAGTTTTCCAAAAGGCATCTAAAGGACTCTCAGACCATGAGAAACAAGATTCTCTGCTCTGATGAAACCAAGATTGAACTCTTTGGCTTGAATGCCAAGGGCCACGTCAAGAGAACCTGGTACCATCCATACTGTAAAGCATGGTGGTGGCAGCATCATGCTGTGTGGATGTTTGTCAGCAGCAGGGACTGAGAGACTTGTCAGGATCAAGGGAAAGATGAACAGAGCAAAGTACAGAGATCCTTCATGAAAACCTCTTCCAGAGAGCTCAGGACCTCAGACTGGGTCGAAGGTTTACCTTCCAACAGGACAACGACCCTAAGTACACAGCCAAGACAATGCAGGAGTGACTTTGGGACAAGTCTCAATGTTCTTGAGTGACCCAGCCAGAGCCCTGAGCCCGAACCCGTCAAACATCTCTGGAGAGACCTGAAAATAGCTGTGCAGTGATGCTCCCTATCCAACCTGAGAGAGTTTGAGTTTGAGAGGATCTGCAGAGAATAATGGGAGAAACTCCGCAAATACAGGTGTGCCAAGCTTGTAGCGTCAAACCCAAGAAGACTCAAGGCTGTAATCACTGCCAAAGGTGATTGAACAAGGTACAGAGTAAAGGGTCTGAATACTTAAGTAAATGTGATATTTGCGTTTTTTCCCCAAAAATATTTTACTTTGTCATTATGGTGTATTGGGTGTAGATTGATGAGGGAAAAAAAGTAATGTATATAATTTTAGAATAAGGCAGTAATGTAACAAAATATGGGGTCTGAATATTTTCTGAATGCACTGTATACCCAACAACAATATAAACACAACGTGTAACAATTTCAAACATTTAGCTGAGTTAAAGTTCATATAAGGAAATCAGTCAATTTAAATAAATTCATTAGGCCCTAATACATGGATTTCACATGACTGGGCAAGGGCACAGCCATGGGTGGGCCTGGGATGGCATAGGCCCACCCACTTGAGACCCAGCCAATCAGAATGAGTTTTTCCCCACAAATGGGCTTTATTCCAGACATAAATACTGCTTCCCTCCTCCCCCTATGACGATCCCACAGGATGTGGAGGTCCTGGGTTGGTATCATTACACGTGATCTGCGGTTGTGAGGCCAGTTGGACGCACTGACACATTTTCTAAAACAACATTGGTGGCAGCTTATGGTAGAGAAATTAACATTCAATTATCTGGCAACAGCTCTGATGGACATTCCTGCAGTCAGCATTTCAATTGCGTGCGCCCTCAACTTGAGATGGGCGGACCAGCGCATCACTGCACAATTTAGAGTTGCCCTTTATTGTCCCCAGCACAAGGTGCACCTGTGTAATGATCATGCTGTTTAATCAGCTTATTAATATGCCACCTATCAGGTGGATGGATTATCTTGACAAATTATCTTGATTATCTTGACAAAGGATAAAATGCTCACTAACAGGGATGTAAACAAATTTGTGCACAAAATTTGAGAGAAATAAGCTTTTGGTGCCTATGCAAAATGCCTCAGATCTTTTACTTCAGCAGATGAAACATGTTGTGTTTATATTTTTGTTCAATGTGTCTACTTACAGTGGGGTAAAAAAGTATTTAGTCAGCCACCAATTGTGCAAGTTCTCCCACTTAAAAATATGAGAGAGGCCTGTAATTTTCATCATAGGTACACTTCAACTATGACAGACAAAATTAGAAAAAAAATCCAGAAAATCACATTGTAGGATTTTTTATGAATTTATTTGCAAATTATAGTGGAAAATAAGTATTTGGTCACCTACAAACAAGCAAGATTTCTGGCTCTCACAGACCTGTAACTTCTTCTACAGAGAGGCTCCTCTGTCCTCCACTCGTTACCTGTATTAATGGCACCTGTTTGAACTTGTTATCAGTATAAAAGACACCTGTCCACAACCTCAAACAGTCACACTCCAAACTCCACTATGGCCAAGACCAAAGAGCTGTCAAAGGACACCAGAAACAAAATTGTAGACTTGCACCAGGCTGGGAAGACTGAATATGTGATAGGTAAGCAGCTTGGTTTGAAGAAATCAACTGTGGAACAATTATTAGGAAATGGAAGACATACAAGACTCCTGATAATCTCCCTCGATCTGGGGCTCCACACAAGATCTCACCCCGTGGGGTCAAAATGATCACAAGAACGGTGAGCAAAAATCCCAGAACCACACAGGGGGACCTAGTGAATGACCTGCAGAGACCTGGGACCAAGGTAACAACCAAGGCCCGTCTGAAGTTTGCTAGAGAGCATTTGGATGATCCAGAAAAAGATTGGGAGAATGTCAATCTTTTATATATATATATATCTTATATATATATATAATATTCAGATCCTCTCAAACTCTATATTAAGAAATATATATATATATATATATATATATATATATATATATATATATATATATATATATATATATATATATATATATATATATATATATATATATATATATTGTCCTTAATACAAAGTGTTATGTTGGAGGCAAATTCAACAGTACCACTGTCCATAATTTCAAGCATGTTGGTGGCTGCATCATATTATGGGTATGCTTGTCATTGGCAAGAACTAGGGAGTTATTTTAAGCACAGGCAAAATCCTAGAGGAAAACCTGCTTTCCAACAAACACTGGGAGACAGATTCACATTTCAGCAGGACAACAACCTAAAGCACAAGGCGAAATCAACACTGGAGTTGCTTAACAAGATGACATTTAATGTTCCTGAGTGGCCTAGTTAGTTTTGACTTAAATTGGCTTGAAAATCTATGGCAAGACTTAAAAATGGCTGTCGATCAATGATCAATGATCAACAATCAACTTAACAGAGTTTGAAGAATGAACTAAAATAGTCATATGGAAATAGTGTACAATCTAGGTGTGCAAAGCTCTTAGAGACTTACCCAGAAAGACTCACAGCCATAATCGCTGCCTAAGGTGATTCTGTCATAAAAGCTACTGAGGATTGTAGCTGACTCTATAGCCACTCCTATCTGTCATATCTTTAGTCTGAGCCTAGAGGAAAGTCTTTGTCCTCAGGTCTGGAGTGAAGCCAAAGTCATTCCGCTACTGAAGTGTGGCAAAGCCACCTTTACTGGTTCTAACAGCAGACTTTCAGCATGCTTATAGAGAAGGGCACTCAACACGTACTGCACTGACACAAATTACTGATGATTATTTGAAAGAAATTAATAATAAGATTGTGGGAGCTGTGCTGTTAGATTTCAGTGCAGCCTATGATATTATTGGCCATAATCTGTTGTTGAGAAAACATATGTATTGTGGTTTTTCAAGCTCTGCCACATTGTGGATTCAGAGCTATCTATCTAATATAACTCAGAGGGTTTTCTTTAATGGAAGCTTCTCTAATGCCAAACATGGAAAAAGTGTGGTATACGCAGGGCAGCTCTCTAGGCCCTCTACTCTTTTCTATTTTTACCAATGACCTGTCACTGGCATTAAAGAAAGTTGGTGTGTCCATGTATGCTGATGATTCAACCATATATGCATCAGCAACCACAGCTAATGAAGTCGCTTAAACCCTTAACAAAGAGTTGGTCTGTTTTGGAACGGGTGGCCAGCAATAAACAGGTCCTTAACATCTCTAAAGCTAAGAGCATTGTATTTGGTATAAATCATTCCCTACATTCCAGACCAGATCTGGTAATGAATGGTGTGGCTGTTGAAAAAGTGTTACCTTAGATAGTAAACTGTCATGCTCAAAACATATGGTTTCAATGGATGTAAAAATGGGGAGAGGTCTGTCCGTAATAAATAGATGCTCTGCTTCTTTTTACACCACACTCCAAAAAGCAAGTCCTGCAGGCTCCAGTTGTCTTATCTTGATTATTGTCCAGTCATGTGGTCGAGTGCTGCAAGGAAAGACCTAGTTAATTTGCAGCCGGCCCAGAACAGAGTGGCATGTCTTGCTGTTCATTATAATCAGAGGGCTAATATAAATACTATGCATGCCAGTCTTTCTTGGATAAGATTTGAGGGAAGACGGACTGCATCACTTATTTTTATAAGAAACATTAATGTGTCGATAATCACAAATTGTTTGCATAGTCAACTTACACACAGCTCTGACACACACTGACCCCACCAGACATGCCACCAGGGATCTTTTCACAGTCCTCAAATCCAGAACAAATTCAAGAAAGAGTACAGTATTATATAGAGCCATTATTGCATGGAACACCGTTCCATCTCATATTGCTAAAATTAACAGCAAACCTGGTTTAAAAAAACAGCTAAAGCAACACCTCACGGCACAACCCCTCTCCCGTTTGACCAAGATAGTTTGTGTGTATATATTGATAAATAGGCTACATGTGTGATTTTTAAATTGATGCATTTCTGTCCTTGAGCTGTTCTTGTCTATTAATGTTCAGTACTATGTCATGTGTTTTGTTAATCCCAGGAAGAGTAGATTCTCAACAGCTAATGGGGATCCTAATACAATACAAAAACATGTATTCATGGGTGTGAAAACATGTGTAAATGTAGTTTTAAATAAACTTGCTAAACTTTCTGAAAACATGTTCTCTTTGTTATTATGGGGTATTGTGTATTGTGTGAAAAAAAAATATTTCATCCACTTGAATTCAGGCGGTAATACAACAAAACGTGGGGTATGAATACTTTCTGAAGGCACTGTATGTTTTGGGCACATCTAATACAACCCATTACTCACAGTACCACTCTCCATATTTTCAAGCATAGTGGTGGCTGCATCATGTTATGGGTATGCATGTAATTATTAAGGACTGGAGAATTATTTAGGATGAAAAAGAAAGAATGGAGTTAGCACAGGAAAAATCCTAGAGGAAAACCTGGTTCAGTCTGCTTTTCACCAGACACTGGGAGATTAATTCAACTTCAGCAGGACAATAACCTAAAACACAAGGCCAAATCTACACTGGAATTGCTTACAAGGAAGACAGTGAATGTTCCTGAGTAGCCGAGGTACAGTTTAGATTTAAATCTACTTGAAAATCTATGTCAATACCTGAAAATGGTTGTGTAGCAATGATCAACAACCAATTTGAGCATGAAGATTTTAGAAAATAATAATGGGCAAATGCTCTTAGATTTACCCAGAAAGACACAAGGCTGTAAATCGCTGCCAAATGTGCTTCTACAAAGTAATGACTTAGAGGTGTGAAAACTTATGTAAATTAGATATTTCTGTATTTAATTTTCAATAAATTAGCAAACATTTAAAATTTCACTTTATCATTATGGGGTATTGTGTGTAGAAGGGTGGAAATTATATATATTTTAAATCCATTTTGAATTCAGGCTGTAACACGCCAAAATATGGACTAAGTCAAGGTGGTATGAAAACTTTCTGAAGGCACTGTATACAGTTGAAGTCGGAAGTTTACATACACTTAGGTTGGAGTCATTAAAACTCGTTTTTCAACCACTCCACAAATGTCTTGTGAACAAACTATAGTTTTAGCAAGTCAGTTAGGACATCTACTTTGTGCCATAAACAAGTCATTTTCCAACAATTGTTTAAAGACAGGTAATTTCACTTATAATTCACTATATCACAATTCCAGTGGGTCAGAAGTGTACATACACTAAGTTGACTGTGCCTTTAAACAGCTTGGAAAATTCCAGAAAATTGTTCTGGCTTTAGAAGCTTCTGATAGGCTAATTGGCATCATTTGAGTCATTTGGAGGTGTATCTGTGGATGTATTTCAAGGCCTACCTTCAAACTCAGTGCCTCTTTGCTTGACATTATGGGAAAATCAAAAGAAATCAGTCAAGACCTCAGAAAGAAAATTGTAGACCTTCACAAGTCTGGTTCATCTGTAGGAGCAATTTCCAAACGCCTGAAGGTAACACAATCATCTGTACAAATAATAGTTTGCAAGTATAAACACCATGGGACCATGCAGCCGTCATACTGCTCAGGAAGGAGACGCATTCTGTCTCCTAGATATGAATGTACTGTGCAAATCAATCCCAGAACAACAGCAAAGCACCTTGTGAAGATGCTGGATGAAACTGGTACAAAAGTATCTATATCCACAGTAAAACAAGTTCTATAACGACATAACCTGAAAGTCCACTCAGCAAGGAAGAAGCCACTGCTCCAAAACCGCCATAAAAAAGCAAGACTACGGTTTGCAACTGCAAATGGGGACAAAGACCGTACTTTTTGGAGAAATGCCCTCTGGTCTGATGAAACAAAAAAAGAACTGTTTGGCCATAATGACCATCGTTATATTTGGAGGAAAAAGGGGGAGGCTTGGAAGCCAAAAAACACCATTCCAACCGTGAAGCATGGGGGTGGCAGCATCATGTTGTGGGGGTGCTTTGCTGCAGGAGGGACTGGTGCATATCACAAAATAGATGGCATCATGTGGAAGGAAAATGATGTGAATATATTGAAGCAACATCTCAAGACATCAGTCAGGAGGTTAAAGCTTGATCGCAAATGGGTCTTCCAAATGGACAATGACCCCCAGCATACTTCCAAAGTTGTGGCGAAATTGCTTAAGGACAACAAAGTCAAGGTGTTGGAGTGGCCATCACAAAGCCCTGACCTTAATCCCATAGAAAATTTGTGGGCAGAACTGAAAAAGCGTGTGCGAACAAAGGAGGCATACAAACCTGACTGGTTACACCAGCTCTGTCAGGAGGAATGGGTCAAAATTCACCCAACTTATTGTGGGAAGCTTGTGGAAGGCTACCCGAAACATTTGACCCAAGTTAAACAGTTTAAAGGCAATGCTACCAAATACTAATTGAGTGTATGAAAACTTCTGACCCAATGGGAATGTGATTAAATAAATGAAAGCTGAAATAAATAATTCTCTCTACTATTATTCTGACATTTCACATTCTTAAAATAAAGTGGTGATCCTAACTGACCTAAGACAGGGTATTTTTACTAGGATTAAATGTCAGGAATGGTGAAAAACGGAGCTTAAATGTATTTGGCTAAGCTGTATGTAAACTTCCGACTTCAACTGTACATATAACATTTGTAAAACAGTATGTAAACATTATTAAAGTGACCAGTGTTCAATGACTATGAGTATATGGCAGTGGTCTCTAAGGTGCAGGGTAGAGTACCGGGTAATAGTCGGCTAGTAACAGTGACTGATTTCAGGGCTGGGTACCGGTCAGAGGCCGGCTAGTGGTGACTATTTAACAATCTAATGGCCTGGAGATAGAAGCTGTCTTTCAGTCTCACGGTCCCAGCTTTGATGCACCTGTAATGTCTCCGCCTTCTATATTGTAGTGGGACTAGTGAGTCCATTTAGGATGTCACAGTATCTAAACACTTGTGTGGGGGATGAGACTAATGTAAAGACAGAATTTCTAGAGACAATAAACCCCTTTGCAATAAGTAATTGCAGGGTTTACCCTGTACAGAAACAAGTTACCACAGAGATTATACACCCTTATAGATTGCATCGGTCCTCTTCAGGGAAGAACTTTCAAATAGATACCAAACATGGCTGTAGTAGTATTATTCTATCACACATTTCAGATATCTGGATACTGTGTGCGAGAGAGAGATACATTTTGGCCCCTCAGAGGGGGGAAGGGTATACGGGCCCTTAAATCATTGTCCTTCGTGTTTTGCTGGGCCTTTTGCTATGCGGCCAGAGAGCACATAAATTAGGGCCGAGCCTACACAATTGCAAAAATAATTATATGTTTTCAGACTAGTTTTTGCATAATGTTTTGCATCTCTCTATTGAAGTGGACAGACAGACTAAACTGATGTAGCATAATAGCTGTCAATGGCTGTGCAGTGTTAATAATGTAATATGCCTCTCCCTTGGGCGGCTGATCTCCTCATCTGGGTCATGATGAGTATTAAAAGGGTTAAGGGTGCGCAGTAAATTTATTGTGGTTCTTCCAACACCAACGGGCCAGAGCACTAATGGATGACCTTGGGGTTTGGCTGCTCCAGACTTGGGGAGATCATGTCTCACCACCCCCATAGCAGCAGCATGACCCCATCCCACTCTGCCCCTGGCCTCAACCTTTAACTCGCTGATCTTTGACCAAATTATTAAGCAGACACCTGCTTTCCGGTGTTTGGCCAGTGTGGGGGATGGACTAGCCCAGGCAACTCTAATTTGATGTAAATGTGTGGTGTGACAGTATCCCTCTCTCCAAAGACATCCCATCTGTTTGACTTTCCAGCAGTATGGCAACGCTGTCTCTAGCCCTGTATTATTTTTGGGAAGTAATGCTTGTATGCTCTACAAGTAAGGTTGTTGTTAACAGATTAAACTCATCATATCTTATACTGTATTTCTCATAAGTATAGAGTCCTTTTGATATCTGCACCAATATGTTCACTGCTTTTTAGAATCTAGTGTTCTTATTAGACACACATACATAATGTACTTGCACACACTACCCCTAACCACGACACCGCTAACGTTGTGCAGAGTGCAGTTTTATTTGTTTGGACATATACACTAGGGAGGAGACAGGTATTTATACGAGATAAACTGTGTCCCCATGGCGGTTGGCTCAGAGGACATTATTTCCTGCTCAGTCTAATATGTTGTGAGAGGTGAGTCTGCTTTCAGGACTGGACTTCAGGTGTGTTTCTTGGGGGCAAAGAAGCTCACTGTATTAGAGCAGCTCCTAGTGGCTCATAACTGAAGTAAGAAGGTAAATGAATCAACCTCGTTGTTTAATTACACTAATTTAGGGTTTGTCACATTTCTGAGGTTTGTGGTTCCATTGGTCTAACTGTGCACTCTTCAATTTGCTTAAGTCTGAGGAAAAGGTAAAGAAAACATATCAGACACATACATTATGCAATGTGCAATGTATTTTATGTATCTATGTATTTTATTTAATTAGCTAACTATACTGATTTTTAATTCCATACATTATTGAAATCAGGGGCACTGTTTTGTATTTTGGAGTGGTTATTAAAGACAGAAATGGTAAGTGATGAAATGGTAAGGTACATTTGGTAATAGTGTCATTTTTTCCACTGGAAAATGTAGTCCTCTGTCAAGGGCGCGTAGGTAGTAACTCAGACCCCAAAGACCCTTCTGGACCTCAGGGACTCACATATGTCAAACTTCAGAAAAAAAAGTTAAAAACCTCTAGCCATTAAGGTATAGCTTGGGAATGACACTGACCTAGGTCTGCCATCTTGCATTGTCCCACCATCTGCACAAATGTGAACTTTGCCTTTAAATACTGCCTTCTCAATTAACATGTCCAGCTGGGTGGAGAATTCTGTCAGCTCCCTAATATCATTACTGCCACACAAGAACGGGATATTCATATAAAACAGTGCCCATAGCTTTTCCCCTTGCTATGGGAGAGCTTCTGTCTTTAGTGCCATAATGAGGTTCACAGACAGCAGGGTCATTCTAGAACCAATGGTCTGATTAGGGTCTGTTCAGGGCAAAACGGGGAAAAGATAAATGTTGAGCTGTCTTTGTTTGGGACTTTTCCTTCTCCTCTCCTGCTCCTTAGGAAGCTCAGACACAGTGGAAGCACCTATCTGGCAACTTGTCCATGGACACACATCATGTTCCACTGCTTTCTGACACCGAGTCTCAAGCCTTGTGTGAGATATACCGGTGGACACAGACAAAGAGGGTTGAGAATGTATCAAGTCTATTTCCAAAGGGCTGTCTGTGTGGTGTTTGTGATAGCTCCATTAAGAGCATGAAGGACACTGAAACGTGCCTGTTTGTCTGGGTTTGTGTCTGTCTGTGTTTACTTGTGTGGATAACTGCACTTTTCAGAGAAAAAAACCCTGAGATCATAAATTTGGGGATGTCTTTGAATGTAGGACACTGCCGTTGTACCGGTTAATCTCCCCCCACGGCTTTGCAGACGGTAGTGGATTTAGAAGTTGGCATCATAACTGACCAGTGCTGTTTGATTAGATAACAGGGGCTCTACTGCAGGCATCAATCGTCCACTATGCTGAAATGAAACGGTTCACGCAACGGTCCCCGTCCATTCTGCTTCGAACACGATGGGGGTGACTGACGCCATGGGCTGCCAAACAGCGTTCGCCATGGTGATACCACGGAAGGCACCAGCTTGCACCAGATGCTGGGAATTAGCTGTCCCTATGACGGTCAAGGGTTTGTGTCCAGAGCTGCTTCTAAGGGACAGATTGAATAGGGTTGCAGGTTATGCTTCTGTGCCAAAAAGGCCACAAACACAGTCAGGATATACTTACTAGCAACATGTTCAGTTAGTATCCTCCTTAGCTCATGATTAACACTAAGACATACAGTACTGTTTATGGAGGCCATGTGTGTGGTTCATACTGCACCAGGCAGGGAGTGTGGTTTCTTGGCTTTGGGGACATAGTCATTGGGTGGCCAAAGGATGCAGATTGGCTCATTATGCTTGGTTAATATGCTGACCAGATGAAGACCCTTTTGTCTTCTTTTGCTGCCAATAGAAGTCCAGCTACACATGGAAGGACACCAAGCAGACAGACTACTGAGCCAGGGAGCCCACATTTGCCACATACAAATCCAGTGTGTACAACAATCTCTATGACAGTGAACCCCAACAAACAGTAGCTATAAACCCCACAGGTTGATGCTTTAGTTCGCTATAGAATAAATTATACAGACAGCAGAATTATTTAACTCTATTGTTTTCTTGGACTACATGTGAATGCTGCCTTAGGCTTCAGCTGAAGGTTATTCTGGCAGTCATGGTTTAACTACACAGCTGTAAAAACAATGGAACGATTTCAGTAATTTGTTTGTTCCCCCACAGAAAATGTTTTTTTGTATTTTGTGTCATTATAAAGTTCACTAAATCTAGCCACTTGTGAATAAACATAACCCCTGTTGCAGGCAGTCTTGTACATTGTTTTACAGTTTTTGCAGTAGGATTGTCATGAGCTGTTCTCTTTAGAGACTGACCTCTTTAAAAAGTGACCCCTCCTCTCAGTGAAACATGTGCAGGAAGGCCATAGAATGAACGTTCATATTGCATTCATGGATTGGATCCATCATCTGATAGTCCTCATACTCAGTCCAATACTTTGTTGTATTGCATGGAAAACCACTTAGAACCATATCCAAGAGGATACAGTATATGGATTTTATTAATACAAAACAAAAGTTTTTATTTTACAAGAGATTGGATGTGATTTCAGCGCCAGGGCATTGACTGGTTAATCTTAGCCCAAGTTGTACAGTGGTATTGATGGATGTCACTTTAGATAGTCATGCATTTAGGGTCTGCATGGGGGAAAATAATGTACAACAATGATATCTTTGATCATTGCAAGAACTCCCTAACACAAGAACTGTGTCGAGTGTGGTTATCATCAACCCATTTTCTATTCCCACCAGCACAAATCATTCCATGGCTCCTCCATCCCCATGCGCTAGAGCTGGGCTTCAAAAGCAATTTCAGCTGAAAAATATGGTGCTTTTCTTCAATTTTCAAGCCATTTGTACCGGGGTTAGTGTTGTTTACCTAGCTAGTACACTGGTATTTACATACCTCTTTAAAGAAAAAAATAGCTTGGTGTGATTTATGGACTGCAGCAATTTTCCATGTTGTGCACCTAATCTGAAAGGTTATTGAGAAAGGTCACATTGACCATACAAACACCATGGCTCTTCCACAGAGACTGGCTGGAGATTCATTTTCCTTAAGATATGTCAGGTTGGCTTGCATTGGAAGAGTATTATGATATGCAAAGACTATGGATTTGAAAATATCTTTGATTTAATTGTTTGCTTCAATGCTGAGAGAGAGAGAGAGAGAGAGAGAGAGAGAGAGAGAGAGAGAGAGCTAGCTAGCTAGCTATCAGGATCAATCCCATGTTTCAGAGTTGTAACCTTTACCCTGTCCCTTGACTGAGAAAGGATATGAGACCATTGGTTTAAAATAGAGAAGGAAAGTACATTTAAAAGTACTTAGTGAATATGATATGGTTTACTGGTCTTTCTGTCTATTCCTTCATTTCCCAAACACATTGTGTGTGAAACCTATCTTTGTTTTGATCTGGCTTGAATTTGATCTGCTTGGCAGGGAAGAATAACCTACAGCCAATCCTCTATGATTTATCAAACTATCATTGGCTAATAAGATGGCATCCTGCCTGCCTGAGGTAAGAGTCTTTGAACATGCATAGTTACCAAGAAATGGGAATGCTTTAATTTAATATCCATTTAAGGCTGACTTCGTCTATGTACCCTCATTAATATTAACTTTGTCTTGTTGCTCTATGGTATAACTATGTGGCATGTTTCTGCTAGATGTAGAAAAAAATAGAACTCCCGAAAAGGTCACATAAATCACAGAGCAGCAGAACACTAGGCAAAATAATAAAGGGCATCACAATCAAGCTATCAAATTGGGACACGCCACTGGTGTTGAAATGACAGAGAAGCCCAATGCATTGTAAGCCTGACACTAGGTATGAATTATTTCCAATGAAAAGCATTGTTTGCTGGAAGCTACATTTCATGCCATTTTAATTGCTGGGAGAAACCGTTACAATGAGGATAATTGCTGTGCGTTTAGATTTTAGAACGTTTATTTCTATAGCTAATCACATCTAACAGCTTATATCAAATGAGGGTGCATAAAATAAACCTTTTTGAGATTTACTTCCAAAGATGTTACTTATGAAATGCTTTGTCCAACTTTGGGAAACACTCAACAAAGCTATAATACTGCACTGTACTTTTATCTTAACTGGACTTGCCAGTTCAGTTTCCATTAGAACATATTGCACATTTAAAAGATATTACTACAATATACATCATATATGACTAGATTTACATTCTAGTATAAAGTGTCAAGGTTATTATCCTTCCACGGGTTTAGCATTTCTGATAGGTCTACCGTTGCTCATTATTTACAGTGAGTTCAGCGCACCCCTCTTTAGCATGGACAGACCATTTCATTGGGAAGCAGAGGATCAAGTTCAGTCTTAATGACAACCCCTCGCTGACCTCTCCAGAGAGAAAACAAATGGAACCTCAAGGTGATGTTTCAATTTCACTAACCACTTGGGTGTCCTGGGGAAAATAACAGATGTAGCCCTGAGGAAGGGGAAGGGGTGAGGTGCAGGTCAAGGTCACCATACGCCAAGGTTAGGGTCAGATAAGCACGGCTGGCTCAGGGTCTTCAGATGCCCAAAGGCCATTAGAGGTGGTGGTGGGGGGGGTCTCAGGAGCTTTGGATCAAGTGTTGCTCCTCTGAGGGGCTGAGGGGCTGAGGGCAGGGGCACCAGGGTTCACCACTGTCATCTGCACAGGGCTATACAGTTGCCCTAGGAGCGATCATATGTTTTGGACAGTAGATACCATAGCAGCTACCATTCAACTCACTAAGTTTATATTGTGTATCTAATAACAAAACTTTACCTCATGGAGTCGTCAGAATAAAACACGTGATACAACACATTAATTGATCATTGAAATGATCAATTAGGAATATCAGGTTTGATATAAAACGTCTGTTACAGGAATAAGCATTTACAGTGTATTAAGTTGCAGTGAAGCCAATGTGTTTATAATTCAGAAAAGAAAGAGACAACGTTTTGACAGCTTGATCAAATTACTTATTAACAAAAAAATATATATAGCAAACTAATTTGATAATTATTAATAAAAGCAACAGTATTTAATTGCAAATTTAAAGTAAATTAGCTCAATATATTTTTCAAATAAGTAAAATATCAATAAGAGACACTAGATTCAGTAGGAGATACTAGCTCTGGCACACTTATTTTGACTTAAAACAACCTAAGTGATTTGTTTGATTCCCTAGTTTGTAAGGTGCAATAATAACCGAGGAGGGAAATTTTCTAAATGTGTTCAACTAGAGAAATATCACTGGAATGAGACTGTAATTACTGTCATATTCATGGGGAGGAGTATACTAATAAGGAGAGTTTTCTGCAGATCAAATCAAATGTATTCTGGCGGGTTGGGATTCTCTTCATTAGAATAGGCCAGTTATTTCATAAACTCTTGAAGACCCTAAAGTATAGTTCTACTAGTTGTCATTCATTGCTACAGTATATACTTGTTATTAGATAGCTATGTTATGTTGTATCATGCTATATTGTTTTACATTGTATAATTTGGAAATGATCCACCCACTATAATTGTCTTGAGGGTAGTAAATATCCGAAAGAGAAATGCAATAGCTCTATTCATCAACTTAAACTCAATGGAACAGTGAATTACACTTTTAGAAAAATGTTGATCCTCCATCTATTTTTTTTTCCAGGAGACACCAACGACTTAAACAAGGTACATACTTTTGATATTTTAGGTAGACGTGCTAATCGAATTAGGTAAAATATATGTATGTGGTGCTGAGGTAAACTCAGAAAAACACATGAATATTTAATGATTAGAATTGATACTGGAATCCCATCTGATTTCCTCTCTATGCAGAACATTAGCAATGCACACTTTATTGAGTTTACATAGAAGCGGTCAAGGGAACCTGAGCTAAAGTGAATAAACAAGTCATCACATATGTTGACACTTGTTTCCATGGCGTTCATGTGATATGAAGACTAAAACAAGTTGTATGCTGATAAAGCTATGATCGTGACATGTCACATGCTGGTTCAACTTTATTTGTGGCACTTGTAATAAAGCTGAGGTTGATCAGATTTTCCACAGAAGGGATATTTTGTAAGTGAGTTCATTAGCCTTATTATTAGCTTAATTCCATACATTAAACCAGTAAATGGCAACCATATTTGCAAAAGGTATGATATACACGTTGCTACTACAGATCACCATGATGTGTGAATGAAACAGAAAGTGTAAAGAAGGATAACTATCACGTGGACCGTAATGAAGATAATGAAGAATAAAGAAGATTTGGGAGAAGATAAACAGGAGGGGGCAGAGAGAAGAGACGTGCCTTCACAAAGGTCAGTCCTTCTTTGTAGTCAATAATTGACATTTAAACGTGCATTTCAAACGTCACTGATAATGTTACACGAGATAATGGAGAGAGACCTGCTTCCACTGGCATGCAATTATGGGCATAATGAGATGCAAAAATGCAAATGTCTTTGTGCATGCTCCAGCCTCCTTTTGTGGGCTGCCGTGGCGTCTGTGGTGGATGATAGATGCCACGCTGGTGGTGGCAGACAGAATGGTGACATGTGGGAGCAAGCAGAGAACAGAATTGGGGCAAATATGCCACCACACCCTCTGAAAAAATGTATCCCACTACTGCCCTAGCTAATGCTTTCCTGAATGCTCTCCAAACCTCCACTTTGCAGTTGATTAATTGTTACAGACAGACAGCTCTTTGAGTCAATTTATGACATGCAAAAATATATAAATGTTATTGTTTAATTTCTGCATGTTTACGTGACTCCAGTAAATGAATGCCTCCCATCTTTCTCTCCCAAACAAAATATATACAGTATATACAAAAAAATATAAACAATATATACAAAAGTATGTTGACACCCCTTCAAAGGAGTGGATTCGGCTATTTCAGCCACACGCGTTGCTGACAGGTGTATAAAATCGAGCAGACAGCCATGCAAACTCCATAGACAAACATTGCAATAGAATGACCTTCCTGAAGAGCTCAGTGACTTTCAGCGTGACACTGTCATAGATGCCACCTTTCCAACAAGTCAGTTTGTCAAAAATCTGCCCTGCTAGATCTGCCCCGGTCAATTGTAAGTGCTGTTATTGTGAAGTTGAAACGTCTAGGAGGAACAATGGCCCAGCCATGAAGTGGTAGACCACACAAGGTCACAGAACGGGACCACTGAAGCGAGCAGCGTGTAAAAGTTCAAAACTGCCTCTGGAAGCAATATAAGCACAATAACTCTTGGGGAACTTCATGAAATGGATTTCCATGTAGCCGCACACAAGCCTCAGATCACCATGCACAAATGCAGAGCATCGGCTGAAGCAGTGTAAAGTTCGCTGCCATTGCCAGTAGAGCAGTGGAAAAGCATTCTCTGGAGTGATGAATCACGCTTCACAATCTGGCAGTCCGACGGACAAATCTGGGTTTGGCGGATGCCAGGAGAACGCTACCTGCCCCAATGCCAACTGTACAGTTTAGTGGAGGAGGAATAATGGTCTGGGGCTGTTTTTCATAGTTCGGCCTAAGCCCCTTACTGTAGTTTCAGTAAAGTGAAATCTTAACGCTACAGCATACAATGACATTCTAGACAATTTTGTACTTCCAACTTTGTGGGAACAGTGTGGGGAAGGACCTTTCATGTTTCAGAATGGAAATACACCCATTTGAATGAGATGTTCGACGAGCAGGTATACACATACTTTTGGTAATGGAGTGTATGTATACAGTATATAGTGCATTCAGAAACACTTCAAACCCCTTGACTTTTTCCACATTTTGTTACATTACAACCTTTTTCTAAAATAGATACAATTGTTTTTTTCCATCCTCAATCTAAACACAATACCCCACAATGACAAAGGGATAACAGGTTTGCAGAAATGAATTAAATAATAACATTTACATAAGTATTCAGACTGTTTACTCAGTGGTTTGTTGAAGCACCTTTGGCAGTGATTACAGTCTTGAGTCTTCTTTGGTATGACACTACAAGCTTGGCACACCTGTATTTGGGGAGTTTCTTCCATTCTTCTCTGCAGATCCTCTCACGCTCTGTCAGGTTGGATGGGGAGCATCACTACATCGCTATTTTCAGGTCTCTCCAGAGATGTTCTGTCGGATTCCGGGCACAGCATGATGCTGCCACCACCATGCTTCACCGTAGGGATGGTGCCAGGTTTTCCCCAGATGTGAAGCTTGGCATTCAGGCCAAAGAGTTCAATCTTGTTTTCATCAGACCAGAGAATCTTGTTTCTCATGGTCTGAGTCCTTTAGGTGCCTTTTGGCAAACTCCAAGTGGGCTGTCATGTGCCCTTTACTGAGGAGTGACTTTTGTCTGGCCACTCTACCATAAAAGCTTTATTGGAGGAGTGATGCAGAGATGGTTGTCCTTCTGGAAGGTTCTCCCATCTCCACAGAAGCACTCTGGACAACTGTCAGAATGACCATCGGGGTTTTGGTCACCTCACTGACCAAGGTCCGTTTTGCTCGGTCAGCTCTAGAAAGGGTCTTGGTGTTTCCAAACTTCTTCCATCTAAGAAGGACGGAGGCCACTGTGTTCTTGGGGACCTTCAATGCTGCAGAAATGTGTACCCTTCACAGTATCTGTGCCTCGACACAATCCTGTCTCGATCTCATGGCTTGGGTTTTCCTCTGACATGCACTGTCAACTGTGTCAACTTAATATAAAACATCAATAAAACAATTTAGCCTCAAATAAATAATGAAACATGTTCAATTTGGTTTAAATAATGCAAAAACAAAGTGGTGGAGAAGAAAGTAATATGTGCCATGTAAAAATGTGTGCCATGTAAAATATGTGTCATGTAAAAAAGCTAACGTTTAAGTTCCTTGCTCAGAACATGAGAACATATGAAAGTTGGTGGTTCCTTTTAACATGAGAATTCAATATTCCAAGGCAAAAGGTTTTAGGTTGTGGTTAATATAGTATTTATAGGACTATTTCTCTCTATACCGTTTGTATTTCATATACCTTTGACTATTGGATGTTCTTATAGGCACTATAGTAGTGCCAGTGTAACAGTATAGCTTCCGTCCCTCTCCTCGCACCGACCTGGGCTCGAACCAGGAACACATCGACAACAGCCACACTCGAAGCATCGTTACCCATCGCTCCACAAAGCCGCGGCCCTTGCAGCGCAAGGGGAATAACTACTCCAGATCTAAAACGAGTGACGTTTGAAACAGTATTACCGCACACCCAGCAAACTAGCTAACCATTTCACATTGGTTACACCAGCCATTAGGCTGATAGGCTTGAAGTCATAAACAGCGCTGTGCTTGCGAAGAGCTGCTGGCAAAACGCACGAAAGTGCTCTTTGAATGAATAATTACGGGCCTGCTGCTGCTCAGTCAGACTGCTCTACCAAATCAGACTTAATTATAACATAATAACACACATAAATACGAGCCTTTGGTCATTAATATGATCGAATCCAGAAACTATCATTTCGAAAACAAAACGTTTATTATTTTAGTGAAATACGGAACCGTTCGGTATTTTATCTAACGGGTGGAATCTCGAAGTCTAAATATTCTTGTTACATTGCACAACCTTCAATGTATGTCATAATTACGTAAAATTCTGGCAAATTAGTTCGCAATGAGCCAGGCAGCCCAAACTGTTGCATATACCCTGACTCTGCGTGCAATGAACGCAAGAGAAATGACAATTTCACCTGGTTAATATTGCCTGCTAATCTGGATCAGTAGTTATAACTAGTGATTATGATTGCTTGTTTTTTTTAAAGATAAGTTTAATACTAGCTAGCAATTGACCTTGGCTTCTACTGCATTTGCGTAACAGGCAGGCTACTCGTGGAGTGCAATGGTTAGAATGTTGGACTAGTTAATTGTGTGGTTACAAGATTGGATCCCCTGAGCTGACAAGGTGAAAATCTGTCGTTCTGCCCCTGAACAAGGCAGTTAACCCACAGTTCCTAGGCTGTCATTGAACATAAGAATGTGTTCTTAACTGACTTGCCTAGCAAAATAAAAGGTATTACATTTTTTTAAAATATTTTTTTTATAAATAATAATAATCGGCGCCCAAAAATACTGATTTCCGATTGTTATGAAAACTTCAAATCGGCCTGAATTAATCGGCCATTCCGATTAATCGGTAGACCTTTAATATAGACAGGCCTTTCCAAATCATGTCCAATCTGTTGAATTTACCACAGGTGGACTCCAATCAAGTTGCAGAAACATCAAAGATTATCAAAGGAACAGGATGCACCGGAGTTCAATTTCGAGTCTCATAGCAGGGTGTCTGAAAACTTACGTAAATAAGATATTTATTTTTAAAACATTTCTAAACGCCTGTTTTCACTTTGTCATTATGGGGTATTGTGTGTAGATTGATGAGGACATATTTTTATTTAATCAATTTTAGAATAAGGCTTTAAAGTAACAAAATGTGGAAAAAGTGAAGAGGTCTGAATACTTTCCAAATGCACTGTATATATAAAATGTGTAGATATTCATCAAAACTACAGATTTATGGTCAATAGCTAGGTCAAAAAGCTATTTTGAATCCCTGCCAAAATGTCCTTTCCTGGTCACTCTAATTGGAATATAATATTGGCCTATTCCGGATGAGGGTCAGAGTGATAGCCTGTGTGAGGCATACAAATCAGCTGCTCTTGACTATGTGTTTAGTTACATACACATACACTGCGTGCATAAACATTAAGAACACCTTCCTAAAATTGAGTCCCCCCCCCCCCCTTTTGCTCTTAGAACAGCCTCATTTCATCAGGGCATGGACTTTACAAGGTGTCGAAAGCATTCTACAGGGATGCTGGCCCATGTTGAATCCAATGCTTCCCACAGTTATGTCAAGTTGGCTGGATGTCCTTTGGGTGGTGGAACATTTTTGTTACAAATGGGAAACTGTTGAGTTTGAAAAACCCAGCAATGTTGTAGTTATTTACAAATGTAAGCCGGTGCACTTGGCACCTACTACCATACCCCGTTCAAAATCACTTATATATTTTGTCTTGCCCATACACCCTCTGAATGGCACACCTTCACAATCCATGTCCCAATTTTCTCAAGGCTTAAAAATCCTTCTTTAACCTGTACTTTAAGCATCAGCTGTCAGAGCAGCTTACCGATCACTGTACCTGTACACAGCCAATCTGTAAATAGCACACCCAACTTCCCCATATTATTACTTACCCTCTTGCACTTCTCTACTTGCACATCATCATCTGCACATCTCTCACTCCAGTATTAATGCTAAATTGAAATTATTTTCGCCTCTAGGGCCTATTTATTGCCTACCTCCCTACTCTTCTACATTTGCACACACTGAACATAGATTTTTCAATTTTTATTTTCTATTGTGTTATTGACTGTACGTTTGCTTATGTGTAACTCTGTGTTGTTGTTTTTATCACATTGCTTTGCTTTATCTTGGCCAGGTCGCAGTTGTACATGAGAAATTGTCCTCAACTGGCCTACCTGGTTAAATAAAGGTGGAATATATATATTTTAAAGTCTCCCTCTTCATGTACACTGATTGAAGTAGATTTAGCAAGTGACATCAATAAGGGATGATAGCTTTCACCTGGTCAGCCTATGTCATGGAAAGAGCAGGTATTGTTAATGTTTTAAACACTCAGTGTACGGGAATACAGCTGCTCAATATTAAATCTGATCTCAACTTTTGGTGAATTTCCTGTAAGATTTATGTGATTATGTGATTTTGTATAAGCCAATGTTAGTTTATGAGCTTCATAGAACCCTTCACATCTAATGTGGCACTTCATTTTTCTTGTTAATTGATGAGAGACCCAGGCTATTTGTGGATCAGAAAAGAGCTCCACAATATTAACTGTAAACGCATATATAATGACCATATACAATATATTTCACCAGATGTACAGTGGGGCAAAAAAGTATTTAGTCAGCCACCAATTGTGCAAGTTCTCCCACTTAAAAAGATGAGAGGCCTGTAATTTTCATCATAGGTACTCTTCAACTATGACAGACAAAATGAGAAAAAAAATCCAGAAAATCACATTGTAGGATTTTGAATGAATTTTTGGTTTGTCCAGATAACTCATGGCCATGGTTTCTTAGCATTGTGTGATGACACTTTTCATCGAGGTCTAAAACATTTCCAGGACTCCACCCCCCCTCACTCTGCCCTCCATCTTGGGTGGGTAACTGAGTGGCACACAAAACTTGTGAGCAGTCATGCTGTTTGTTAGAAGCAATTAATTTCTCTGGGGCCTTCGTTCTATTCAGTGTAAGCTTTTGTGCTTTAAATCCTGCTATTCTAAGCTTCTCTTTTTCCACAGAGGAAGATGGAGAGAGGAGGATGGGGAGGGAGAGGCAGCGACAGAAAGCTTTGGATGACAGATTATCTTGGGCCAGTTAAGCATATAATTGCTCAAATGAGTTAAACTCCCTTCAAATATCTGTCTATGCACCTCATCACACCACTTGATAATCAAATATTTGACAATTGACAAAGGTAAACTTACAAGGGATCTTCATTAGTTGCCATCCACCATGGCAAGATTCTCTCAACTAAAGGAATACATGGCGTAGCAGTGAAGACGTGTTTTGTTCGTGTCTCGTGTACTTTTGTATTTTTTGTACATATATTTCAATTTTATTTTCAATCTCTTTTCGATTTTTAATTTGATAATACCTTCCGGTAACCTGCCTCACCCAATGTGATACGGTATTGCTATTATTTTTAATTTTAGAACACATTCAAGAACCTCCAGAAGCTAACCAGCTAATTAGCTATTCAGTCATTGTTAGCCACTGCTAGCGGCTTTTACCTTCTGCACAGATACCAGCCCTGTTCTCAGCCTGGATAATACTCGCCAGTCTACTAGTATCGGACTGTCTCTCCACAACAATGCCGGATTCCTGCCGTAATCCCTGGACAACTACTTCTGATCTTCACAGCTAGCTTGCAGTTAGCTAGCTCACAGCTTGCAGCTAGTTAGCTCACAGTGGCTCCCAGTACCGAAGCTATCCCTGAGGCCCACCTCCCGGCCTACTCAGCTGTTCACCCGAACCCCACTCATACACGGCTAGAGCCCGATACTCCACCGGATCCTTGCTGTAAACTCTGGACCTTAGCACCGGATCACTGCTGCTACCGACTGGCTATAGTGGCTAACGTCACTGCCACGAAGCTAGTACCAGTTAGCCGTGAGCCAGGCACATCTTCCGGCCAGCAAACTAAATTCTACAATACCTCTTTCGCCATCTGGCTTGGATTTTCTGTCGACACGGCGCCCCGCTGCATCACCACGACTGGTCTGCCGACGAATACTCCATCCGCTGTGCCTTCAACCGGCCTCCGTCGGAGGGCTACTCACTTTAAACGCCTTGTCACCTGCTAACGGAGTGGCAGGTTCCCTGTTCCATCTACTGCTGCCCTCTGGACACTATGATCACTTGGCTACATAGTTGATGCCTGCTGGACTGTCCATTAATCACGGTACTCCATTCTGTTTATTTATTTTTAATCTGTCGGCCCCATCCGCAAACTCAGGCTCTGTGTGTAGTTAATCTGACCCTCTCTGCCTAGTCATCGCCATTTTACCTGCTGTTGTTGTGCTAGCTGATTAGCTGTTGTTGTCTCATCTGTTGTTTTAGCTAGCTCTCCCAATCAACACCTGCGATTACTTTATGCCTCGCTGTATGTCTCTCTCAAATGTCAATATGCCTTGTATACTGTTGTTCATGTTAGTCATCATTGTTTTAGTTTACAATGGAGCCCCTAGTTCCACTCTTCATACCTCTGATACCTCCTTTGTCCCACCTCCCACACATGCGGTGACCTCACCCATTACAACCAGCATGTCCAGAGATACAACCTCTCTTATCATCACCCAGTGCCTGGGCTTACCTCCGCTGTACCCGCACCCCACCATACCCCTGTCTGCGCATTATGCCCTGAATATATTCTACCATGCCCAGAAATCTGCTCCTTTTATTCTTTGTCCCCAACGCTCTAGGCGACCAGTTTTGATAGCCTTTAGCCGCACCCTCATATTACTCCTCCTCTGTTCCGCGGGTGATGTGGAGGTAAACCCAGGCCCTGCTTGTCCCCAGGCACCCTCATTTGTTGACTTCTGTGATCGAAAAAGCCTTGGTTTCATGCATGTCAACATCAGAAGCCTCCTCCCTAAGTTTGTTTTACTCACTGCTTTAGCACACTCTGCCAACCCTGATGTCCTTGCCGTGTCTGAATCCTGGCTTAGGAAGGCCAACAAAAATTCAGAGATTTCCATACCCAACTATAACATCCTATAATATCCTGACCAACTGGCCCTCCAAATACACCTCCGCTGTCTTCAACCAGGATCTCAGCGAACACTGCCTCATTGCCTGTATCCACTACGGGTCCGCAGTCAAACGACCACTCCTCATCACTGTCAAATGCTCCCTAAAACACTTCTGCGAGCAGGCCTTTCTAATCAACCTGGCCCGGGTATCCTGGAAGGATATTGACCTCATCCCGTCAGTTGAGGATGCCTGGTCATTCTTTAAAAGTAACTTCCTCACCATCTTAGGTAAGCATGCTCCGTTCAAAAAATGCAGAACTAAGAACAGATATAGCCCTTGGTTCACTCCAGACCTGACTGCCCTCGACCAGCACAAAAACATCTTGTGGCGGACTGCAATAGCATCGAATAGTCCCCGCGATATGAAACTGTTCAGGGAAGTCAGGAACCAATACACACAGTCAGTCAGGAAAGCAAAGGCCAGCTTTTTCAAGCAGAAGTTTGCATCCTGTAGCTCGAACTCCAAAAAGTTCTGGGACACTGTAAAGTCCATGGAGAACAAGAGCACCTCCTCCCAGCTGCCCACTGCACTGAGGCTAAGTAACACGGTACCACCGATATATCATGATAATCGAAAACTTCAACAAGCATTTCTCAACGGCTGGCCATGCCTTCCTCCTGGCTACTCCAACCTCGGCCAACAGCTCCACCCCCCCCGCAGCTACTCGCCCAAGCCTCCCCAGCTTCTCCTTTACCCAAATCCAGATAGCAGATGTTCTGAAAGAGCTGCAAAACCTGGACCCGTACAAATCAGCTGGGCTTGACAATCTGGACCCTCTATTTCTGAAACTATCTGCCGCCATTGTTGCAACCCCTATTACCAGCCTGTTCAACCTCTCTTTCATTTCGTCTGAGATCCCCAAGGATTGGAAAGCTGCCGCAGTCATCCCCCTCTTCAAAGGGGGAGACACCCTGGACCCAAACTGTTACAGACAGTTACTATATCCATCCTGCCCTGCCTATCTAAGGTCTTCGAAAGCCAAGTCAACAAACAGATCACTGACCATCTCGAATCCCACCGTACCTTCTCCGCTGTGCAATCTGGTTTCCGAGCCGGTCACGGGTGCACCTCAGCCATGCTCAAGGTACTAAACGATATCATAACCGCCATCGATAAAAGACAGTACTGTGCAGCCGTCTTCATCGACCTGGCCAAGGCTTTCGACTCTGTCAATCACCATATTCTTATCGGCAGACTCAGCAGCCTCGGTTTTTCTAATGACTGCCTTGCCTGGTTCACCAACTACTTTGCAGACAGAGTTCAGTGTGTCAAATTGGAGGGCATGTTGTCCGGTCCTCTGGCAGTCTCTAGGGGGGTGCCACAGGGTTCAATTCTCAGGCCGACTCTTTTCTCTGTATATATCAATGATGTTGCTCTTGCTGCGGGCGATTCCCTGATCCACCTCTACGCAGACGACACCATTCAAATGCATGCTTTTCAACCGTGCGCTGCCTGCACCCGCACGCCCGACTAGCATCACCACCCTGGATGGTTCCGACCTAGAATATGTGGACATCTATAAGTACCTAGGTGTCTGGCTAGACGGTAAACTCTCCTTCCAGACTCATATCAAACATCTCCAATCTAGAGTCGGCTTTCTATTCCGCAACAAAGCCTCCTTCACTCACTCCTCCAAACTTACCCTAGTAAAACTGACTATCCTACCGATCCTCGACTTTGGCGATGTCATCTACAAAATAGCTTCCAATACTCTATTCAGCAAACTGGATGCAGTTTATCATAGTGCCATCCGTTTTGTTACTAAAGCACCTTATACCACCCACCACTGCGACCTGTATACTCTAGTCGGCTGGCCCTCGCTATATATTCGTCGCCAGACCCACTGGCTCCAGGTCTACAAGTCCTTGCTAGGTAAAGCTCCGCCTCATCTCAGTTCACTGGTCACGATGGCAACACCCACCCGTAGCACGCACTCCAGCAGGTGTATCTCACTGATCATCCCTAAAGCCAACACCTCATTTGGCCGCCTTTCATTCCAGTTCTCTGCTGCCTGTGACTGGAACGAATTGCAAAAATCGCTGAAGTTGGAGACTTTTATCTCCCTCACCAACTTTAAACATCTGCTATCTGAGCAGCTAACTGATCGCTGCAGCTGTACATAGTCCATCGGTAAATAGCCCACCCAATTTATCTACCTCATCCCCATACTGTTTTTATTTATTTACTTTTCTGCTCTTTTGCACACCAGTATCTCTACCTGCACATGACCATCTGATCATTTATCACTCCATTGTTAATCTGCAAAATTGTAATTATTCACCTACCTCATGCCTTTTGCACACCATGTATATAGACTCTTTTTTTCTACTGTGTTATTGAATTGTTTATTGTTTACTCCATGTGTAACTCTGTGTTGTTGTCTGTTCACACTGCTATGCTTTATCTTGGCCAGGTCGCAGTTGTAAATGAGAACTTGTTCTCAACTAGCCTACCTGGTTAAATAAAGGTGAAATCATTTTTTTTAAACAGCTGGAAAGAAATAGATTACTGTCATCTACAGACATTCAGACTTTGTTCCTTGTTCGACCAGTGAACCTTCTTTTGTTCAGTCTCAAGACCATGTATCTGGTATTCCACTGATTGCTATATAAAGGTCAACAGAAGTATAGTATGCAAATTAACTGTCAGGAACAGTGATTACTTGACAACTTTACTACTCTACAGTACTCACCCCTAAGATCCTAGCTACGTATATACTGTAGAATCAGTCACTGAATTATGTTTTTATAACCACAAGGAGTCTTACAATTAACCACATTGTTCTCATTGACCACCATGCCAGTAAATCATATTTCAAAGTAATACAAAAAAACATTCCTGAATATGATATTTATTGCTGTATTTCAGATAACTGCCTTGTATTTGCCTGAAGTATAGTGTTAGTAGTGGTATTATTGTGAAATGAACAGATTGGAGAAAGCTGAGCAGTGGTGTTTGAGATCATGTAACAGAATGGATGTGTATTAACTCAGGAGACAGAGACGTAGAGTGACAGACAACAGTCAACACGCTGATCTGGATAAAGTGTGCCTTGCTCTTGGCAAGCCTTTACACATAGTTACTGTTGCTCCAGGCATTGGCTGGTTGATCCATGGCTTCTAGTGAATGCCTGTTTCATGCCAGTACGTGAGATAACAGAAAGGATTGTTGCAAGCAATTTTTTATTTCTTAATGTGATCATTATTTTGGTAATTGACAATAAGTCTATAGTTTATTCATCAGTTGTTAAACAGAGATTTCAGGGTTGTTAAGTTACTGCTACATTTCTTGATTTAAAAGTAGTAAATACAATTGGATACAACCTTGACAGCACGAGAGCTTAATTACCATGTTTCCATCACTTCTACTACCTATTGTAATGAAATCCACCTGTGGAGGTGTCAAACGCACCTCTTCAGTACATATCATATTAAGGCAACCCCTTATAGATTTGACTGTACAGACATACTTGAGTTGGTATGAAAAGTAACCATGATGAACTAGCACCAAGAGTTTTGCCAGGTTTATCTAAGTACCAATGCCACCCTTAGAGCAGACCAAATGTTTAAATTAAAAACTGAAATATCACATTTACATAAGTATCCAGAACTTAACGCAGTACCTGGTTTAAGCACCTTTGGAAGGGATTAAAGCCTTGATTCTTCTCGGGTATGGTCTGGGGCTGTTTTTCATGGTTTGGGCTAAGCCCATTAATGTAGTTCCAGTGAAGTGAAATCTTAACGCTACAGAATACAATGACATTCTAGACAATTCTGTACTTCCAACTTTGTGGGAACAGTGTGGGGAAGGACCTTTCCTGTTTCAAAATGGCAATGCACCCGTGTTTGAATGAGATGTTCGACGAGCAGATGTCCACATACTTTTGGTAATGTGGTGTATGTATACAGTATATAATGCATTCAGAAAGAATTCAGACTCCTTGACTTTACCACATTTTGTTATGTTACAACCTTATTCTAAAATGTATTAAATTGTTTTTTTCCCCTCCTCAATCCACACACAATACCCCATAATGACAAAGCAAAAACAGGGTTTCAGAAATGTTTAAATTAAATACTCACATTTACATAAAGTATTCAGACAGTTTACTCAGTGGTTTGTTGAAGCACCTTTGGCGACAATTACAGCCTTGAGACTTCTTTGGTATGAGGCAACAAGCTTGGTATTCTTCTCTGCAGATCCTCTCAAGCTCTGTTACGTTGGATGGGGAGTGTTGCTGCACAGCTATTTTCAGGTCTCTCCAGAGATGTTCAAATTGGGTTCAAGTCCGGGCTCTGGCTGGGCCACTCAAGGACATTCAGAGACTTGTCTTGGCTGTGTGCTTAGGGTCGTGGTCCTATTGGAAGGTAAACCTTCCCCACAGTCTGAGGTCTAGTCTCCCAGTCACTGCCGCTGAAAACCATCGCCACAGCATAATGCTGCCACCACCATGCTTCACCGTAGGAATGGTGCCAGATTTTCTCCAGATGTGAAGCTTGGTAATTCAGGCCAAATAGTTCAATCTAGTTTTCATCAGACCAGAGAATCTTGTTTCTCATGGTCTGAGTCATTTTGGTGCCTTTTGGAAAGTTGGCTGTCATGTAGCATAAGTGAAGACCTCAGCTGTGAAGTGACACAGGGAATCATGTAGTAACCAAAAAGTGTTAAACAAAGAGGCCACCATTTGCCTTTGACGGCTTTGCGCACTCTTGGCATTCTCTCAACCAGCTTCATGAAGTAGTCACCTGGAATGCATTAAGTTGGTTTTTGCATTAAGTTGGCTTCTGTCTGGCCACTCTACCACAAAGGCCTGATTGGTGGAGAGTTGCAGAGATGGTTGTCCTTCTGGGTTCTTCTCCCATCTCCACAGAGGAATGCTGGAGCTCTGCCAGAGTGACAATCTGGTTTTTGGTCACCTGCCTGACCATGGCCCTTCTACCATGAATGCTCAGTTTGGCCAGGTAGCCAGTTCTATGAAGAGTCTTGGTGGTTCGAAACTTCTTCCATATCAGAATTATGGAGGCCACCATGTTCTTGGGGACATTCAATGCTGGACCTTCAATGTACCCTTCCCCAGATCTGTGCCTCAACACAATCCTGTCTCGGACCTCTACGGACAATTCCTTTGACCTCATGGCTTGGTTTTTGCTCTGAAATGCACTGTCAACTGTGGGACCTTAAATAGCCAGGAGTGTGCCTTTCCAAATCATGTCCAATTAATAGAATTTACCACAGGTGGACTCCAATCAAGTTGTAGAAACATCTCAAGGAGGATGAATTGAAACAGGATGCACCTGAGCTCAATGTTGAGTCTCAAAGCAAAGGGTCTAAATACGTATGTAAATAAGGTATGTCTTTTTATTTGTAATACATTTGCAAAAATTTCAAAAAAACTGTTTTGACTTTGTCATTCTGGGCTATTGTGTGTAGATTGTTAATTAAGGAAAAAATATTTGAATCATTTTTAGAATATGGCTGTAGGGGAAGGGGTCTGAATACTTTCCGAATGAGCTGTATGTCTCAATGTTATTCACACCAGTTCAAACTGTGCCTGCAAGGAGGTCCAAAACTGGGCCTGGCAAGCTCCCAAACCAAAACACCCTTGAAGAATGTCACTACATTATATGGGCTTAATGCATACATGAGTGGAACGTGTCTACTACAATGGAAAGTAGAGGTCGTAATAGTGGTCCAGCCGTCAATACAAACTACAAATCTTGTCTACTCAGGAAGTCGCTTATTTTCACACACTTTTAATTAATTTAGTTAATTTGTTCAAATTACCAATTGGTACTGTTCCCGCAAAGTAAAGCCAGAAATGATACAATCCAAGCAAAAGAACACGATATTTCTCAACTAACTGCTCTTGGAAAAGGTATTATTTTCAATTGCATGTGCATTTTCCTGGAGGTTTGACTTTCACAGAGAAGTGGGTGATTTGTCTTGTTTAAAGCACAGCTAAATAGTTATTTGCATAATTTCACATCACAATGAATTCAGTGCAATGACAGTTTCATCTGAAATGGAAATTCCTGCTGTGCCTGGACTCAGAGATGGCATGCAACTGGCAAGGTCTCAATGGCTCTCGTCAATATTAAGCTTAAATGACAGCAAGTCTGCAAGTACTTAAATGTGATGCTGTTTAGAACATTCCTCAAAGCTTTGTGAAAAGTTTCCAGTCCCAATATATGTTAACCTACTACTTAAACACACAGAGAAAGTCAGACAGAAGGAGATACAGTGCCTTGCAAAAGTATTCGGCCCCCTTGAACTTTGCAACCTTTTGCCACATTTCAGGCTTCAAACATAAAGATATAAAACTGTATTTTTTTGTGAAGATTCAACAACAAGTGGGACACAATCATGAAGTGGAACGACATTTATTGGATATTTCAAACTTTTTTAACAAATCAAAAACTGAAAAATTGGGCGTGCAAAATTATTCAGCTCCCTTAAGTTAATACTTTGTAGCGCCACCTTTTGCTGCGATTACAGCTGTAAGTCGATTGGGGTATGTCTCTATCAGTTTTGCACATCGAGAGACAGAAACATTTTTTCCCATTCCTCCTTGCAAAACAGCTCGAGCTCAGTGAGGTTGGATGGAGAGCATTTGTGAACAGCAGTTTTCAGTTCTTTCCACAGATTCTCGATTGGATTCAGGTCTGGACTTTGACTTGGCCATTCTAACACCTGGATATGTTTATTTTTTAACCATTCCATTGTAGATTTTCCTTTATGTTTTGGATCATTGTCTTGTTGGAAGACAAATCTCTGTCCCAGTCTCAGGTCTTTTGCAGACTCCATCAGCTTCTCTTCCAGAATGGTCCTGTATTTGGCTCCATCCATCTTCCCATCAATTTTAACCATCTTCCCTGTCCCTGCTGAAGAAAAGCAGGCCCAAACCATGATGCTGCCACCACCATGTTTGACAGTGGGGATGGTGTGTTCAGGGTGATGAGCTGTGTTGCTTTTACGCCAAACATAACGTTTTGCATTGTTGCCAAAAAGTTCAATTTTGGTTTCATCTGACCAGAGCACCTTCTTCCACATGTTTGGTGTGTCTCCCAGGTGGCTTGTGGCAAACTTTAAACGACACTTTTTATGGATATCTTTAAGAAATGGCTTTCTTCTTGCCACTCTTGCATAAAGGCCAGATTTGTGCAATATACGACTGATTGTTGTCCCATGGACAAAGTGTCCCACCTCAGATGTAGATCTCTGCAGTTCATCCAGAGTGATCATGGGCCTCTTGGCTGCATCTCTGATCAGTCTTCTCCTTGTATGAGCTGAAAGTTTAGAGGGACGGCCAGGTCTTGGTAGATTTTCAGTGGTCTGATACTCCTTCCATTTCAATATTATCGCTTGCACAGTGCTCCTTGGGATGTTTAAAGCTTGGGAAATATTTTTGTATCCAAAGCTGGCTTTAAACTTCTTCACAACAGTATCTCGGACCTGCCTGGTGTGTTCCTTGTTCTTCATGATGCTCTCTGCGCTTTTAACGGACCTCTGAGACTATCACAGTGCAGGTGCATTTATACGGAGACTTGATTACACACAGGTGGATTGTATTTATCATCATTAGTCATTTAGGTCAACATTGGATCATTCAGAGATCCTCACTGAACTTCTGGAGAGAGTTTGCTGCACTGAAAGTAAAGGGGCTGAATAATTTTGCACACCCAATTTTTCAGTTTTTGATTTGTTAAAAAAGTTTGAAATATCCAATAAATGTCGTTCCACTTCATGATTGTGTCCCACTTGTTGTTGAATCTTCACAAAAAATTACAGTTTTATATCTTTATGTTTGAAGCCTGAAATGTGGCAAAAGGTCGCAAAGTTCAAGGGGGCTGAATACTTTCGCAAGGCACTCTATGTGCAAAGCAGAGTAAAGGTTGCTGAATTTGGTACTGTACTGCACAACTGGGTAAAACTATATCAACGAGAACTTCAAATTCCTTTTTATCATAATGTACAAAACTGCCAGGGAGATTTTCAAGTGGAGTTATAAAACGTACCTTGAAACCAGCTGTCATCATACTGTCAATAGAGATTACTACAATTCAAGAAAGCATACAATGAAAGTTTTTGCAGAACTTCAACCCAGCTTTGAAAATGCAAAATGCAATACAAAAGCATCAAAGACAGATTAAAGTCGTTCCTTAATGAGGTAAAACAGATTAAAGTCGTTCCTTAAGAAGGTTGTGCTTCACTAAGGTAAAATATACCCAGGATATGGTTCCTTCATCGCAATATTCAGATTTGGTGACACGCTGACAAGGTCATTGGATGTACAAGCTCTCATTTAAAACATAGACATGAGACCAGGACTGGGGTTAGTTGGGTCTATCAGAGCTGTCAATCAATTAATGACAATTATTGAGCAAGGAAACCCGTGGGAGGTGAGAGGGGGAATGAGAATGACCGTGGAGGAACAACACAGGGAACAGGATAAATTAAGGAGATTGGAAAATAATGACCAAACCTGAATTATATTACCAGTTCATACATGCAGATCTCTCACTTCAGAATCTCTGCCAAATGGGACAATGGAGCGTCATGACAATAATCTTTATTTTCTTTCAATCACCCACGATAACAATGTTTTCAGAACAGCACAAACTTGAACCAGCACAATATGGCGACGCACGCTAACCAGTCAGGTTATTCACTTGAGAGATACTAAATCAAATTGCTATCCTGTCATGAAATAGCTCCATTTGATAGATACTGTATGTATGTCAACATTAGTTAAAGTTAAAAAATCATTGTGTAATTTAATAAAAATTACGAATGAAGTCGAGACCCAGTTGTAAACAGAAACAGAATACCAATTTACAAGTATACAGTGTTTAAGAAACTTGCTAACAACAAGAGTAGAAATGTGCCATCTACTGTAAGCAACCTCAGTAGGTAATGTAATTGTAACAAGGTGGATCATCCAAATCAACATGAAAGACTCTTTGATTAATGACAGGGGCTACTATTGAAACCAGGTTAGCACATTTTCATGAATATTTGTGGGAGGAACAGATAGTGTGGGGGGGAGTGTGGTGCTCATATAAATAAAAAAGGGACAGAGTTCCTCACATTCTCAAATACAAGAGGAGAAAGGGTTCTGAAAGAGGAGGGCGAGACAGCGTTTTGAAATTCTCCAGCTGGCAGGCTTTAATTTTCTACCGTTCTAATTAAAATGCAAATTAAATGTATAATTAGCAACCACAGTATCCAAGAAACCACCTTGTGTGCAACCCAAACATATGGGGAAACCAGCGGTGGGCAGCAATGTCCCTCTGAGGCAGCGGGGGCGGTTGGTTGGCTGGGTGAGTGGGTGGTTGGTTGTTCAGCCTCCTCCACTCAGAGGGGCTGTGCTGCTGGTGATCATGGGGCTGGGCAGGTGAAACTCCCAGCTCTGGATCTAATGCTTAACCTAGCCTCCTCAGCTGGAAGCCCTCTGAGCTCTATAGGAGACGAGTGGCAGGGGAGCAATGCACAGTTTACTCTGCTTGTCATTGGCCATGTCACAGGTCATTGCCTGTGTCACCTCAACTCTGGCCAAGTGCACTGGCCGCTGCAACAGGGGTTAGATCCTCCAGATCGAAAGGTCTCGGACTAAAATTAACCTCTGCTGACTCGCAGATAATTCATTGCTCATTGATGGGGGATTCATAGTAAACAGCTTGCTTTGATGTCTCTGTCACCATTACCTATCAGGAATAGAGGAGGATGCCAAACAGCTGTTTTACATGCATCCTTATATCAATAAATAGCTAGAATCATAAAACAAGCTCATCAAATGTAATTCTCTGGCACTGAATAGCAGCTTGTTGTGATGAATGAGCTAGTTGTCACACAATATTTACTCTCAATCATGGTTTTAACCAAATCTCTTTTCTATTAGTAATATTGTAGAAAGGTAAATGAAAACCAGGCTATGACAATGAAATTAAGAGCTGTTTGGGTCATGAAAAATCTACAGTCAAGGGACTTTGAAAGCAATTATCATTAGACAGAATGATGACGAATGCAACCTGTCGTCATTAATATTTTCTATAATCAGTAGTCGTGTCCACGCAAGTCAGCCAGGTCACCGTGGGTCAATATTCCATTTTCTTTAAGGTGACTGCCTTTGTACTGACACTGCTGAAATGGCACCACCAATCACGCATCAGCTGTCACAGGCTAAAGTTGAGGTCACAGCCAATCCATGTCAAAGGAGAGGCCACTTCACGTCTCCTCGTATGCTTTCAATGTGGACAGTCAGTCTGGTGACACTGTTCTGTGGGACCACTCCTCTTGAGGTTTAGAGCTAGTCTGTGATGGACTGGCCAGTGAGAGGGTCTTGGATGACCTTTTCAACACCTGTATCCCTCTGTCAGCTGAGTGGGACCTGTACTCCTGTTGTTCTGGGAAGTGTCCTGCATAAAAGCCAGACCTATCTTGAAAACTGTCAGGTGAGTTAACAAGCGGGCCCAAAGCTTTGTGCAGACACTTTGATGTGGCCCGGTGTTATCAGTGACAATGTTTGCTCTCAGGTTGCTCTCTGAGAGCCATTCATCCCTGCTCAGAGACATGCACTGACACTTTGTCCACCACAACGATATAGCGGAGGGGAGCTGTGTTTTTGCTTAAAGTTAGAATATTTTTTTCTACATACCTTTTTAGACTTATATCATTCATTTCTATACCCATTGAATCTTGAAGAATATTACTTATAAATGCCTCATGAGCTTGGTTCAACTGTTGTACCCCATTAGAACCCAAAATATAAGCTTGTTTTATTCCAATGTTGGTAAACAACGTAAATGTAAAAACAAAAAACACTGTATAGCCTCAAAACATGGTTAAACTAAACATTTGATATCCCGAATGGTCAGTCCATGCATCCATAGCTGTCTATGAATTTGAGAGTGGTAACATTTCTCCACCTGCATCCCTCATCTTTTTAGTGAAACAGGGGCAGGGGGGTGCTTTGTTATTGTTTCAATCAAGGATTCTAGCTTTAACCAAGCATTTTCAACTTCACCATTTTTTGGGCCTGGATCTAAACAAAACACAATCATTAACAAAACAGGTTAATTCCCAAATTATTATGTTAATACCATTATCAATATTCAAACATCCAATTACAAAATATAATAAATCATGGATGTGAATTCCAGGTATGGGTTTAGCACTATTGAATGCAACATTCTGTTGACTAAGTAGAAGAGACCCACTGAGGAAAAAGATTCATGTATTGGAATCCAATTTATGCATTTATCTATAGAGAAGCTTAAAAGGAAACCTTTCAACATGTCCTAAAAGTGACATCCCGACTGCAGTGCCATGCAAAAAAGTCAAGATGATGTATGGTTGAGGCAAGGTGGAAGACATTTTAGGACAAAACCTAGCTCCCCAATACAATCGTTCACATTGTTTCTCTCTCTCAGAAATGTTTCTCCATGGCTGCTTGGCTGTGGCACCTGTTGCCTTGTTAATCATGCTGAGAAGATACTCATAAATCATAACATTCCGCAATTAATCAAGCTGTCAGCTCCCAGGTCAGAGATCATGCGTGGAAAAGCCAAAGGTCATCTCCGGGGTGTGAAAGGGTCATGGTTGTGTGGCATCTCTTATTCTTGGGAGGTGTCAGGAGAGGAGCCAATAGAACAAAGGAGAAATCAAAGTCCAGCGACAGGGGGAGAAGGGGGGACAACCATACCAGGCCCAGAGAGGAGAAGTGGGTCCAGTGGACAAAGCAAGTCAAATTGACCTGTCATTACATCAAGAGAGCCTTGGCAGACTGCAACACTATCACACTCCAACATACTATTTCAAATGACAGAGTTCCCGGAACCTATTTGCATAATTAACAAGTAATTTCTCTTCGTTCATATGACTTTCATTAATTCGTCGAAGACTTCAGATGAATTGACAGACACTATATCAGGCATCTTAAACAGCAAAAAGAACACCATGTAGCATCTGGGTTTTAATAACAAACAAAAAAACCAAGATATATATTTTCTATGTTTGAACTTTTTCTGAATCGTACAATGCCAATTGTGATAGGTTCCGGGTTGAAATCCAGGACGAGCCTTCTAAAAATAACATTTGGTATTGGCCATTTGGCCGCAGCAATTACATGTGTTTGCTTGCGTGTGCTGAATGTGTATTGTTGTGGCTATAGCCTCAGTCTCAAACACTTGAGGTTGACTTACCTACCACCATTTCACCCCTGGCAGACTGAAATGTTATCTGGCACGGACGCACAAATGGGAATGTGGGTTTGCAGATGGTGGCTTTGGTGGTGGCTTTTGAAATCCAGCATGCCGTTTTGCAGAACTGGCACTTTTCTGTCTCCAGTCACATTGTTGGGTGAAGGCCTGTCTGTCGCCAAGCAGAGTTCAGTGAGAGGCCCTGAGATGCACTGTTACTACAGATTCTCAGAGCTGCTGCCAGGCCTGCTACTACCTGTGTTGTCCATGTTCAAATCCTCATCAACAGACATTATTGGACCAGCCCTGGCCAAGTCATAGGGGTCCAACAGCACTCACGCAGGTGTGAGGTCTATAAAGGGTTGTAGCGAGAGCCCTGTAGACTACATGAAGGCTGCTGATATAAGTGTTCTTATAATTCAATTAATATATTTTTTCCCCTTTGGGTGCAATTCATGCAGTAAGTGTGAAGTGATCATTCCATACACAGAAAATAGCTCCAAGGACAGACCACCTTCTGACCGGACTTCTGACCGATCACCTGCACAGTCCATAAATGTTGCTATGGTCAATTTCTTAAAAGGACATCATCTTGATTTCTTATTATTTCCCTACAATCAATTCCTTGGAATGCATACAATCTCAAAATAATCCATAATTTTGTATTTCATTCCTACAATCCATAACCCTCATTCCCACTACAATTTGTCTAAAACAATATAATTTGTCAGTGTATGTCAATCCCAGGTGTTTATGCAAGGCCTCTGAAAAGCAAAGTACATTAAGTCTGATATGCCCTTCCACTCATAGTGTGAGGGGTCATTCATAGATGATAATTAGAACATCCATAAAATCTCTAGCTTAATGTACTATACATCAAGGCTGAACTTTAGCCATCTCAGCACATCAATCAATCTGCACTATGTATTTGTCATTGCATTAGCAAGCCTTGATGACATTTAAGTCCTACAAATGTTGTTGTTAGCCTTTCAGTGCCTACTTACTTACTTCCCCATAAATGCCATGTGATTGGATCATTGAGTGGCAAGTTTAGTTATGCAATGGTTGCTGGGGAAAAATGTCAAAATGCATTTACTACTATTTAGGGTCAATTATGAGGAACACTTATTTAAATGACATTACAAAGCCACTGCAATGAACTTTACGTGCCAGACTGTGAAAATCACGCATATGAAAATCCTATATTTTTGGGTTGACGTATGCATTATATTTTGTATAACCTAATGCTAAAAGACATACATTTTAAGAGAAAGAAAGACAAAAGGATCTAAAATTAGGAATACTTTACACCTTGAAGCCACAAAGAATCTATGTACCAGTGCCAATAGCGCCTGTTTAACAGTTTGATTAAATGCTTTAATCAATCACTATCGCAGCCTGTTTATTAATCACTTTATCAAGCAGTTGATGCATTGCTGCTTTTAATGGACTCCATTTATTTTGATTTCTCCCCTCTACATCGAAGGGGCTCTCCGAATCTAGGCAGATTAAAGAGGGATGTCTGGGGGTAGTGGTGAGAACACAGGCTGGAGCCCACTCCCTTAACTTCATTACAATCGCTGTCCTCAGACTTAACCAATTTATTCGTGGCAATATGTGCCCTGAGCAATTGCTAGGTAAACCACACAGTTTAGCTCAGATAAACAGGTGGCCATTAATGTGTCTTCTCACCTGACAGATTGGTGATATATGATCCTAATAAGATTAATATCCACTCGTATTATTCCCTCTCTCTGACCCTATGGGCCACTTTTAGTGTTTCTCCTCCTTGATCTCAGTCTGTTGCTCAAATTTTGTGTGGATAGAAATATACAGTGCCTTCGGAAAGTATCAGACCTCTTGACTTTTACCTTACAGCCTTATTCTAAAATTGGTTAAATGTTTTTTATCCCCTCATCAATCTACACACAATACCCCATAATGACAAAGTAAAAACAGGTTTTTATATCACATTTACATACAGCACCAGTCAAAAGTTTGGACACATACAGTTGAAGTCAGAAGTTGACATACACCTTAGCCAAATACATTTTCACAATTCCTGACATTTAATCCTAGTAAAAATTCCCTGTCTTGGGTCAGTTAGGATCCCCACTTTATTTTAAGATTGTGAAATAAGTCAGAATAATAGTAGAGATGATTATTTAGATCTGCTATTATTTATTTCATCACATTCCCAGTGGGTCAGAAGTTTACATAAACTCAATTAGTATTTGGTAGCAATGCCTTTAAATTGTTTAACTTAGGTCAAAAGTTTCAGGTAGCCTTCCACAAGCTTCCCACAAGTTGGGTGAATTTTGGCCCACTCCTCTTGACTGAGCTGGTGTTACAGAGTCAGGTTTGTAGGCTTCCTTGCTTGCACACGCTTTTTCAGTTCTGCCCACAAATGTTCTATGGGATTGAGGTCAGGGCTTTGTGATGGCCACTCCAATAACTAGACTTTGTTGTCCTTAAGACATTATGCCACAACTTTGGAAGTATGCTTGGGGTCATTGTCCATTTGGAAGATTAATTTGCGACCAAGCATTAACTTCCTGACTGATGTCTTGAGATGTTGCTTCAATACTGTATATCCACATAATTTTCCCCCCTCGTGATGCCATCTATTTTGTGAAGTGCACAAGTATGTTCATCTCTCGGAGACATTTGTACCCGTTTCCTCCAGCATCTTCACAAGATCCTTTGCTGTTGTTCTGATTGATTGATTTGCACTTTTCGCACTAAAGTACATTCATCTCAAGGAGACAGAATGCATCTCCTTTCCGAGCGGTATGACAGCTGCGTTGTCCCATGGTGTTTATACTTGCGTACTATTGTTTGTACAGATGAACGTGGTACCTTCAGACGTTTGGAAATTGCCCCCAAGGATGAACCAAATTCTGAGGTCTTGGCTGATTTATTTTGATCTTCCCATCATGTCAAGCAAAGAGGACCTGAGTTTGAAGGTAGGCCTTGAAATACATCCTCAGGTACACCTCCAACTGACTATAATAATGTCAATTCATCTATCAAAAGCTTCTAATGCCATGACATATAAAGCCATGACATAATTTTCTGAAATTCTCCAAGTTGTTTAAAGGCACAGTCAACTTAGTGTATGTAAACTTCTGACCCACTAGAATTGTGATACGGTGAATTATAAGTGAAATAATCTGTCTGTAAAAAATGGTTGGAAAAATTACTTGTGTCATGCACAAAGTAAATGTCCTAACCGACTTGCCAAAATTATAGTTTGTTAACAAGACATTTGTGGAGTGGTTGAAAAACGAGTTTTAATGACTCCAACCTAAGTGTATGTAAACTTCCAACTTCAACGGTGTACTCATTCCATGGTTTTTATTTCATTTTACGATATTATACATTGTAGCATAATAGTGACGACATCAAAACTATTAAATAATACTATTAGAATCATATAGCAAGCAAAAAAGTGTTAAACAAATCAAAATATATTTGAGATTTGAGATTCTTCAAAGTTGCCTTGATGACAGCTTTGCACACTCTTGGCATTCTCTTAACTTGCTTCATGATGTAGTCACCTGGAATGCACCTCAACCCAATTGAGATTTGTTCAACTCTTTTTTGGTTACTACATGATTCCATATGTGTTATTTCATCGTTTTGATGTCTTCACTATTATTCTACAAGTAGAAAATAGTAAAAATAAAGAAAAACCTTTGAATGAGTAGGTGTGTCTAAACTTTTGTCTGTTACTGTAAGTATTCGGACCCTTTACTCAGTACTTTGTTGTAGCACTTTTGGCAGCTATTACAGCATAGAGTCTTCCTGGTTATGATGATATAAGCTTAGCACACCTGTATTTGGGGAGATTCTCCCATTCTTCTCTGTAGATCCTCTCAAGGTTGGATAGGCAGCATTGATGCACTTCTATTTTCAGGTCTCCCCAGAGATGTTTGATCGGGTTTCAAGTCCGGGCTCTGGCAGGGCCACTCAAGGACATTGTCTTGGCTGTGTGCTGAGAGTTGTTGTCCTGTTGGATGCTGAACCTTCACATCAGTCTGAGGTCCTGAGCGGTCTGGAGCAGGTTTTCATCAAGAATCTCTCTGTACTTTACTCCGTTCATCTTTGCCTCGATCCTGACTAGTCTCCCAGTCACTGCCGCTGAAAAACATCCACACAGCGTGATGCTGCCACCACCATGCTTCACCGTAGGGATGGTGCCATGTTTCCTCCAGACGTGACGGTTGGCATTCAGGCCAAAGAGTTCAATCTTGGTTTCTTCAGACTAGAGAATCTTCATTCTCAATGTCTGAGAGTACTTTCGGGGGCCTTTTGGCAAACTCCAGGCCGACTGTCATGTGCCTTTTACTAAGAAGGGGCTTCTATCTGGCCATAAAGGCCTGATTGGTGAAGTACTGCAGAGATGGTAGTCCTTCTGGAATGTTCTCCCATCTCCACAGAGGAACTCTGGAGCTCTGTCAGTGACCTCCCTGACCAAGGCCTTTATCCCCCGATTGCTCAGTTTGGCCAGGCGGCCAGCTCTAGGAAGAGTCTTGGTGGTTCCGAACTTCTTCCATTTAAGAATGATGCAGGCCACTGTGTTTTTGGAGCTCTTCAATGCTGCAGATATTTTTTGGTATCCTTCCCCAGATCTGTGAATCGACACAATCTTGTCTTGGAGCGCAATGGACAATTATTTCGACCTCATGGCTTGGGCTTTCCTCTGACATGCACTGTTAACTTTGGGACCTTATATAGACAGGTGTGTGTTTTTCCAAATGATGTCAAATCAATTGAATTTACCACAGGTGGACTCCAATGAAGTTGTAGAAACATTAAGGATCATCAATGGAAACAGGATGCACCTGATCTCAATTTCGAGTCTCATAGCAAAGGGTCTGAACATTTATGTAAATAAGGTATTTCTGTTCTTGCTTTGTCATTATGGGGTATTGTGTGTAGATTACAAAAATATATATATTTATCAATTCTAGAATAAGGCTACAACGTACATTTGTTTGGAAAAAGTCAAGGGGGCTGAACAGTTTCTGAAGATACTGTATATAGGGCCTAGTGCTCCCGAATGGTTCATCTCAGTGCAAGAGGTGTCACTACAGTCCCTTGTTTGAATCCAGGCTGTATCACATCAAGCTGTGATTGGGAGTTCCATATGGCGGCGCACCATTGGCCCAGCGTCGTCCGGGTTTGACCGTCATCGTAAGTAAGAATTTCTTCTTAAATGACTTGCCTAGTTAATTTAAAAAATATATATATACAATTGAGCTGTTATACAATGTGCATACATTGAGTGGGATATATTTGGCAGATGTGGCTCGAGATATGGGCATTTCTGGACTTTTCTGTGTTTTAATAATAATACTGAATCTGATATGGTCAGAGAACCAATGAGGTTTGATAATGGAAGAACTATAAGAGGCAGCCCAAACAAACCACCTTATTGTTAGAGCTGAAAAATAAACCTGATTGTCTCTCTTTTATTTGCCCCTTTAGTGGGATAGATTTCTTTTCTCCATTTTATACAGCTTTAAAGTAGTCCTTGAACTTGCCATGTTCTGGTCAGAAATGGCCACAATTAGCAAACAATCCATCCCTTTTTTAGCCTTCCCCACCAACCCACTCACTTCCCCCTAACACCATACACATTCACACTCAGAGACAGACCCTCTGACTCATCCACATTTCCTTCTGTCTGCACTTCTGCTTCTCCTTATCTCTCTGTTGTGTCCTAAAAAGCTATTGTTTGTGTCATCTGAAACTCTACTCTTATAGACACCAGTGGAAAAAAACAAGAGTGCACAGGTTTTGAACACTGAATAGAAAAGTGCACTTAAGTGGTCTTCTCTTGCCCCCATCACCCCTAGCCTGCACCTTTCCTCCACATGAGAAGGGCTGCAGGGGGGGGGGGGAATGCAAGGGGACGCCAGCAGGGCAATGACAAACTTGAAAGCAGCCAACATTTGCAGCACTCTCGAAAAACAAGCATTTCACACCTGAAGCCTTTCATGCAAGGCCTCGAGGCATCCCCTTCAAGGCATTTAATTGGCTATTGCTTCAGAGCTCGTTGAGTGCACCAATTATGGGGAGGTGACAGGCAGCCAGGTACAGATGTAGGATCTTAATTTGGCAGGAGGATTTGAATATCTAAAGAAACATTTAGAATCACCACCAGGGGACAGCTGGAAGCGGTGTTTGTATGCAATGCAGTAGCGGACCTACAGTGTACCTTCGACTGCCAGTCCACTGGGCGCCAGTTTAAGTAGCCTATGTAGGCTAAATGCAGGCTATAGCGTGTCTTGTGTGAATTCCTACGTGAATTATTATAAATTAAAATATTTGTAGGGGGTAGATGTATTTTTTGTTAGGGAAAATCAGTTGTTTTGTGTTTAGTGAGTCAGCCAGATCAGAGGCAATAGGGATGACCAGGGTTGTTCTCTTGATAAGTGCATTCATTTGATAATTTTCCTGTCCTGCTAGCCATTCAAAATGGAACAAGTACTTTTGGGTGACAGTGTCACACCCTGACCATAGTTTGCTTTGTATGTTTCTATGTTTTGTTTGGTCAGGGTGTGATCTGAGTGGGCATTCTATGTTGGATGTCTAGTTTGTCTGTTTCTGTGTTTAGGCCCTGATATGGTTCTCAATCAGAGGCAGTTAGTCATTGTCTCTGATTGGGAACCATATTTAGGTAGCCTGTTTTGTGTTGGGTTTTGTGGGTGATTGTCTATGTTGATTGCTTGTGGCAGCACAGTTCTCATTAGCTTCACGGTCGTTATTTCGTTTATTGTTTTTGTATAGTGTGTTTCGGTGTTTCTTTATTAAAATTCAATATGAACACATACCATGCCGCATTTTGGTCCTCCGATCCTTCTCGCCTCTCCTCTTCAGATGAAGAGGACGTCCGTGACAGTCAGGGAAAATGTATGGAGTAAAAATAACATTAATTTCTTTAGGAATGTAGTGAAGTAAAAGTTGTCAAAAATATAAAAAGTACAGATACCCAAAAAAAACAAATTAAGTAGTACTTTTAAATTTTACCCGAGTACTTCACACCATTGATGAAAAGGCACCCACAAAGAAAATTCCACATTTTTTAGCTATTTTGCACTGTCACTCTTCTTCACAACAGTATCTCGGACCTGCCTGGTGTTCCTTGTTCTTCATGATGCTCTCTGCGCTTTTAACGGACCTCTGAGACTATCACAGTGCAGGTGCATTTATACGGAGACTTGATTACACACAGGTGGATTGTATTTATCATCATTAGTCATTTAGGTCAACATTGGATCATTCAGAGATCCTCACTGAACTTCTGGAGAGAGTTTGCTGCACTGAAAGTAAAGGGGCTGAATAATTTTGCATGCCCAATTTTTCAGTTTTTGATTTGTTAAAAAAGTTTGAAATATCCAATCAATTTTGTTCCACTTCATGATTGTGTCCCACTTGTTGTTGATTCTTCACAAAAAAATACAGTTTTATATCTTTATGTTTGAACCCTGAAATGTGGCAAAAGGTCGCAAAGTTCAAGGGGGCCTGTCACGGTTTTCATGTGGTGAAGGAGAGTCGGACCAAACTGCAGCGTGTATATTGCGATCCATGTTTAATCACACAACGTAACACGAATCCAAAACACAAACTCTACAAAACAATAAACGTAGTGAAAACCGAAACAGCCTTAACTGGTACAAACTAACACAGACTAAGGACATCAAGACACTCAGGACAATCACCCACAATACAACCAAAGAATATGGCTGCCTAAATATGGTTTCCAATCAGAGACAACGATAAACACCTGCCTCTGATTGAGAACCACTTCAGACAGCCATAGACTCTCTTCGACAAGGGCGTGACAGAACCCCCCCCCCCCTAAGGTGCGGACTCCCGAACGCACCTCAAATCAATAGGGAGGGTCCGGGTGGGCGTCTGTCCATGGTGGCGGCTCCGGCGCGGGACGTGGACCCCACTTCACAATTGTCTTAGTCCGCCTTATAGTCCGCCTCCATGGCTTTCTCACCATGGCCACCCTTATCAATGACCCCACTGGACAGAGGGGCAGAAGCGCGGGACAGAGGGGCAGAAGCTCGGGACAGAGGGGCAGAAGCTCGGGACAGAAGCTCAGGACAGAGGGGCTCTGGCGCCGGACAGGCGGGAGACTCCGGAAGCAGCGCCGGACAGGCGGGAGACTCCGGAAGCAGCGCCGGACAGGCGGGAGACTCCGGAAGCAGCGCCGGACAGGCGGGAGACTCCGGAAGCAGCGCCGGACAGGCGGGAGACTCCGGAAGCAGCGCCGGACAGGCGGGAGACTCCGGAAGCAGCGCCGGACAGGCGGGACCACCTGCAGGGAGGAGACAGAGAGACAGCCTGGTGCGTGGGGCTGCCACAGGAACCACCAGGCTGGGGAGACCTTCAGGAGGCTTGGTGTTAGGAGGCACCTGAAGGACCGGGATGTGGGGGAGCACTGGAACTCTGGTGCGCAACCTTGGCACCACTTCCCCAGGCTGGACAACTACTCTAGCCCGGACCCTCCAGAGCGCAGGCACAGGTTGAACCGGGCTGTGGGTAAGCACAGGAGATCTAGTGCTTACTACACGCACCTCTCCCTTAGGCTCCACTCCCACATTTGCCCGGCACGCACTGCACCCTCCCAGCGCCCCGGAGACACAGCACGCAGAGCCGGCGCAGGATAACCTGAACCAAAACTGCGTACCGGCGACCAGACCCGCTGAGCAGGCACCATACGCCCTGGCTCAATGCCCACACTCGCATGGCACTTTCGGGGGGCTGCCCTATAGCGCACCGGGCTATGGGCACGCACTGGCGACACCGTGCTGCTTATAATAAGCATGAGGCGTGAGCTCAGGTCTGCTACCTGGCTTAGTACCACACCTCGTCTGCAACCCCCAAAAAAATTTTTGGGGCTGCCTCTCGTACCTGTCACACTGCCTCCTCACATCGCCAGCTCCTCTCTGGCTGCCTCTGCTCTCCTAGCTGCCTCCACCTGTTCCCATGGAAGGCGATCCTTTCCCGCCAGGATCTCCTCCCAGGTGTAGCAACCCTTGCCGTCCAATACATCCTCCCATGTCCATTCCTCCTGTGATGCTGGCCGCTGTTGTTGCTGCTGCTGCTGCTGTCGTCGCTGCTGTTTACCACGCCGCTTGGTCCGAGTTGGGTGGGTGATTCTGTCACGGTTTTCATGTGGTGAAGGAGAGTCAGACCAAACTGCAGCGTGTATATTGCGATCCATGTTTAATCACACAACGTAACACGAATCCAAAACACAAACTCTACAAAACAATAAACGTAGTGAAAACCGAAACAGCCTTAACTGGTGCAAACTAACACAGACTAAGGACATCAAGACACTCAGGACAATCACCCACAATACAACCAAAGAATATTGCTGCCTAAATATGGTTCCCAATCAGAGACAACGATAAACACCTGCCTCTGATTGAGAACCACTTCAGACAGCCATAGACTCTCCTAGAACACCCTACTAAGCTACAATCCCACTAAGCTACACACCACATACAAAAACCCATGTCACACCCTGGCCTGACCAAATACATAAAGAAAAACACAAAATACTTCGACCAGGGCGTGACAGGGCCGAATACTTTCGCAAGGCACTGTAGCTGTGAGAACCATGGCATGAGCACGGGCTGACTTGGCACTGCTGTAGTGCTGTAGTGCATCTTGCCAGCAGCCTACCAAAGGTTGCACAGGTCCATTACAATGTACAAAAGAGTGTCTCTAGTCCAAACCGTTCAATAGTTAAGCTATCCATATTACCGGAGATACATATTATTATTTCTATTTCATGCGCCGAATACAACAGGTGTAGACCTTACAATGAAATGTTTACTTACAAGCCCTTAACCAACAATGCAGTTTAAAAAAAAAAACGAAATAAAAGTAAAAAATTATTAAAAGAGCAGCAGTAAAATAACAACAGCGTGGCTATATACAGGGTGTATCGGTACAGAGTCAGTATGCGGGGGCACCGGTTTGTCGAGGTAATATGTAAATGTAGGTAGAGTTATTAAAGTGACTATGCATAGATAATAACAGAGTAGCAACAGCGTAAAGGGGGGCAATGCAAATAGTCTGGGTAGCCATTTGATTAGATGTTCAGGAGTCTTATGGCTTGGGGGTAGAAGCAGTTTAGAAGCCTGTTGGACCTAAACTTGGCACTCCGGTACCACTTGCCATGCGGTAGCAGAGATAACAGTCTATGACGAGGGTGGCTGGAGTTCCTCTGACACCGCCTGGTATAGAGGTCCTGGATGGTAGGAAGCTTTGCCCCAGTGATGTACTGGGCCGTACGCACTACCCTCTGTAGTGCCTTGCAGTCGGAGGCCGAGCAGTTGCCATACCAGGCAGTAATGCAACCCATCAGGATGCTCTCGATGGTGCAGCTGTAGAACATTTTGAGGATCTGAGGACTCATGCCAAATCTTTTCAGTCTCCTGAGGGTAAATAGGTTTTGTCGTGTCCTCTTCACGGCTGTCTTGGTGTGCTTTGACCATGTTAGTTTGTTGGTAATGTGGACACCAAGGAACCTGAAGCTCTCAATCTTCTTCACTACAACCGCGTTGATGAGAATGGGGAAGTGCTCGGTCCTCCTTTTCCTGTAATCCACAATCATCTCAATTGTCTTGATCGAGTTGAGGGAGAGGTTGTTGTCCAGGCACCACACGGCCAGGTCTCTGACCTCCTCCCTATAGGCTGTCTCGTCGTTGTTGGTGATCTGGCCTACCACTGTTGTGTCATTGTAAAACTTAATGATTATGTTGGAGTCATGCTTGGCCACGCAGTCATGAGTGAACAGGGAGTACAGGAGGGGACTGAGGACCCACCGCTGAGGGGCCCCCGTGTTGAGGATCAGCGTGGTGTATGTGTTGTTACCTACCCTTACCACCTGGGGGCGGCCGGTCAGGAAGTCCAGGATCCAGTTGCAGAGGGAGGTGTTTAGTCCCAGGGTCCTTAGCATAGTGATGAGCTTTGAGGGCACTATGGTGTTGAACTGTAGTCAATGAATAGCATTCTCACATAGGTGTTCCTTTTGTCCAGGTGTGAAAGGGCAGTGTGGAGTGCAATAGAGATTGCATCATTGGTGGATTTGTTGGGGCGGTATGCAAATTGGAGTGGGTCTAGCGTTTCTGGGATAATGGTGTTAATGTGAGCGATGACCAGCCTTTCAAAGCACTTCATGGCTACAGACGTGAGTGCTACGGGTCGGTACTCATTTAGGCAGGTTACCTTAGTGTTCTTGGGCACAGGGACTATGGTGGTCTCCTTGAAACATGTTAGTATTACAGACCCAGTAAGGAAGAGGTTGACAATGTCAGTTAAGACACTTGCCAGTTGGTCAGTGCATGCTCAGAGTACACGTCCTGGTAATCCGTCTGGCCCTGCGGCATTGTGAATTTTGACCTGTTTGAAGGTCTTACTCACATCGGCTGTGGAGAGCTGTTGTGCTCTCATGCATGTTTCAGTGTTACTTGCCTCGAAGCAAGTCTAGAAGTAATTTAGCTTGTTTAACATTTAACATTTAACATTTAAGTCATTTAGCAGACGCTCTTAGGCTTGTGTCACTGGGCAGCTCTTGGCTCTGCTTTCACTTGTAGTCTGTAATAGTTTGCAAGCCCTGCCACATCCGACAAGCATCGGAGCCAGTGTAGTGCGATTCGATCTTGGTCCTGTATTGATACTTTGCCTGTTTGTTGGTTTGTCGGAGGGCATAGCGAGATATCTTCTAAGCTTCCAGTTTAGAGTCCCGCTCCTTGAAAGCGGCAACTCTACCCTTTAGCTCGTTGCGGATGTTGCCTGTAATCCATGACTTTGGATGGGGTATGTACAGTTGAAGTTGGAAGTTTACATACACTTAGGTTGGAGTCATTAAAACCCATTTTTCAACCACTCCACAAATGTCTTGTTCACAAACTATAGTTTTGGCAAGCCGGTTAGGACATTTACTTTTGTGCATGACACAAGTAATTTTTCCAACAATTGTTTACAGACATATTATTTCACTTATAATTCACTGTATCACAATTCCAGTGGGTCAGAAGTTTACATACACTAAGTTGACTGTGTCTTTAAACAGCTTAGAGAATTGCAGAAAATTATGTCATGGCTTTAGAAGCTTCTGATAGGCTAATTGACATTATTTGAGTCAATTGGAGGTGTACCTGTGGATGAATTTCAAGGCCTACCTTCAAACTAAGGTCCTCTTTGCTTGACATGATGGGAAAATCTAAAGAAATCAGCCAAGACTTCAGAAAAAAAATTGTAGATCTGGTTCATCCCTGGGAGCAATTTCCAAACGCCCGAAGGTACCACGTTCATCTGTACAAACAATAGTACGCAAGTATAAACACCATGGGACCATGCAGCCGTCATACCGCTCAGAAAGGAGACGCATTCTGTCTCCTTGAGATGAATGTACTTTAGTGCGAAAAGTGCAAATCAATCAATCAGAACAACAGCAAAGGACCTTGTGAAGATGCTGGAGGAATCAGGTACAAAAGTATCTATATCCACAGTAAAACAAGTCCTATATAGACATAACCTGACAGGCTGCTCAGCAAGGAAGAAGCCATTGCTCCAAATCCGCCATAAAAAAGCCAGACTACGGTTTGCAACTGATGTTCTAAAAGAGCTGCGAAACCTGGACCTGTACAAATCAGCTGGGCTAGACAATCTGGAACCTCTCTTTCTAAAATTATCCGCCGCCATTGTTGCAACCCCTATTACCAGTCTGTTCAACCTCTCTTTCGTATCGTCCGAGAACCCTAAAGATTGGAAAGCTGCCGCGGTCATCCCACTTTTCAAAGGGGGTGACACTCTAGATCCAAACTGTTATAGACCTATATCCATCCTGCCCTGCCTTTCTAAAGTCTTCGAAAGCCAAGTTAACAAACAGATCACTGATCATTTCGAATCCCACCATACCTTCTGTGCTGTGCAATCCGGTTTCTGAGCTGGTCATGGGTGCACCTCAGCCACGCTCAAGGTACTAAACGATGTCATATCTGCCATCAATAAAAGACAATACTGTGCAGCCGTCTTCATGGACCTGGCCAAGGCTTTCGACTCTGTCAATCACCGTATCCTTATCGGTAGACTCAACACCCTTGATTTCTCAAATGACTGCCTCGCCTGGTTCACCAACTACTCTGATAGAGTTCAGTGTGTCAAATCGGAGGGCCTGTTGTCCGGATCTCTGGCAGTCTCTATGGGGGTTACCACAGAATTCAATTTTCGGGCGACTATTTTCTCTGTATATATCAACGATGTCGCTCTATCTGCGGGTGATTCCCTGATCCACCTCTACGCAGACGACACCATTCTGTATACATCTGGCCCTTCTTTGGACACTGTTAACTAACCTCCAAACGAGCTTCAATGCCATACAACTCTCCCCCCTTAAAAGATTTAGATGCACTATTGTAAAGTGGCTGTTCCACTGGATGTCATAAGGTGAATGCACCAATTTGTAAGTCGCTCTGGATAAGAGCATCTGCTAAATGACTTAAATGTAATGTAAATGTAACTCTCATTCCGTGGCCTCCAACTGCTCTTAAACGCTAGTAAAACCGAATGCATGCTTTTCAACTGTTCGCTGCCCGCACCCGCCCGCCCGACTGAAAAAAAAACATCAGTCAGAAGTTAAAGCTTGGTCACAAATGAGTCTTCCAAGTGGACAATGACTCCAAGCATACTTCCAAAGTTGTGGCAAAATGGCTTAAGAACAACAAGGTCAAGGCATTGGAGTGGCCATCACAAAGCCCTGACCTCATCCTCATCCTGTGGGCAGAACCGAAAAAGCGTGTGCAAGCAAGGAGGCCTACAAACCTGACTCAGTTACACCAGCTCAGTGAGGAAGAATCGGTCAAAATTCACCCAACTTATTGTGGGAAGCTTGTGGAAGGCTACCCGAAACGTTTGACCCAGGTTAAACAATTTAATGGCAATGCTACTAAATACTAATTGTATGTAAACTTCTGACCCACTGGGAATGTGATGAAATAAATAATAGCTGAAATAAATCATTCTCTCTACTATTATTTTGACATTTCACATTCTTAAAATAAAGTGATGATCCTAACTGACCTAAGACAGGGATTTTTACTAGAATTAAATGTCAGGAATTGTGAAAAACTGAGTTTAAATGTACTTGGCTAAGGTGTATGTAAACTTCCGACTTCAACTGTACATACAGTTACTGTGGGGACGACGTCATCAATGCACTTATTGATGAAGCCAGAGACTGATGTGGTGTACTCCTCTATGCCATCAGAAGAATTCCGGTAACATATTCCAGTCTGAGCTAGCAAAACAGTCCTGTAGCTTATCATCTGCTTCATCTGATCACTTTTTTATTGACCGAATCACTAGTGCTTCCTGCTCTATTATTTGCTTGTAAGTAGGAATGTGGAGGATAGATTTATGGTCAGATTTTGCAAATGGAGGGCGAGGGAGAACTTTGTACATGTCTGTGTGTTGAGTAAAGGTGGTCTAGAGTTTTTTCCCCTTTGTTGAACATTTAACATGCTGGTAGAAATGAGGTAACCCGGATTTAAGTTTCTCTGCATTAAAGTCCCCGGCCACTAGGAGTGCCACTTCTTGATGAGCGATTTTCTGTTTGCTTATGGCTGTATACAGCTCATTGAGTACGGTCTTAGTGCCAGCATCGGTTTGTGGTGGTAAATAGACAGCTACGAAGAATATAGATGAAATCTAGGTAGATAGAGTATCTCATGATAAGCTGTAGACCACACTACCTCAGGCGGGCAAAACCTTGAGACTTCCTTAGATATCGTGCACCAGCTGTTGTTTACAAATATAAATTGGCCGCCACCCCTTGTCTTACCAGAGGCTGCTGTTCTATCCTGCCGATACAGTGTATAACCCGCCAGCTGTATGTTATTCATGTTGTCATTCAGCCACTACTCGGTGAAACATAAGATATTGCAGTTGGTAGGATATATGCGATTGTAGTTTTGCCAATTTATTATTCAGAGATTGTACTTTGGCCAATAGTACCGATGGCAAAGGCAGATTAGCCCCTCGTTGCCAGATCCTCACAAGGCACCTCGATTTCCTTCCGCAATACCTCCCGTCTCCTTCTCCTGCGAATGACAGGGATGAGAGCCTGTTCAGGTGTATGGAGTAAATCCCTCTCTTCCAACTCATTATATATATTTTTGGTCCAGTTCAAGGTGAGGAATTGCTGTTCTGATGTCCAGAAGCTCATTTTGGTCAGAAGAGACGGTAGCAGCAACATTATGTACAAAATAAGTTACAAACAATGCAAAAAAACTAACAAAATAGCACGGTTGGTTAAGAGCCCATAAAACGTCAGCCATCCTCTCCGGCGCCATTCACGGCCGCAATTTATGTAACATGCCAAAACTTTAGATAATAATAGATGGCAAAGTAAAAAGATACTGGTTTCCACTAGGAATTATGTAAAAATGGATGGTCTTGAGGTTGCATGGGCAGAAATACTTCTTCCTAAATGTCATCCTATACTTGTTGGTGTGTGTGCTATCGGCCTCATAAGCAGAATAACTTCTATGATTTACTTGAATCGAATTGATGTGATCACAATGTATTTGCTAATAGAGAATGTATTCTTCTTGGCGATTTTAATACAAATATGCAGTTGTCACCCAAGAAAAGAACACAAGTAAATGCCCTGTATAACCTTAATCAGTTATCTGGACTATAACAACTGATTGTTGAGCCAACCCGGGTGTGTATTGACACTAAATCAACTTTGGATTTGATTATTGTATCAGATCAAGATAATGTATGTCAGTCAGGAGTCTTAAATATTGGTTTTAGTGATCATATGGTAACCTACTGTACCAGTAAGAAATTCAAAATGCTACTAGAGCCAGGTAATAAATACATGAAGGGACGGTCTATGAAAAGAAACTCAAATGAACGTTTCGTAGAAGTATTTGGAATTTTGGATTGGTCTCATGTACTAAGCTGTGATGATGTTGATCAAGCTTGGTATCTTTTTAAAGATCTGTTTCTCTCTGTACTCGACTCTCTGGCTCCAATGAAACAAATTTGAATTAAACAGCGGTCAGGGAAATGGATCACTTCCGAGATCTTAGACCTCATAAGGAAAAGGGATCGCTACCTGGCCAGATTCAGTAGGACAAATCTAAAACAAGATGATGATGGTTATATTAACTGTAGAAACCAGGCAAGATACAAAATGGATAAGGCCAAATCCCAACATGATATAGATGCCGTTAATGACAACTCACATCAGCCTCGTGAACTGTGGAAAATTTTAAAGGACATTGGCTCAAATGAGCCAATCATCTGATCCACTCCACTCATCTGATATTAAAGGTCTATTTATGCAATATGTTTTCATAGGCAACAATAGGCTATAATCAGGGGTGTGGTGCTGCCGGAGCAAAGAGAAGTGGTGTTTGATTTGATAGCATGTAAATTCAAATAAATTCTATGAATTTATAGTTAACCTCTCGGATTTCTTATATTTTGTAATAGGGTATACTGTTCCTGCTAATCAAATCAAAGTTGATTTATGATACAGCGCGTAAGCTACCCAATGCCTACTCACAATAAAGCTCTGCTCGCAAACAGTTCAATGATATTAAGCTATACTATTTGTATTTACTGTACATTAGGCTATAGCTTACAAATAGCTATACCACGTAGTCATAGGCCTATTCGGCGGTATGCCTACTGCAAATTATTGTTGTTTGTTCCTGAACTTGCCGAAAGAGAGAGCTATCCTTCAGCACCACAAGTTGGTTCAACTTCTTTAACATCCTTGTGGAATCCTGGCGCTGTCCTTTCAGCACCACAAATGGTGATCCAATCGCTTAAAATTACATTTCATCAAGATCTGTTGCATATGCCTAATTGTCACTCATCATTTATTATTACAAATAGTAGATTATCGCTTCTCACACTGGTGCTCCTTTAGTAAAGTTAGATCAAAGCTGAATCAATTTCTCGCAAGGTCAAAATGAAAATTTCATTTTGCATAACAGAACCGAATATAATAGCATAGCATACATAGTAGGCCTATAATGTTACTGTTAAAACAAAACACCTAATTTCTAGTGAGATTTTATGATGGTTAGCTGAAGCTGAATAGTCACATTTATTTTCTCAGGTGACCAAATCTCAACAGCGTGCACCACTAGGCTGTCACGTTCGGACCTTTATTTCCTTTGTTTTGTATTCATTATTTAGTATGGTCAGGGCGTGAGTTGGGGTGGGCAGTCTATGTTTGATTTTCTATGATTTGGGGATTTCTATGTTTCGGCCTAGTATGGTTCTCAATCAGAGGCAGGTGTCATTAGTTGTCTCTGATTGAGAATCATACTTAGGTGGCCTGGGTTGCACTGTTTGTTGGTGGGTGATTGTCTATGTTAGTTGCTTGTGTCAGCACAGTCCTTATGATAGCTTCACGGTCTTTATTTGTTTATTGTTTTTGTATTCAGTGTTCAGTTCTTTCTTTAATTAAACATTCATCATGAACACATACCACGCCGCATTTTGGTCCTTCTGATCCTTCTCGCCTCCTCTTCAGATGAAGAGGAGGAAGATCGTGACATAGGCAGGATGTATGCTTCGATTGAAACAAAATACAAGAAAGGCTAATAGCTTAACACAATCTGCTCTAATTTGCCCACAAAACAGTAATTCAAGAAAATCTAAACCATTTTCCTTTGAAAATGATTGAGATCAATCAAATGATTGGCATGGAGATGCAATTCTGATATTTCATTGGTTAAACGTGAAGAATTATCATTGACAGTGATGATTGCCTATTTTGAAATTAGGTAGCCTAACCTAACCTGGTGTTTTAGGGTATTAAGAATATAACATTTTCTTTAGACCATATGTGTGGGCATAGGCAGACGTTGCAATTGGAGGAAGCATTTTATGCATATTCTATAATAGGCTGTTGAATTGGCGGTACAAATTTAAGGAAATTATTACATAAATTACATTTTTTGGTGCTCTCTCATCTAAAGAAATAGAGGTTGTTGATGTGAATGGATTCAGACACATTTTTGTATATTTGAATGTTGCAGTGCGTGAGAGACAGAGGATGCTTTTGATAACTGGCACTGGTCTGAATGACTCGACTGCATGGAAAGAAACAAAATAACTGGTTGAACAGGTTTTCAGTGAAAGTTTCTAAATCACGAGGCTCATTTGAATTTGCTGATGTGCAGGAACATTTTCCACGACAAAAGAGTGATCAAATGAAGATCTGACATCTGTATGTTGAGTGAAAAGGGTCTGTTGCCCAGATGGGCGGGGTGGCATTTAAAACTGCCAGACCACTTCTTGCTGGTGACTGGCAGAGGGTAGAAGTAGGTTAGATGCATACAAATCAAATCACATTTTATTTGTCACATGCTTCGTAAACAACGGGTGTAGACTTGAAATAGAAGAAAAAGAAAGAGGAATAAATACACAATGAGTAATGATAACTTGGCTATATACACAGGGTACCATTACTGTGTCGATGTGAAGGGGTGCGAGGTAATTGAGGAAGATACAGTATGTACATATACATACAGTAGGTAGGAATAAAGTGACTCTTCAACAGGATAGATAAACAGTAACAACAGCGTATGTGATGAGTCAAAAGAGTTAGTGTAAAAAGGATCAATGCACATAGTTAAATAGTAACCAATAGCTACCTGGACTAAGTATCTAGCAGTCTTATGGCTTTGGGTTAGAAGCTGTTCAGGGTCCTGTTGGTTACAGACTTTGTGCATTTGTACTGCTTGCTGTGCGGTAGCAAAGAGAACAGTGTATGACTTGGGTGGCTGGAGTCTTTGACAACTTTTAGCTCCTTCCTCTGACACCACCTGGTATAGAGGTCCTGGATGGCAGGGAGCTCTGTCCCAGTCATGTACTGTACCGTACACATTAACCTCTGTAGCACTTTGTGGTTGGATGCCAAGCAGTTGCTATACCAAGCGTTGATGAAGGCAGTCAATATGCTCTCAATGGTGCAGCTGTAGAACTTTTTGAGGATCTGAGGGCCCATGGCGAATCTTTTCAGCCTCCTGAGGGGGAAGAGGCGTTGTCGCTCCCTCTTCACGACTGTGTTGGTGTGTGTGGACCATGATAATTCCTTAGTGATGTGGACACCTGACATTGAGATCTGGCACCACATTGCCAGATCTCTGACCTGCTCCCTGTAGGCTGTCTCATCAACATCGTGTCATTTGCAAACTACTGTGGTCTGCTTGAAACATGTAGATATTACATACTGGGTCAGGGAAAATGTCTGAAGACACTTGCCAGCTGGTCTGAGCATGCTCTGAGTACTTGACCTGGTAATCCGTCCGGCCCTGCAGCCTTGCGAATGTTAACCTGTTTAAAGGCCTTACTCACATCGGCTAGGGAGAGCATGATCACACAGTCGTCCTGAACAACTGGTGCTCTCATGCATGGTTCAGTGTTGCTAGCCTCAAAGCGAGCATAGAAGGCATTTAGCTCGTCTGGTAGGCTTGCGGCACTGGACAGCTCGCGGCTGGGATTCTCTTTCTAATCCGTGATAGTTTGCTAGCCCTGACACATCCAAAGAGTGTCAACGCCGGTGTAGTAGGATTCAATACATGTCCTGTATTGACTCTTTGCCTGTGTGATGGTTCATCGGAAGGCATAGTGGGATTTCTTATAAACCTCCAGATTAGTGTCCCTCTCCTTGAATGCGGCAGGTCTAGCCTTTAGCTCAGTGCAGACATTACCTGTAATCCATGGCTTCTGGTTGGGACATGTACAGTTGAAGTCAGAAGTTTGCATACACCTTAATTATCAAAATACATTTAACTCAGTTTTTCACAATGCTTGACATTTAATCCAAGTAAAAATTCTTAGGTCAGGTCAGTTAGGATCACCACTTTATTTTAAGAATTTAAATGTCAGAATAATAGTAGAGATAATTATTTATTTAAGCTTTTATTGCTTTCCTCACATTCCCAGTGGGATAGAAGTTTACATAAACTCAATTAGTATTTGGTAGCATTGTGTGACGAATCCCTTTTGGCCCGACAGTCTAGGGGGGGGGGATGGTAATGATACCCGTAACATAACTCATGCAATTTATAATAGTGACATAGTAAAAGTGTGAACGAAATAACCACGACAACTGAAATCTACCGTCAAACTCAGGGTTTATTAATAAACACACGGTAATGGGGGGAGCAGGACAAGGGGCTGAGCTGGACCCAAGGAAAGAAACAATAAGTATTCAAAAACACCCCTAAGCCTGACTAGCCTACTTTAACAACAGCTAACTAACCAACCAAAAATACAGGGGGTGGTCCGCCCAGTTCTAACTAGTGTATAACAAAGTCTACCTACGGGTAGTGTATGCCCATGGGCGACTTGTCTTGGTTTCCCCTTTACCCACCAGCAAACAAACACCATAACCAAAAACAATACTCACAGGTGAGGACAAAGTGCTATGGAGGTGCTCAAACAAAAGAGAGGTTAATACACAAAGAGAGAGTGAAACACAGAGCCCTACAGACATGGCATTTACAGAGAGATTAAGCTCTAGAGCAAACAACTGACAGGGTTTTTAAACCAAGGGAAAGGAACTGTGATAGGGTAGGAAACAGGAGGTGTGTCTTCTGATTGATGATTGGATTGGTGACTGATTGGGGAGTGATGATTTTCACCTGTGAGGAAAGAAACACACACAGGATACACACACAGGATACTTGTATCCGTAACACATTGCCTCCCTACCACTGAGGAAGTACAGTTCCCGCTCAGCCCAGTCAAAACTGTTCGCTGCTCTGGCCCCCCAATGGTGGAACAAACTCCCTCACGACGCCAGGACAGCGGAGTCAATCACCACCTTCCGGAGACACCTGAAACCCCACCTCTTCAAGGAATACCTAGGATAGGGTAAGTAGTCCTTCTCACCCCCCTAAAAGATTTAGATGCACTATTGTAAAAGTGGCTGTTCCACTGGATGTCATAAGGTGTATGCACCAATTTGCAAGTCGCTCTGGATAAGAGCGTCTGCTAAATGACTTAAATGTAAATGTAAATGTAACTTCTTTAACTTGGGTCAAACATTTCGGGAGCCTTCCACAAGCTTCCCACAATAAGTTGGGTACATTTTGGCTCATTCCTCCTGATAGAGCTGGTGTAACTGAGTCAGGTTTGTAGGCCTCCTTGCTCGCACACGCTTTTTCAGTTCTGCCCACAAATTTTCTATAGGATTGAGATCAGGGCTTTGTGATGGCTACTCCAATACTGTGACTTTGTCCTGAAGCCATTTTTTCCACAACTTTGGAAGCATGATTGGGGTCAATGTCCATTTGGAAGACCCATTTACAACCATGCTTTAACTTCCTGACTGATGTCTTGAGATGTTGCTTCAATAAATCCACATAATTTCCCCACCTCATGATGCCATCTATTTTGTGAAGTGCACCAGTTCCTCCTGCGGCAAAGCACCCCCGCAATGTGATGCTGCCACCCCCGTGCTTCAAGGTTGGGATGGTGCTCTTCGGCTTGCAAGCGTTGACCATCGTTATGTTTTTCCTCCAAACATAACGATGGTCATTATGGCCAAACAGTTCCATTTTTGTTTCATCAGACCAGAGGACATTTCTCCAAAAAAGGACGATCTTTGTCCCCATGTGCAGTTTCAAACCGTAGTCTGGCCTTTTTATGGTGGTTTTGGATCAGTGACTTCTTCCTTGCTGAGCGGCCTTTCAGTTTATGTCGATATAGTTACTTTTGAACCTGTTTCCTCCAGCAACTTCACAAGGTCCTTTGCTGTTGTTCTGAGATTGATTTGCACTTTTCGCACCAAAGTACATTCATCTCAAGGAGACAGAATGTGTCTCCTTTCTGAGCGGTATGACAGCTGCGGGGTCCCATGGTGTTTATACTTGCGTACTATTGTTTGTACAGATGAACGTGGTACCTTCAGGCGTTTGGAAATTGCTCCCAAGGATGAACCATACTTGTGGAGGTCTACAAAGAGGCACTAAGTTTGAAGGTAGGCATTGAAATACATCCACAGGTACACCTCCAATTGACTCAAACGTCAATTAGCCTATCAGAAGCCTCTAAAGCCATGAGATTATTTTCTGGAATTTTACAAGCTGTTTAAAGGCACTGTCAACTTAGTGTATGTAAACTTCTGACCCACTGGAATTGTGATACAGCAAATTATAAGTGAAATAATCTGTCTGTAAACAATTGTTGGAAAAATGACTTATGTCATGCACAAAGTAGATGTCCTAACCGCCAAAACTATAGTTTGTTAACCTCTCTGCACACCGATCCCGTTAGCGGGATTAAATTCGACAACATACGGTGATCGCTACATAAATAGTCATATTAAACATTCATGAAAATACAAGTGTCTCACATGTATCGAAAGCCTAGAATCTTGCTAATCCAACTGCGTTGTCAGATTTAAAAAAGGATTTACTGCGAAATAATACGATGCGATTATCTGAGGATAGAGCCCCATAAAAAAAAACAGTATAGGTGTAAATAAATAGTTTACCTTTGACGATCTTCCTCTGTTTGCAATCCCAATGCTCATTGTTACACAATGAATGCTCTTTTGTTTGATAAAATCCATTTTTATAGCCTAACATGAAACATTTTGTGAACCGCTTGTGTCGTGAATTCCATCTCATTCAATTTTCGACGACACATTCGATGTAAATACACACACTAAACGTGACTTTTCCAGTCATGTTTGGTTTCATTGCAATCAACTGGTTTGTTTGTAACACAACCAAACCTGATGGGTCATTTCGCGGGACGTATTGACTGAAAGAAATTGATTTGAAGACAACAAGTAATGACATCATTGTGCACCAATGATATGACAGCTGTTTCGTTGATTGACTGTATTTTAACCCAATGACCACTGATCGTCTTGAAATCTAGCTGGGTAGATAGCCAATGAGCTGAGGTAAACGGCAATATGTAATGGTTATGTGTTGGAAGACCAACCCATGTAGTAAACTCCGGCGTCAAGAGGGTCATTCGCCATTGAAGATTCATACTGGAAGGAGCGCATGTTACGCACAGCACTTTTTTGGTAAAGCGCATCTTCAGCTGTTTATATATCAATCAGTATGGCGACTAAGTCAGGGAAAGCTAAATCTAAGTCTAGATATACAGATGTACACACAATTTTAGAAGATATTGATCGGGAAAGTGAGACAGAGATTGTTGGAGGACGATTCATAGCTTTGATTCCCAAATGGAGGAATATTTTTTGAACGGAGAGGACATCGTTTTGGACTGGTAAGTTCTTCTCACGCTAATGCCGTTGTTTGAAATTAATAATATAAAATATTATTTGTGATTTATTTACATTTTATTTACATACAATTTGGCCACTTGGGTACATTTGGTCTTCTTGTGTGGGACACCTGGGTGACTTCATGATAAATGTCATGTAGCACACTCATTTTGGAAGTTATCATTCTGAAACTTTGCACAAGTACTGTTGCCCTCTTATGTTTTTCACTGAAATTGTCCCCATCATCCTACCTGAATGTTTGTTTTGTCTTGTTCATTTTAAAGATGATGATACAACAATAGAAATGAAAAAAAAAACATATGTTTTTTTCATTGCATTATCTAAACCAGATCTATTGTGTTATTTTCTCCTACATTCAATTCACATTTACACAAACTTCAGAGTGTTTTCTTACAAATTAAACCAAGAATATGCATATCCTTGGTTCTGGGCCTGAGCTACAGGCAGTCAGATTTGGGTATGTGTTCAGGCGGAATTTAAAAAAAATAGGGGGTAGCTGTAAGAGGTTAATTAACAGGAAATTTGTGAAGTGGTTGAAAAACTAAGTGTATGTAAACCTCCGACTTCACTGTGGGGACGACATCGTCGATGCACTTATTGATGAAGCCTTTGATGTTGTAAACTCCTCAATGCCATTGGATGAATTGGGGCGGCAGCGTAGCCTAGTGGTTAGAGCATTGGACTAGTAACCGAACGGTTGCAAGTTCGAATCCCTGAGCTGACAAGGTACAAATCTGTCGTTCTGCCCCTGAACAGGCAGTTAACCCACTGTTCGTTCCTAGGCTGTCATTGAAAAAAATAATTTGTTCGTAACTGACTTGCCTAGTAAAATGAAGGTAAAAAAATCCCGGAACATATTCCAGTCTGTGCTTCCGAAACAGTCCTGTAGCTTAGCATTCGCTTCATTGGAGCACTTCCGTATTGAGTATATCACTGGTACTTCCTGTTTGAGTTTCTGCTTTTAAGCAGGAATCAGGACAGAGTTAAGTCAGATTGGTGAAATGGAGGGTGAGGGAGAACTTTGTATGCATCTCTATGTGTGGAGTAAAGGTGATCTAGAGTTTATTCATCTCTATTTGCACAGGTGACATTAACATTTTTATTTCACCTTTATTTAACCAGGTAGGCAAGTTCTCATTTACAACTGCGACCTGGCCAAGATAAAGCAAAGCAGTACGACACAAACAACACAGAGTTACACATGGAATAAACAAAGGTTCAATCAATAACACAGTAGAAAAAAATAGGAAAAAATATATACAGTGTGTGCAAATGGCGTGAGGAGGTAAAGCAATAAATAGGCTATAGTAGCGAAGTAATTACAATTTAGCAAATTAACACTGGAGTGATAGATGAGCCGATGATGTAGAAATACTGGTGTGCAAATTAACAAAAAAGTAAATAAAAACAATATGGGGATGAGGTAGGTAGATTGGATGGGCTATTTACAGATGGGCTGTGTACAGCTGCGGCGATCGGTTAGCTGTTCAGATAGCTGACGTTTAAAGTTAGTGAGGGAGATATAAGTCTCCAACTTCAGCGATGTTTGCAATTCGTTCCAGTCATTGGCAGCAGAGAACTGGAAGGAAAGGTGGCCAAAGCTGGTGTTGGCTTTGGGGATGACCAGTGAGATATACCTGCTGGAGCGTGTGCTACGGGTGGGTGTTGACATACCTCACACATACAAAACATCTCCTAATACACAATTTAAAACAGGGAAGATGGAATATGTGGGAGAGGGAGAAGTGTGATGTCTGTATGAAAAGGTTTCAAAAGGTTTTGTGTGTTGTACAGTATATTTGTCACACCGTTGTGAAACCTGTGTTAAAGACAGCACATGTAGACACTGCTGTATCCCCATCACAGATAGGAGGTACTGACAGCTAACATGACGCACTACATAAGATCCTCTATAAGACTGATGGAGGTCAATGACAAGTGTAGCAGATGACACGGTTACACAGATGCATTTGTTTATGAATGCTTGCATCTCTGCTGACTGAAATACAATACAAGTCAGAAGTGTGGACACACCTACTCATTCAAGGGTTTTTCTTTCTTTATACTATTTTCTACATTGTAAAACTATGAAATAACACATATGGAATCATGTAGCAAGCAGAAAAGTGTTATACAAATCAGAATATATTTTATATTCTTCAAAGTAGCCACCCTTTGCCTTGATGACAGCTTTGCACACTCTTGGCATTCTCTCAACCAGATTCACCTGAAATGCTTTTTCCAACAGTCTTGAAAGAGTTACCACATATGCTGAGCACTTGTTGGATGCTTTTCCTTCACTCTGTGGTCCAACTCATCCCAAACAATTTGACCATGAAGGCCTGTTTCACACAGTTTCCTCTGAACAGTTGATGTTGAGATGTCTCTCTTACTTGAACTCTGTGAAGCATTTATTTGGGCTGCAATTTCTGAGGCTGGTAACTCTAATTACCTTATCCTCTGCAGTAGAGATAACTCTGGGTCTTCCTTTCCTGTGGCGTTCAACATGAGAGCCAGTTTCATCGTAGCGCTTGATTGTTTTTGCGACTGCACTTGAAGAAATTTTCAAAGTTCTTGAAATGTTCCAGATTGACAGTCTTTCATGTTTTAAAGTAATGATGGAATGTTGTTTCTCTTTGCTTATTTGAGCTGTTCTAGCCATAAAATGGACTTGGTATTTTACCAAACAGGCTTATCTTCTGTATACCTGCCCTACCTTGTCACATCACAACTGATTGGCTGAAATGCATTAGAAAGTAAAGAAATTCCATAAATTAACTTTGAACATGGCACACCTGTTAATTGAAATGCATTCCAGGTTACTACCTCATGACACAGGTTGAGAGAATGCCAAGAGTGTGTAAAGCTGTCATCAAGGCAATTTTATTTATTTATCCGTTATTTTACCAGGTAAGTTGACTGAGAACACGTTCTCATTTGCAGCAACGACCTGAGGAATAGTTACAGGGGAGTGGAGGGGGATGAATGAGCCAATTGTAAACTGGGGATTATTAGATGACCATGATGGTTTGAGGGCCAGATTGGGAATTTAGCCAGGACACCGGGGTTAACACCCCTACTCTTACGATAAGTGCCATGGGATCTTTAATGACCTCAGAGAGGGTGGCTACTTTGAAGAATCTCAAATATAAGATATATTTTTATTTGTTTAGCACTTTGTCTTCACTATTATTCTACAATGCAGAAAACTGTTTAAAAAAAAGAAGGAAAAAAAGATTTGTAAAAACTCTGGAATGAGTATGTGTCCAAACTTTTGACTGGCAACGTACATTGCTTTCACTTATTGTTTTCAGTATGACTGATAACTGTTTAAAGATACATTGCCTACCCACATAACATCAAATGTTTTTAAAATTATGTCTGCGACTAGTCTTTCTTGACACTTGTCTCCTGTAATCTTAGCTCTAGGATGTATGTTCCACTTTTGTTAAGATGCTCTACCTTTAAGATATGCTCTTTTATCCTCTCCTGTGCCATCTGCCTCTGAAGTTTCACCCATACCCGCCTGAGGCGCCAGGAGCATTGGATGGCAGTGTTTTAGAGCACGCTGACTCCACGGACAGCCTTGGGGGAACCAGAGAAAGTAGGTGCTAACTCTGGACTGCTGATGAGGAGGGGATTGGCAGTGAACTGGGTTGGGGCTCATGGGAAATCTGGCGTGCAAACTAATTATGTTGTGCTGCCAAACTGCCTGTGATTACTAAATTGGGAGGGGGCATGGGTAGAGCTTAAAATGTATTAATTTTATTTAAAATAAAATGGTTCAAATTAGGGTTATTTTATAAGAACACCCCATTTTATATTAAAATAATTGCTTCTGTGAAGATGCTTTGATATGTCTTTTCAGTTTTAACTACTAAAATCTGTGGATTTCCAATGTTCAAAGATAAACCCAACATTTGGAATAGATTCTCGAATCTAAGCCACATGGCACATCTCCTAAAATGTCCATCCTCAAGTCACAAACTATCTATCTGCTCCTCTAAATCAGGAATACATGACAGCAAATATAAAACTCTTATTTCTGTTTCCCCACCTGCCAGTCACACTTCTGGGGAATGATGCTTAAAAAAGGTTTTCTGCCTGATTTGTATTAACACATCAGCTGGCGGTACAGACGGCCCCTGAAGGTAAGCAATCCATTACACCTAGAATACCAGTCCACTTTCTCAATAATGGAACACAATACAATTTAAAACAAAAACCAGCATCAGACCTGAATTACATACATATACCTGAGTATTTTTGTATTCAAATTAATTATATTTTTAATATTTTTAATTATAAAGTAAGTATTTCGTGAAATAAGGAATTAGGTATTTGATTATCGAATATATTTACTGTAAGTTTGGGAAGCTATTCCTGTTTTAAAGCAAATTTGAAGACATGGTTATAACACTTGACATAGAAACATTTCTTCTGAATCAATGTTTAATGCACAAATTATTTGTTTTTTTTTATACCTAAGTCATATAATATAACTACAATTGTGGCTTTTAAAAAACATGCAATATACAGTAGAGAAACAGAGTTATGATTTGCACCAATTGATTGCATACTGTATCAAATAATTGATATGAAAATACATTACAGGTTGTAGACTGTACACATAAATAATATGGTTAAACTTTTTTCCAAATTATTATTTGGATGTAATTGAAGCAGCTGCATACGATATGCAATCAAACCTGGAACAAAAGACAATCTATGTGGGGGTAGATGCTGCTTTTCCATTTAGCCCAAATGTTTTGTTGTTAATAGACAATTGTAATGTTGTAATAAAGGTTAGCAGGGATGATTATAATGTGAGATAAATATTCTACATCCTCGCCATTATTTGTATTACATTATGTTTCAATAGATGCAAATGGGTTTAGCAGATGTCTCCATGCTTTGTGACTTGCATAACTTATATTTTAGCACATAATCCATTTACTCAGTGATACACGTCACCGGTTCGAGGGTACCATTGCAATCTGACAGCATCCCACCTAAGAACAACCTCAGCTCTCTCTGTCTAGACTTAATCTCAGCATCTCAAGGGTTAAAAGAATGGATCTGATTTTATAAGGGAAATGGAGGCACAGTCATGGATCTAATCGCGATGGAAGGGATGCAGGTAACATCGGTCATTGACATGGAGCAACATGATATCAGTCGTGAAATAGATCACTGGCTGTGAGGTATACATAGCACCACTCTTCCACAGACCTCATCCTTCAAAGGGGCAGGCTGGTTGTGGTTAGGGAACTGAACTTGGGACTAGAGGGCTGCAGGTTCAATCTCTCCAGTGAGACACTGAGCAAGGTACTTAACCTGAGCTGCTTCAATGAACATCCCGCTTAATAAATAGATGGCAGGTAAAATGTCACCACTGCATGCTAAAGCAGTAATGCTCTGGCAACATACAAAGACAGTGACTGTAAACTACAGCAGCAGGTTCATATTGCAGTATGCTATAATTGAGCATCTAGTTACAGTATTTGACATTGAAATACTCACTTTGATTGTGTAGAATACTGTACATAGCAAGATGTGTAACATTAGCCAAAATTGGCCAAATTATGTAAACGGTCTACTTGCTGGATGCATGATCAGAGCCCCTAGGGCAAGGTATAGGGGGCAATGTCTGCCCTCTCTTCGGCACCTCAGCTCTCCAGTTTCTGTCCCAGGTTCTCAGGGCAAGGAGAAAAAAATCAATAAACCAACAAGACAGTGAGTCTCAATGGATTTCACTACAGATTAGGTACTGCGTGTGAAAAAGCGATGGAGAATGCAATGGTGAGATTGCATTATGACATTATTATCAAAATCCACATTGATTTATTGAAGTGTAAAAATAAGAGTAATCCTACAAGTAGTAATTGAACTTAAATCCAACAGCTCACTGTTCATCCAGCAATGATAGCCAATGACATGACATTAAGCAATGAGACAAGGGCCACTGGTTTAAGTGATCTGGAAGGCGGCATGATGCCCTCCCTGTCAGGATCAATCAGTCCTGCTGAAATTAAGAGCAAGTCTGTAAATTGGTCTTAATGTTGTGTTTCATCCTGAATCTCCTCAACACATTGACTGGAGGCTGGTGTCCTTCATCCCGCTGGGTCCCTGCCCTCCTCTCCTTTCATTCTGTGCAGACGGCTGATCTCTGCTCTCTGAGGGGAGGGAGCCAGTGGGCCAGGGGCCAGGCAGCACCCACAGCCTCTCATGGCTCACATCGTGGCTCACATGGCAGGGAGCACAAAACAATAGACAGAAACTAACACTGGGGTGCCCCTCAATGTTCTCTCTCACCATAAAAACTAGTCTAACAATGCTCAATTTAGAACGGCAGGACATTTTTCTACCACCTCCATTTTTAAGTAGCATTTATCACCTCACAAAGAGTTAATGTGCTGTTTCTCTAGACCTACAGTATATGGGTGGCCTATGTCTCCAGTCCATAAATGGGACAGACTTGAAAGGCCCTAAAAAACACCCTCTCTGCCCCTCTCCCAGTCTGTTGGAAAGTAATCTGCTTACATCATTAGGCTAAGCTTGCTGAAACTAATTACCAGATGTTGTGTTCCTTTTTCTCTCCTCTTTTTTGTCTGCGTGTTAAAATACCCGCCATAATTTTCTCTCACTAGCGCCCCCTCCTTCTGTGGCACCTCTACACAATAAAGCCATTTGCAAATAACAACAATTGAAAAAGAAAGCTCCCTGCCGCTATTCAGAAGAACCTATCTTGTGCTGTTCACCTCCCTACTCTTCCAAAATATGCAGTCGTGTAGGGGCTAATAACCTGAACTGAGAAAAAGAAAATACCTGGGAAAAAATGAAAGCAGAATGAACCGAGGCAATTGAGGTCCTCCAGTCGCATTTGCACAATTTTCGAGAGTTTAGCTTATCACATTATTACCCATTTAGAGATAAAGAAGTGTCCCAGAGCTTATTATGGCACTGTAGCATGCTGAGTGTGCAAACACATATTTCAATCCTCCTCCTTTCTAATTCTGAGTGCTGCTGTGCCACAGCACATATAGAAGAGTTAAACAAACTCAACCATATCCTGGCCATAAAGATGTATGTCCCTCAAAAGACTGGATTTGTGATGTGTGTTTTTGTCAATGGATGTTCATTTCCACCGTTGTCATTTCCTGATTGTGCAATACATTTTCTTATGAGCTGAACAGTGCCGTGTGACTCATGCTCAGTTCCGTTGATTATTAGTTTGACCACTTCCCCTCAGCAAAGGACATAGATTTCTTTGTTTTGCAAAGCACAGCAAAAAAGCACGACAACATTGTACCACAGCCACCACCACCACTACTATTAATGATGTACGTTGACCATTATTATAATACAATAAGCACACTAATACTAGTACAAATAATAATAATAATATTTTGAACATCCACCCTATTTATGTCTCTTACCTTGATTGTATTTTCTCTAGTCTAAACTATTATTATATTCAATTGTATTATGACATTCTACAGAACATTTCTGTTTGGAGTTTTCACATTTAACTATTATAAGACACTTTTGTGATGGATTCAGATATTAAACACTGCTACATATGACCTCAATCCACATCACACTCACACTTTAGTCGTAGTAAATAATGCATACCTTTCCACGTAATGTCACAGTGCTTTCTTTATAGTAGTGATGATGATGGTGAGCTTAAAAAATAGCATTCTTAAAAATAAAACATATGATTGAAGAATGTATTTATTTGACTTTTAAAGTAACTCCATACAACTAAACAGAAACGCTGTTTGTCCTACTCTGACCTTATTTTATAAGAAGGTGACCTCAATAAATAACCGAATGAAAAAATAGACATATGCTTTTAAAAACCACTAGCTTGTGTATTTCCCTCTTATCAACAGCCTGGCAGTGATTGTGATTCATAGCAGTCATTTAAGTGATAACGCACTCATTCACTACACACCTCCTGGTTATCTGTGTGGCAGAGTTGGTGCCGACGCTAGCCGCCGAACAGGAGGCAGATATTCAAGATGGTGTTGATTGATAAATTGACAGGTTAATTTTCATGTGGATAATGAGAGTAAGAGCCAGAAAGACAGTAGAGAAAGTCTCTGGCCCTTTGCTCTACCTTGCATGCAGTGCCATCTATCTATTGCTGCCAGTACCACAAGCAGAAACAGGTATGTCAAGCCCTGGTCAATTGTATTCATTATCTAGGCTACACATTTTCTCGGCCATTTCCTATTATCATCATCATCACCACATAACTCTATTCCTTTTGGGTAAAAAAATAAATATGTATATTTTTTTTATGTTTAATTTCAGTGGGTATTAAGCTGCTATGTTACTTGTGTCTGCTGTACCAAGTTACATTGCAATCAATTATAAAACCATATAGGACAACATACATGAGAGTATGAGGTCCACTGAATTGGATCCTTATTGCATGTTTGGGAAGTCAATGAAATTAGAATAAGGAAACCTTCTGCTAAAAGAAAATGTGCAATGAAAGACTTGGGGCTAAACACTGTAAGGAATATAATCGTTGTGTCCTGCAGTAAAATGTGCACGTGGCCATTCAAAATTACAATATGCTACACTAAACTAATAGTATTAGCTATAAATTGTATTATTTATGAAGTTTGTAATGAACCCTATCCGTTTAGACTGTAAAAGTGAAAAAAGAAATCTGAGAAATTCACAACCTCCAGATATTCACAACCTCCAGACAGATGCAAAAGTTCAAGTTTTGTATTTTTTAGGGGTTTTTTTCTTTAAAAAAATCTATTCACATGATTTGAATCCTTTTTATCATGGTTGTCATTTCTCATCACACTTTTAGATTTTAATAGATACAGAATTCTCAGTAAACTAATAAGATATTACAGATGAGATTTCCATTGATCGATTTGACAACATGATCTACAGTTGTAATTGCTGTATTTGATGATTCAGGATAGTAATATCACTTTTTACTAGAAGCAATTAGCACAATCTTACTTATAGTGCTTTTACAAATTAGACAGAATTCCAGCATAGACCTTAATTAGGGGACAAATTCTTGGAATGGAAGAAAGGGTTTTGCTAGGGATTAGAAAGGTTGCTAAATCTGACACACGTTTCTGCTGCTTGTCACTGCAATGTTCCGTGTCTGCAAGCCCCTCTAATTAACTCTCCACTAACATTACTCTGTAGCTATATGAATCAGCATTCAACATCATGCTAATCAAATGTCACTTCTTACAGTCCCGAAACCAACGTCCTTCAATTATAACTTGTATAACTAATAATGCACGTTCGGGGTATCTGTATACTCCTTACCCTGTAGGGTGGATCTGTGTTCATATATTTGCCCTGTTTTACCTTAATGATGTCGTCATTTTTTACTTTTATTATCTATAATTTATAAAGAAACTTTTCACACATTTATTTTAAAATATGGATGATACACAATTCACAATTGATTCATAGATTTATTTTCAAAGATATTTTTTACACTAAAATCCTTGAATTTAAAATATGAATAATAGTAATAAACTTAAAAAAAAAAAAAAGATGAACTGGAATACAAAGTTCAATCTACATTGGTGCTAGTGTGGTCATGGGCTATGACAATCATTGTTTGAAAAGGTAAAGAAATCTGACCCAATTAAAGTACCTCTCTGGAGCTTGTTTGTTGTACAGCTCCAAGAGAACCTGAACCCTTTGGGTTTGTCTGAATTGAATTTGCTGGCTTGTGGTTTGCGTTGCCTAGCTATCTCCCAATAGTAAAACAGTTGGCAGGGAAACTACAATTTAAAACTCATTGTGAACTTGCTGTCTCTTTAGCTATGCTATAAATCTGTCAGCTTTCTAACAAAATATCATATCTCATCTTGTTTTTCTTTATGTAATTCTACATGCCAAATTTCTACTAAACAATATTTTTGAATGGTGAGAGTAAGTGTGCAAGTATTAAATGAGAAGCAATATACTGTAATACAGTATATATATCAATTCTGAAAAATACTAACAATTCAATGTGTTATTCATGAAATTGTCTAGTATAAAGACTTTCATTTAGTCCTTTGTTTAATTTTCTTTCCTTCCTACAAACCATCATCTTATACCCAAAGGGGAAATACAGGCATCTGAGCAATTTGGCATGATTACAAACTACCTGCTTAGTTTCTGTATTCACACAGACACCGGCCCTGTCTTGTAGGAACAGTGTGTGTTCATATGACAATGAAGTCTACCGTGAGTGGGAGTCTCACTGGGTCGTCACAATAGGATGCACTCAAACTTCTTCTTCTTTTCACAAAACTTTCCAATAGATAGTGAATGCTTTGTTGTCTGTTGTAAACATGTAGACAAGGTGGCAATAAAACATATTTCCCTCTTTCCAAAAGTTTGAACCCCACAATAGTACTCAACGATTTATAGAAATCAGCGATTCTCAACTGGTGGGTCGCAACTGGTGGTTTTGATAGGTCGTGCGTGTCTGAGTAAATATATATATATTTTTTGTTATAAAAAATGTATCCAGTCTGAACTTAAACCAGGTAGAAAGTGTGTAAAAATTACAATGTACTAACATGTTTTTAAAATGTAATCCCTGAACACGTTTTCTTAAGTGACAGTATTTTCAATTTATGGCTATTAGCCTCACAGTTCTGGTTGATTTTGTGGTCTCCAGCCAGTGAGGTGACTTTATTAACATTCTTCATCACGAATATGGACAAAATGTAATTGACAATGAAAGAGTGGCTGGGACTGTTGTTCCCTTGTCATTTAATTGCTACATTAGCTATCAATACACCATTTATTTTTTTCCCCAAGATTGTATTTTCAAGATGCGACTGAGACAACCTTATTCAATTTGGGTCCCAAGGCAAAACTAGTTGAGAAGCACTGATATAAATCATTGGCAGTAGCTAACCTCCACTATGTCGCAAACTCAGATGGGGCTGAAGTGGGAGAAATCATTGACCCTACACTTTGACTGACAGCTACAACACTGTGCATTACATGCTGAGTGTCAACGCTTTGATGTCAAGACACCTCTAGCAAGCTGATGACCCACTTCATCTTAATGTAGCCATGACTTAAACTTCTCACATCGGTCAAGTTCCAATCAAGAGCTGTACAATTATGGCAGGCGAAACAGATTATTCATCAGTTTTTAGTAATGAAATAGCTTGTTGAAACTATATTCGTACAACCCAATTAAATCAAGAGTTCACAAAAACAAAAGAAAGAAGTTGAATGTGATGTCTAACTTTTGCAGGTTGTTACTTTGTTTACAGCAACAACTGTTCAGCGCTCAAAGTGGAAATGTTTTGTTTCTGTTGTTTACTTTGTTCCTTTGATTCATTTTCCTTCTCAACAATGCATATTCATCTCACTATACTAACACTGAATACATAATCAGATAAAGGACACAGACAATAAAGAAATGTCAAAATGTGTCAATCTTAATATTGAAAATATCTCAGTGAAATGAGAATGACTGCCGTGAAAAGAGGGATGAGAGGGATGAGAGGGATGAGAGGGATGAGAGGGATGAGAGGGATGGTTTGAGGTGCCGCTATATTGGTGTCAATGCTGTTGTTCACCAAGAACAGTCTGATAACACCTAAGGGTGCCTCACCCCTTCCATTCACTTCAGCTGTACCCCGAGGTCTGACAAACAAACAGCAGAACAACGAAGGCTATTGATGATGATGCTGTGGTAAAGGAAGGGTGCAGAGGACACATCTTTGGGAATTCATCCCATCCTGGCCTCCAAGGCACCCAACAGCTTGATCCTGCGTCACTCTAAGGGCATGGCTCTCCACCATTGATTTGCCTTTGAAATCTAAACGGTTAATTTTGACAAATAAAAAGGGTTCAACTAAACGATGGGTTGAAGAATATGGACAAAGGGGGGCTGTTTAGAGAGTCAGGCTGTAAAATGAAGTTTAAAAAAATCAAGAGGGAATAATGAAATTAGGGATGGGGCGAGAGAGAAAGAGAAAGTGAGGGTTGGAGAACTTGAAGCATTGACCCTTATCGTCCATGGTGAAAAGCAGGAGATTAGAAAGTGTTTCATGCCAATTTCCATGGAGATCTCTGTAATTTCAAAAAAATTACTTCTTCCCACTTTGATTTGTCCGTCCTGCCTGGCCCCCCACTAGTGTGGTCAGGGTGGTCTGCCACATCATGCTGCTGTTCTCGTGGGCCCCGAGATGGCCCCTCGCTGGGCCCAGACGTCGTGAGATTACTGAAGCAGCACTGACGTCTCTATCAGCTAGCGCCACCACAGTGCCCTCTCCCAACACCCCCAGCATAGCCCCCACCTCACCCACCACCTACCCTCACCACAAACTCTCACAGATCTGTCAGATGATGGCTTCATTGGTTCACATTGCTCCCTTCAAACTCTCACCAGTCTTTTTGCACTCCCTCCATCCCATCATTTATTCCCTCCCAGAACCCCCCACACCACCAGAATAATCTCCTCCCCCCTTTTCATTGCAGAATGTTTCACCTTCTGCTATCCCTCTGCCTCCTCTCTCTCTGCCTCAGCCTGGTTTGTGCTTCTGCCTGCCACATCAAAGGAGAACCAGGGGTCATGGAGCCACAGGCATGGAATATAAATGCAGCCAACTGCGTGGCAGTATGGGAAATCAATCCTCTAAAGATAGCTTCATCCACTTCCTGAACCCATCATCATCCTCTATCACATACGGTATCATATAGGAATAGTTTGTGATAGCATACTCTAAATGGTTATTGTGCATGAGATGATGTATTATTGTGAAATGTTTGTTGTCCATACATCTAGGTCAGAAGCCACCCTGTTTGTAAGAAAAAAAAGTTTGTATTTGTTTGTATTAATCTGCATAGTTGGTGAATATATTTGAAAGTATGTATTGTAAACATTGAGTGAATTATTGAGAAATATGCACATTTGTTGACTGATGATACCAACACTGTACTTGCAATTCACAAACAAAGATGTTCTATCAATGTTTTCTTCTCTAAGGGTAATAAAGATAGAAGAGTATGAAACATATAAGTATAGATGTATATGAGAATTGCAATGTAAAAAAGTGTTAGCACTGAGAAAGGAATGTCATAAGCAAAAGTGACAACATCTCTCATCAAACACAAGCTTGAATCTCACTTGGGGGTGGGGGCATGTCTTTGTGTTGATTCTGGAATCCTATGAAACATGTCAGACAGTTTATAGTGAGCAAAACAGTGCAGCAGAAATGTGTAAACAGCCTTGGTTGGAGGCCTTCTACTGAAGACTGATGCCAACATCAGTCTGTATGTCACTATCATGCTCCACTTAGATTTTAAACTACCCGGGAAATATGCTTGTATCATTTATCAGTCAGATTGTCTCCTTGATGATCGATAATAACATCCTGGGTATGATTTACTCCAAGAGAAATGGCTATGCAGCATTCCATGTAACAACCATATTCTACTGACAATACCAAAGCTGGATAAAAACAGCTTGTGATTGGTGAATCCGTATTCACTGCTGAGTGAAGAATGATAAATTCCATGACAAAAATATTGCTTTCACCAGTTGCCAGGCGTTCTTGTTTAGGGCAGAATGTGATGGCTCCACGTGGGGGCCATTGGCTCCAGTTGCTTAGCGTAAGCATCAGATGAATGCCCTGCCGGAAGATGTCAATGTCTCCATTAATGCCAGGCCTGCCACACAGGCAGTGCTTGAATGACACAGGGTTTTGTGGAGAGTGACGGGGGGTTGTAAATGTTAACTCTTGCTGGCTGGTTGTCCCAGCCTGGCGGCCACATAGCCTGGCAACACCTGTGTGTACAAGGCCTGCAAGACATAATTCTTAGTGAACATGGACAGCTGTTATCGTTTAACCACATAGCACCACAGTGGTTATACAGAAGTATTTTAAAAAGGTAATATGAAAAAAATATAAAGATAACTGGAATTAGTGTGGGTATGTGGGGGGGTCTTGGTCATTGGTATTTTGATAAAAGTACATAGTTGATTAAATAAATATAATTAAATAATTATTATTTTGATATTATAACAATAATATCCAAACCAGAGACTGAATTTGTCTAACACGTGCTAGCATTTTTTAATAAGCATGTTCCATGACCATGACATGAGTGATAAGAGAGTGTCACGAAGGTGAGGAGAGACGGACCAAAGGCACAGCGGATGTTGAGTTCCACATATTTATTATGAAGTGAAACTTAGCAAAGCAAAACAATAAATCAAATAAACTAACAACGAAACGTGACTATGTGGTGCACATGCCCAAAACAATATCCCACAAATGCAGGTGGGGAAACAACCTATCTAAATATGATCCCCAATCAGAGGCAAAGATAAACAGCTGCCTCTAATTGGGAACCATATTAGCACCCACATCTATACTAGACCAGCCCCTAGTCACGCCCTGACCAACTACACCATAGAGAACTAAGGGCTCTCTATGGTCAGGGTGTGACAGTATCCCCCCCAAAAGGTGCGGTCTCCGGCCGCAAAACCTGAAACCAAATGGGGAGGGTAGGGGGGTGATTAGTGTCGGTGGCGGCTCCGGTGCAGGTCGTAGCCCGCACCCAGACCCCGGATCCGGCCATGGCGCCGGGCTGAACGCTGTGCCTGGACTGGGCATCAGCGACAAGGAGGGCTCCGGCCATGGAGCTGGTTTGGACACTGAGCCTGGACTGGGCACCGGCGCAGAGGGAAGCTCCTGCCATGGAGTGGGACTGGCACCGGACTGGTGACACACTTCAGGGCGAGTGCGTGGAGCTGGGACAGGACTTACTGGTCTGAAGAGGCGCACTGGAGGCCTGATGCGTGGAGCCGGCACAGGTGGTACCGTACTGGTGACACGCACTTCAAGGCGAGTGCGGGGAGCAGGCACAGGACGTACCGGACTGGGAAGGTGTACTGGAGACCTGGTGCGTGGAGCCGGCACAGATTTTACCAGACTGATAGCACGCTCCTCAGGACGAGTTCGGAGAGCTGACTCAGGTGGCATTAAACTGGTAACACACTCCTTAGGGCAGCTCAACAACTCTCTCCGTTCTCTCCCCTCCCCTCCAATATCTCCATCTACTCACTGACGGTCTCTGACTCTCTCCTCCAGTTTCTCCCTCTTCACCCAGACTGGCTCTGGTTCATTCCTCGGCTCCATCGACCACCCCTTGTGCCCCCCAAAATAAATATTTTCGGGGAGTTTTTGGGGCTTTTCTTTGTCGCCGCGAACTCCGGCGTCGTAGCTGTCCTCCCTTCTCTCCTTGCGTCTGCTGCCAAGGAAGGCTATCCTGTCCTGCCATGATTTCCTCCCAAGTCCAGGATCCTTTCCCATCTAAGACCTCCTCCCAAGTCCAGGATCCCTTCTCCTCCTGGGCACGCTGCTTGGTCTTGTTATGGTGGGATCTTCTGTCACGAAGGTGAGGAGAGACGGACCAAGGCACAGCGGATGTTGAGTTCCACATATTTATTATGAAGTGAAACTTAGCAAAACAAAACAATAAATCAAATAAACTAACAACGAAACGTGACTATGTGGTGCACATGCCCAAAACACAAAATAATATCCCACAAATGCAGGTGGGGAAACAACCTACCTAAATATGAAACCAATCAGAAGCAACGATAAACAGCTGCCTCGAATTGGGAACCATATTAGCACCCACATTGAAATGTCTATACTAGATCACCCCCTAGTCACACCCTGACCTACTACACCACAGAGAACTAAGGGTTCTCTATGGTCAGGGTGTGACAGAGAGGCATTAAATCTATGCACACTTATCCCGTTGTGCCATCCTTTTTCTGAAAATATTATCCTTTGGTGTGCCTATCCCAAAAAGATTTTCCAAGGTCCTCAAAAAAAACAATATGAAAGCTGTGTATTCAGCACAAATGTAATACACTTAAATGATCCCACAAGTGCACACATCCAGCAGCACAATGAGCAGGATATGGGTTTTTCCACACTTTGACAAAGTGGACAGGAGTTTTTCCAGTCAGAAATGGAGCCCTGATGTCTAGAGATGAGATGTATTTTTAAAGTGCAGTAGAGGCATTTTTTAAATTATATCACAGGTGAACTGATGACCCACTTACCTTGGAAAAATGCAAACACCAAGGACTGCCGGAGACCAAGTCAAAATAAAGCCACATCAACTGTTCGAGTGACACTGCATGTTGGAGTATTATGCCAAATTCAAATGACACAAAGCGCACCGGAGCACTCCAAACATGCAAAGTGTGGTTATTGTAGAAATCATGATCTTAGGAAGGCCGGAGCTATTTTTGATTTCCAAGAGCAAGATGCAGCAACAGGAATTGTGGGAATGTTTTCATGCTCTCTAACCTGCCTTGAGCTCAATAAGACTAGCCGTCTACTGTACACACTGGTCTGCTGTGTTCTAGGCTGGAGGGCTGAACAGAGTAGTGTACTCTTTCCCCTAATGTCCTGTCCATTGATCTTTCCCGTAAGTACAGCTCCCTACAGAAACCCACACAATCTGGGCAGAGGAGTGCTCCAGGGCACCCCTCACTTCAAAGGTGCATATTTACTCTTAGAAATTTAGAGAAAGTGCAGCTGTGGATGCATCCTGCAACCTCAATCAATGATGGGGCTGGTCCTCCTGACCCCCCCCTGCTGGCTAATAAAGTGCTTATTTGGCTCGGTGGTTTCACTGCAAGCCTTTTGGGGTTGGCTCAAACTAGCACTTACAGTATGTTATAGCATGTTTGTTTCCACTGCCTCTTCTCATAAATATAATGTAAGGTAATACTTATCTGTCGTTTCGAACACAGTCATTTAGAGGGGGTTGGTGGGACAGATTATTATTCCACATTAATCCTATTGTAATTAACACTTCCTAATTTGTGTAGTAATACAATAACAAAAACATGCTGCAATATTAATGGTATTTCTTGCCAATTGGTAAAAGCAGTCACTGTCTAATTAGAATAAAGATTTGACTAACACATTATATAAATTGGAAGGTTGGTGAAACCTGTTTTCATGAGTTTCATCTTTATTATCTAAATACAAAGATAAATAGATCATTACAATATCTTTAATTCGTTGTTTTAAGGATCTACATATGTGTATTATGTAAACTTAGGAGATCTCGTTCTTAGTTTTCAACAAAAGTTTCATGCTGTGATGGTAAGGTTTAAGTGATAGATAGAAGAGGTCTGCACAGATTTCCATATCTGCACGCTCAAAAGGGGATACAACTGGTCACATGTTATCTTGCTGTCTTGCTGTAGTTTGACAAATAAGTATTATAGGTGTTATTTTTTATATTTTTTAAGAATACAAATAAACTAGGGGAAAGTTCCTAGGGCTCCCGAGTGGTGCAGCGGTTTAAGGCATTGTAAATAAGAATTTGTTCTTAACTGACTTGCCTAGTTAAATAAAGGTTCAACTAAAAAAACTGTGCAAAATAAACATGCACTATATTAATTAAGCAGCATACATATTTAGGCCTGCTAACATATAAATATACAGTATGTATTTCACAAGGTGAGGGCTGGGCCACGATGACCTAAATTAAGACACATTTTTGGAGAGAACTGCTTAGAAATGTCCTTCACTAATACTCATCACATGAGCAGATCTCTGTTGGAGGCCACCTGTCAACCCAGGCCAGCTCCTTCTCCACTTGACTGCACTCTGCGTGCCTGCCACAACTGTGACTGAACAGCACAGACTAGCCTCCCGATCATTAATCCTGACTGCCTTCTTCGACTTCTCCTCCCTCTTAAAGAGCACCTCTCTTTTACACCTGCTTTCTTTCTCTCCCTCTCTACGCTCTGCTAACATGTTGACAGCCGTTGAGAGGGAGGGGTGTGGTAATCATCTTTATCTCCGTCCCCTCGGCATGCTGGCAGACACTTGCCATTGAGTGTCTGTCAGGCAGAAAGGGTGTGGGATGTGGGCTCAGGCTGCACAGGTGACAGGTCACGGTCATTTAGCACCAAAAGCCACTGAAGCTAAAACCTTAAGTGGCATTTGAGCTACCTGCACTGTCAGCTCTAACACTCCCAACACTAACAAGGAGACCACCAGTACAGAGGCAAACTTCATTATTCCTCTCAGGTGGATTTCACTAAAAACAACAACTACCGGAGTCTCCCTGTCAAGATCCACGCTGATGCATACAACTGATTGAATTTTGAATTTGAATTGAATTTGATGGTAAAGAGAATTGTAGCCGCCAAACTGTTTAAATGCTAATGCACCCTGTCCCTGACTACGCCTTATGTGTCTTAGTCTTCACCACAATGGTGACGAAGTGTCCACCAAAAGCCTTAGGACAGAACAGAGAATTAGACTCTCCCCCTGAATACTGTTCAGTCTAAAGGAGATGTTGCATTGGTTTACAGGCCAGACCAAGGCCATTGCAATACTTTCCAAGATGTCACTATCCACGTTGTTAAAATTTTCATTAAGTGTTCAGCAATTTCCAAAGTCAAGTTAAAAGAGACTTAGACAATACCATCGTATCAGATAAAGGATCTTCGGTGAAAGACTGGCAGTCAGTTTTCATGTAATGTATCCTTGCCTGCTTATACTGACAGTGTCCATAGCTGATGGATTACTAATTATGTGAAAGAGAACTGGATGACAGCCCCATTGATTGCCCACTTAAGAACATGTTAGGATAGATAGCAGCCCACACAGCATAAACCACATATATCTGCATCCATCCATTTTTTTTATTTTAAATATGACAGCTGTTACAGGGGTGGTTTTCATTGAGAGTCCTTCAAGCAGTAAGTCTCAAGGCTTTCGGGAAACTCTAGCAGTAGTTGATGGGCGTTGATTAAGCTGTTATACGGCACAATTGGAACCACTCTGTCCTCGTTCTCTCTGTTGCGGCAGTGACGGATGTGCTGTTGAAAAGGTATTGGATTTGGTTAAAACACAGAACAGTGAAAGATTTACAGCCACTGGTCAGTGAGGTTTACAGAGGTCCTGCAATGCTCTACTGGTTTCTTTTGTGCTGCACTCTGGGTAATGTTAATGCCCAGAAAAAGCACTGAGGAGGTCATATGCTCTGAAAACCCCATGCAAAGACTGACTTTGAAGTAAAAAATAAAAAATAAAATAAAAAGCCATTTATTTGAATGACATTTTGACTTTTTTGTTTTGATTCAATGCTGTAAATTGACATTCTTCTGTCAGTAGTTTTTTAAAAACTTAAATGAGCCATACTATACACCAGAAGGGTAACTTTGATATGTTATTTCACGGCAGAATCTCCTAAACCTTTGTTATTTTCTTGTGGCGGCAAGGGAAAATAATGCCAAAAAAGAGAAAGAATTAATCATGTGCAGTTTCCAGGAGGAGGCCAGGTGGGAAAAGGAGGAGTTAGAATTACACAGAACTCTTTGACAAAGAAAAAGGTAATTTCACTGGGAATACTCTCTAAAAGTTGTGTACCAGGGTAGCTGACCATGTCTTGCTCTTTTTCGTGACAATTATTCCGCAGTAATGCAAGTTCCTGCTTGGTTCAACAACCCAAACCCTTTTAGTTCATGCTGTGTTATTTGGCAACACAACTAATTACCAATCAAACTCTCAAGTTGTACCAAGAGGTTATCTCCCTAAACAAAACTATATATGAAAAATAAGTCTTACTTGTGGGGATGTGAATTGGATCCTGCTCGATATGTTACAGGCTCTCGTAACCTGGAACCATGATCTTTTGAGGGAAGCCTTCAAGTTCACAGCAACAAATGCCCTCAATCACTCAGGGAGATGCAGACTCTCTCTGCTGGCCAATTACTGTTTTTTAAAAGCCTGAGGCGCCCAGGAAACTTTGACTCTTGGAAATGAAGTCCAATCTTAGAAAGAAACATAGCTGCTATTAAAATCTTTATCATTCTGTAAATCACAAGTGATTTGTTTTACCCCATGGCTTGTTGAGATACATCCTTGCTGCTGTTGCGGAGGTTAAGAGGTTACTGCAATTGAGGAAAGCAAGCTTATTTTTACAACTGGGCCTAGAAGAAAAGGAAATTATTTGCTTTTTTTTCTCTTTTGGGGCACTCTGAACAGCCAAAGATCTCCTCTGTGTCATAATTGCCTGAAGTGAGTGAGCAAAGGCCCTGGACTCCTGATGTTAGTGTGGCTCTTTCATGAAGGGTATGGAGTCAGAGCTCCTTTAAAAGATCAGTCTCTCTGGAGGATATTACTGTGTGTTGTTTATGTAATAAAAGCATTTTGAAAGAAGTGGAAAAAATACTGTTTTATTTATTGTTCCTACCAATATGTTTCTACTACTGAGGTGTTCAATCTGGACTATTGTTTTTGTTTTACCTTGCAGTTATTCTCTCTCAATTACAGTTATACATATTGCATTTCTGAATACCAATAGTGTGAATATTGATTGATTTTGAAGATCATGAAATTAGCTTGCTTTTTAAACAAAGTGGATGCCAAAAGTGGCAGAGAGGAAAATGTAATTATGAATAAAATCACTCCAATTAAACATCACTATGTTACCTTTTGGAGAGCACACACACTCAGCTCTCAACTCCACATAATGTAATTACACAATTTGGAGAGAAAAAAAAAACAGAAAACGAGAACACTCAGATTGGGGTATGAACATTAACAGCAGATGGATTATGAAAAATCTGTTCCTGCCTCTGGTGCTACGGGTTAAGAATGACACTCCTACTCCCAGCCCCACCCTACCTATTGAGAGCTGATAGGCCCTCTGCTACTAGACAAGGGTCTTGACTGAGGACACTTTGATACTCCAGCCTTTAATCACCAAAGTGTTCCTAGTGCCCAGCTGATGGAGGATGTCCAAACCATAAAGCAGACTACAGAGGTGACAGAACACAAAATAGGTAGATTGTTCCCAGGGCCTAGGGCCACCCTTATGTCCCTGAGTGACCTCATACTTTTTATTATTCAGGGGTGAGTCAAATGGATACCCTACCAGCTATTCTGCCCTCCCCCATCTGCTTTCCTCCACTCTCCCTGTCTGGGCCCAGATGTGAACTGCTCCCAGAGTCAGTTACCAGCATAATTGAAAGTGCTCTGTCATCACTTTCAGCCAAACACTGATGAATGTGAAGTTGAATGAGGTTTGGGTTTTAGTGATACGGGGGAAGTCTGGCTGAGATTTATCACTGGTGGCTTATGAGGCTACAAGAGGTCATTTAAGCAGAAACTCCATCTACCCCTCTGTGATCTGTTAATTATTACTCATTAAACCAGCACACATTAAATCAGTCTAGTTTAACATGGACCTGAACGATACTGCAGTCAATATGATGCTTTACATGGGAAACTTAAATTAAAAGAGGTTTGATTGTCAAGAGCCAACTACTGTAGACACAGTCCAATGTAGCACAATATGTTCTATAAATAATGAGTATGCAATAACTAATAGTCAACCCACTTGAATAAAGTAATGAGCAAAAGCATATACTCTATCAAGTCCAGCTTAAAATTCAAAGATGACACTAGCTGTGTCAACTGCTCTCTGGAAGAATAGATTTACTGCATAATCAACTCAAAGACAAATGCCATCTCCATTTGACTATCGAACCAAATTGAATCATTCAAGTATTGTCAGATGTCCCAGCTAGCTATCTAGTAGGCTATTACCATGATTGGCTACGTCGGTTGTTAAGGTAGTCATCAGAAACAAGCCAGCCATAACCATGGATTTATAAAACAATCACAACATCACACATTGATAAATTGTATTCAGAAACAATCGATATTGTATTCAATAACCTCATTTTCCATCTCTGGCATGTCTAATTGGCTAGCTTGATACTCAACTAAAGAAAACATAGCAGTTGAAGCTATCTTTGCCATAGAGACATGCTCCTCTCCAATGAGCTTGTAAGCCTGCCAATACCAGATATTTCTGAGGGCTGAGCCAGCAGACTTTAAGCCCTTTAAAATCGACCTGAACTGTACTCAAAAGTTAATGGGAAACACACAAACTGTATTAACTCTGACAAGGTTTGAGACATCATTTGAAAAGGTCTGTTTTATCTACAACTATCTGTATCTTTGTACATGTGCATTTCGGATAAACTGTAGTACATTTTAGGTATTTTTAGCAGTGCTCTCCTGAGAATCAATTTAATTAGTAAATTATGAAAATCAATTGGGCTAATATTAACTATTTGTAATGTTTCAAACAACATGCTTTATGTAAATGCCATACTAGTGTGCACATCATTGTGTCTTACACACAGCTTCCATAGCAACATTTACAAGACCTTTTGAAAAACCTATGAAACCTGATTCAAACTCTGATTCGACATCCAAATGCAAAGCGTAGGAGGTGAGCAAGTTCTCATTGCCTCTCCCTTATTAGAGCACACCCCCAGCTGCCTGGGCTTTCAGGGCCTGGGTCCTGGCTCCCGTCCAGCACTGCTCTGATCTGGGCTTTTTTGTGATTTGAAGAGTATGGTGGTTTGCTGAGTTGCTGTCCTAAAGCCATGTTGGAATGCTAGAGCGGCAGTGGAGGTGCAGAGGAGGGAAGTGACCTCACTGTGTGATGTTTGAGAGGGAGTGGGCCAGGGGCTACACAGCGAGGTTGGCTATATTATAAATAAAGCAAAGCATGGTTTCTTCACAGAGATAGGAAGTTGGGTAAAGGTGAATGCCAGCTCTCGCAGCACAGTTGTAAAGGGTGACCTCTATTGTAACTCTGTCTCAAGGCAGCCAAGATCCCATGGCCAAAATGTATTTTTGAAAGAATTGTGCCAAACCCCAAATATACAATATGCTTTCTATCACAATATCAAAAAACAAATTCACTAGTATTTTTATTCTTACTCTATGGTAACATTGTAACATGGCAGATTGAAAAATATTTTGACAGATACAAAGTGCCTGACAAAAGCCTTTCCAAAGACTATCAGACAACAACACTAAGCATCTTATCAGACAAAATGAGAGGTTAGGGATTTTCTGGGGGAAGTTTACATTTATTTTATTTTATTGAACTACAAGAATCCACATTAAGGTTTCATAAACTGTGTGAACATACACTAAAGAAAGTAAACGTAATATTTTGCAGGGAATAATATGTTTAACTTACCCACGGTTTGTGTGTGAATTGGACCCAACATTTACCTTGCACATGAGATAACCTATTGGAATGTAGAATGTGTGCTGAAGAGTGATCATGACTGGCCTGCTTGGATGGGCCTCTGCGTGTCTCATCTCTCTCGCTGAGTGCAGGATGGAACAAAGGACCAGGACCCTGCATTCCACAGTCACAGCAGCCACAGGCACCAACACCTGACAGGAGACACAAAGACACAAGACAGACACACTTTAACAGGAAGCACAGTTTCCAGGGTAAACAGAGATCAACTGGATACACCACAAATAAGTGAAACTCAATCTGACTTGCTATCAGACTGCTGTCTCTGTCTAGATTGTCCCACTGGAACCAATAGCAGACCAACATAATCCACTGGCAATTGGTTCTGCTCTGTCATTTATTTTGGCAACATAAAGAGAAACGACTTAACACCATCAGAATTCAATAGCATCCAAGTGTTTTAACTTGCTTGGACTGTAAACTTCTATCCCACACAGATTCAATTACACTGAAGGCAACCTTTTAATTTGGTTAAAATATTTCTCCTGCTGAAATTACTTAATAATTTTAAGTGTGGGTGAATCCCCCAAGAATAAATCAATAAATGGACTTTTGCCTATGGGAAAATCAGCAGAGTAAATTAATATTAACTTGCAGATGGTTGGGTATAGGGCATCAGTGTGCCTCCTAACTAACAATTGATTAACTTGTAAATTCCCATCGCCCAGCTGTTGTTCAGGCTGTTTACCATAATAGAGGGGGAGCAGTAGAGAAAGGATCCAGATGCTTTGAGTGCAGAGGAAAGGCAATCTGTCATTCTTCTGAACTACCTACAACTGATGGATTCTGCTTTGAATGGGTATTGGTTTTAGTTAAACATGACAGAGTGAGGGATAACATGTCATTGGTAACAAAGGTTTAGAGGTCCGACAACGCCTCAGCAATCCCTTTTTTCAGCCAAGGCAACCTCTTGTGCATGTACCAGCTGCTAATTAAGGCTACATTTTTTGTTCCTGGTACTGTCTGCCAAACTTTGCATAAATGTAAAAACAGACTTAACCTTCCACATCTCTATGTAAGGTGATGTTTTTGTCAACTGAAGTTGGATTCTATAGAGCAGTCCACTAAAAACCAAGGTCAGACCTTTGCCCTGCAGACATATAGATGTTTAAACAGTAACCACTAGCAGGCATCCTCCCAGTACCCTGCCCTAAACCTTACTCACTGTTACTAGCTAGCTACGAGCTGTTACTCTACCCTGCACCTTAGAGACTGCTTCCCTATGTACAATGCGTTCGGAAAGTATTCAGACCCCTTGACTTTTTCCAAATTGTGTTACGTTACAGCCTTATTCTAAAATGTATTAAATAAAAAATGGTCCTCATCAATCTGGACACAATTACCTATAAAGACAAAGCAAAAACAGTTTTTTAGAAATGTATGCAAATTTATAAAAAAATAAAAACAGAAATATCACATTTACATAAGTATTCAGACCATTTACTCAGTGCTTTGTTGAAGCACCTTTGGCAGTGATTACAGTCTTCTTGGGTATGACGCTAGGTACAGTGCCTTGCGAAAGTATTCGGCCCCCTTGAACTTTGCGACCTTTTGCCACATTTCAGGCTTCAAACATACAGATATAAAACTGTATTTTTTTGTGAAGAATCAACAACAAGTGGGACACAATCATGAAGTGGAACGACATTTATTGGATATTTCAAACTTTTTTAACAAATCAAAAACTGAAAAATTGGGCGTGCAAAATTATTCAGCTCCCTTAAGTTAATACTTTGTAGCGCCACCTTTTGCTGCGATTACAGCTGTAAGTCGCTTGGGGTATGTCTCTATCAGTTTTGCACATCGAGAGACTGACATTTTTTCCCATTCCTCCTTGCAAAACAGCTCGAGCTCAGTGAGGTTGGATGGAGAGCATTTGTGAACAGCAGTTTTCAGTTCTTTCCACAGATTCTCGAATGGATTCAGGTCTGGACTTTGACTTGGCCATTCTAACACCTGGATATGTTTATTTTTGAACCATTCCATTGTAGATTTTACTTCATGTTTTGGATCATTGTCTTGTTGGAAGACAAATCTCCGTCCCAGTCTCAGGTCTTTTGCAGACTCCATCAGGTTCTCTTCCAGAATGGTCCTGTATTTGGCTCCTTCCATCTTCCCATCAATTTTAACCATCTTCCCTGTCCCTGCTGAAGAAAAGCAGGCCCAAACCATGATGCTGCCACCACCATGTTTGACAGTGGGGATGGTGTGTTCAGGGTGATTATCTGTGTTGCTTTTACGCCAAACATAACGTTTTGCATTGTTGCCAAAAAGTTCAATTTTGGTTTCATCTGACCAGTGCACCTTCTTCCACATGTTTGGTGTGTCTCCCAGGTGGCTTGTGGCAAACTTTAAACGACACTTTTTATGGATATCTTTAAGAACTGGTTTTCTTCAAGCCACTCTTCCATAAAGGCCAGATTTGTGCAATATACGACTGATTGTTGTCCTATGGACAGAGTCTCCCACCTCAGCTGTAGATCTCTGCAGTTCATCCAGAGTGATCATGGGCCTCTTGGCTGCATCTCTGATCAGTCTTCTCCTTGTATGAGCTGAATGTTTAGAGGGACGGCCAGGTCTTGGTAGATTTGCAGTGGTCTGATACTCCTTCCATTTCAATATTATCGCTTGCACAGTGCTCCTTGGGATGTTTAAAGCTTGGGAAATATTTGTGTATCCAAATCCGGCTTTAAACTTCTTCACAACAGTATCTCGGACCTGCCTGGTGTGTTCCTTGTTCTTCATGATGCTCTCTGCGCTTTTAACGGACCTCTGAGACTATCACAGTGCAGGTGCATTTATACGGAGACTTGATTACACACAGGTGGATTGTATTTATCATCATTAGTCATTTAGGTCAACATTGGATCATTCAGAGATCCTCACTGAACTTCTGGAGAGAGTTTGCTGCACTGAAAGTAAAGGGGCTGAATAATTTTGCACGCCCAATTTTTCAGTTTTTGATTTGTTAAAAAAGTTTGAAATATCCAATAAATGTCGTTCCACTTCATGATTGTGTCCCACTTGTTGTTGATTCTTCACAAAAAAATACAGTTTTATATCTTTATGTTTGAAGCCTGGAATGTGGCAAAAGGTCGCAAAGTTCAAGGGGGCCGAATACTTTCGCAAGGCACTGTACACCTGTATTTGGGGAGTTTCTCCCATTCATCTCTGCAGATCCTCTCAAGCTCTGTCAGGTTGGATGGGGAGCGTCACGGCACAGCTGTTTTCAGGTCTCTCCAGAGATGTTCGATCGGGTTCAAGTCCAGGCTCTGGCTGGGCCACTCAAGGACATTCAGAGACTTATACCAAAGCCACTCCTGCGTTATCTTGGCTGTGTGATTAGCTTCGTGGTCCTCTTGAAAGGTGAACCTTCACCCCAGCCTGAGGTCATGAGCACTCTGGAGCAGGTTTTCATCAAGGATCTCTCTGTACTTTGATCTTTCCCACAGTCCTGACTAAGGCCAAAGAGTTCAATCTTGGTTTCATCAGACCAGAGAATCTTTTAGTGCCTTTTGGCAAACTCCAAGCGGGCTGTCATGTGCCTTTTACTGAGGAGTGGCTTCCGTCTGGCCACTCTACCATAAAAGCTGACCATCGGGATCTTGGTCACCTCCCTCACCAAGGCCCTTCTCCTCCGATTTCTCAGTTTGGCCGTGCGGCCAGCTCTAGGAAGAGTCTTGGTGGTTCCAAACTTCTTCCATTTAAGAATGATGGAGGCCACTGTTCTTGGGGACCTTCAACGCTGCAGAAATGTTTTGGTACCTTTCCCCAGATCTGTGCCCCAACAAAATCCTGTCTCAGAGCTCTACGGACATGCACAGTCAACCCTGGGACCTTAAATAGACAGGTGTGTGCAGTTATTGTGGACATTCATAATAATATGAATAAATATTAGTACAACAAAAAAGGGAAAAACACAACTGTATTGAGTTTTGGCTAGCCAGATATTTAAAAATCTAGACATCTGGGTTTAGTCAAACAGAAAGAAAACCTTCACATCAAAAATACATTGGATGGCCTCAGTTACAGACAGTGATGTTGATGGACAGGAGGCTATGACTAGAAAGCCAGTCGCTAAGCAGACCTGAGCAAGACGTGGCATGGTGAATGGTCCACTGCACTCTGCCTCTCATGTAACCTTGCCTCTCAGTGACCCTCAGCTCCTCAGGGTGAGGTGAGGTACATGTGGACCTTCCATCCAGTTCCAGGGAGGAACCAGCCAATCCAGAGCCCCGAGCAAGGCTACAGTTGAGCTCTGGTCAGGAAAACACTGGGGTAAAATCTGGAGGTCTCATAGGGATCGTATAAAGAACACTTCTGCAGAACTCATCACTCGCTGCCAAATCTTGTTAATCTCTCATTCTAGCACCTTAAAGGAAAACGCCACCCAAAAACTACTAATCGTTGTTGATATAGACCCAAAATGGTTTGCATGTCAGCAGTCAAGTTTTCAAGATACTGTACATAACGTTCAAAATACAAAATTGCATCAGATGCATTTTGCATCATATGATGCAAAATACAGCATCACATTTATTTATTTTTTACCTTTATTTAACGAGGCAAGTCAGTTAAGAACGAATCCTTATTTTCAACGATGGCCTAGGAACAGTGGGTTAACTGCTTTGTTCAGGGGAAGAACAACAGATTTTTAACTTGTCAGCTCAGGGATTTGATCTTCCAACCTTGCGGTTACAAGTCCAACGCTCTAACCACTAGGCTACCTGCCACCCCAAACGTGATGCAAAATGCATCAGAGCGACTGTATTTCTGTATTTTGAAAGTTATATATCTTGAAAATTTGATTGCTGACATGCAAAGCATTTTTGTACTACATCGACAATGGACTTTTTGAGTGGAATTTTCCTTTAAGGACAACTAGGATTTTGAGTATTGCTTGATTTCAAAACTTTCAATACTTGATTTCAGTACATGCAGTTATTGTGGATATTATTTTAGCACCATTCTCACTGTCTGTATGTATAACAAATGAATATCTTTAAAAGTAACCCCATCAGCATCTATACTTGAGTATATTTTAAGTATAAAAAAAGACTAATATAAGTTACCAAAAAACGAGTCTACAGTACAGCAGGATGTGGGATCAACATATTTAAGGCTTGCTGTGGTGCTGCAGTGAGAGGACTCTAGAGTGAGCCCATGTAGCCAGACTTCTCACAGACATGACCACTGGCTGAAGCCAACTGTCTGAACCAGGCAGAAGACCGGACTCCCCACATGAAGAAAAAAAACAAGTGTAAGGTTTTCAGCAGGCAGCCTTCAGACAGGGAGGCTCTGTAGGAAACACTAGAAAACCATTAACTGACCACAGTATTATCATTTGCTGGAATGAGCTACAGACAGCTAATGAACTAGCTTTAATGCTTTTCTTTTTCCCCCAGCTGAAATGCACCAGTGAGAGCTCATCCTTGTACAAAACAGTGTGACAGATCGATGCTTAAATTCCTAAATCAAGGGAAAAGGTTATTCTCTGTCTCACTGGGATTCCACACTCTATCCCTCCTACATCGAAGACCCTCTCCTACCCATTTAAACCAAACAAGTCTCTTTTCTCTACACTCTTAATTAAGAGAGGCGGTATGGCTTTTTTTCTTCTTGGTTATGCTTCCAATGTTAGTGTGTGTAGTGTGAAAACAGATCTGATGGACTTGTGCCCTCAGCTCTCCCTGATCAGGCTCTAGCAGGTATCCTCCATGATTGACAGCCCACAGGTCAGCAGCCCTTCTCTCAGACTGTTAGAGGGTGGGCGTTAAAGAGATTTGGAATGCCTGGGACCCTGATTGCTTTATTGCTCGCCTGTCAGAACCATTGTACAGCTCTGTATTATTAGGGCTTGCCATCTCTCACCGTCTGGAAGGCGTCGCGTCTCAGCTCTGCATAAAGAACCACCGCCACACTATTCAAAATCCTCTTTCTTTTTGGCTCAAAGAAAAAAGGCACAGATTTTTCAACACAATTGCTTGTGTTGGTTTGTCAGATTGTGTCACCAAAGTGTCTCCTGGGAATGGGTTTGATGGCACTGTGCAATATCAAACTGAGACGAAAGATTCTGTTTTGTTATTATCACAGACATATCCCATTTGCATTTTCCAAAACGACAAACTGAATGGATCCATGACTTACCTGATATAATCATGTTGATTACCTCAAATCTAAAAGAGATCAGAATTAGTTGATATGCAATTTACTTGCTGTTTGTTTTCAGTATACTATTTACAATAATCCATGAACTGCCAATATTACAATCATTTTCCTTTTATGCAATATCTACAATGACTATTACAGCATCAACATTGTCCTGTGTGATAGTCATGTTGTCATCCAATAGCCAATCCCATACGACTTAAAGGAAGACAATTTACATTATATTTTTTACTATCCCCACGCAACTGAGGGAATCAAGACATTAGAGGCACAAGAAAAATTCACCCGAGTACACAAAATAAAAAGCTATCTTTAGAAGCACCACGCCACAGTATTTGAAATATTAAGGGCAGATAATGCAGATGGTGAGACATGTACTGTATGACTCAGTACGTACATCCTGGTTTACAGACTGGACCCATAACCGATGATTGCTGTTTTGGGTAACTGCTCTGAGAATATGTCCACTCTCAGTGCACCTGGGAGTGAAAACCACAAGCACTCACCCTGAGGATAGGTTAGTAGGGGATGGTGAACACAAGGCTGTACTTACTATGCTTACTTGCAGCACATTGTACAATGTAGACTGCTTCAGTGGTTGGGTCTGAAGTAATGTTTATCGTTAAATGTTTTCATTTAACATAGCCTGTAATCATGGCAGGTGCTACTGATTACATATTTTAGATTTCCCTCTTTTAAATCAAATGTTGCGAACTAGAATGCTGCCTGGGGGCCTGTCCAAACAGTAATTTCACTCCATTGTTCTGCTCTTAGAAGTAAAGACAGAGTAGAATACAGGAATTGGGATGATAGCTATTATTGCTGTCTAATTATGTTAATTTAGTTTTTTCTTTTTCTCTTCTGCCAGCTGTTTCATTTTTGATAGAGCAATCAAATCCAAAATCCGAAAGTAGATCGCCTTAGTCCAGCATTTAAAATCTTTCCACATCAAGATTGGCTAATAGAAACAAAGGAAGTATTAGCATATCAAATTAGCACATATATATAAATCAAATCAAAATGTATTTGTCACATACACATGGTTAGCAGATGTTAATGCGAGTGTAGCGAAATGCTTGTGCTTCTAGTTCCGACAATGCAGTGATAACCAACAAGTAATCTAACTAACAATTCCAAAACTACTGTCTTATACACAGTGTAAGGGGATAAAGAATATGTACATAAGGATATATGAATGAGTGATGGTACAGGGCAGCATACAGTAGATGGTATCGAGTACAGTATATACATATGAGATGAGTATGTAGACAAAGTAAACCAAGTGGCATAGTTAAAGTGGCTGGTGATACATGTATTACATAAGGATGCAGTCGATGATATAGAGTACAGTATATACGTATGCATATGAGATGAATAATGTAGGGTAAGTAACTTTATATAAGGTAGCATTGTTTAAAGTGGCTAGTGATATATTTACATCATTTCCCATCAATTCCCATTATTAAAGTGGCTGGAGTTGGGTCAGTGTCAATGACAGTGTGTTGGCAGCAGCCACTCAATGTTAGTGGTGGCTGTTTAACAGTCTGATGGCCTTGAGATAGAAGCTGTTTTTCAGTCTCTCGGTCCCAGCTTTGATGCACCTGTACTGACCTCGCCTTCTGGATGATAGCGGGGTGAACAGGCAGTGGCTCGGGTGGTTGATGTCCTTGATGATCTTTATGGCCTTCCTGTAACATCGGGTGGTGTAGGTGTCCTGGAGGGCAGGTAGTTTGCCCCCGGTGATGCGTTGTGCAGACCTCACTACCCTCTGGAGAGCCTTACGGTTGAGGGCGGAGCAGTTGCCGTACCAGGCGGTGATACAGCCCGCCAGGATGCTCTCGATTGTGCATCTGTAGAAGTTTGAGTGCTTTTGGTGACAAGCTGAATTTCTTCAGGCTCCTGAGGTTGAAGAGGCGCTGCTGCGCCTTCTTCACGACGCTGTCAGTGTGAGTGGACCAATTTAGTTTGTCTGTGATGTGTATGCCGAGGAACTTAAAACTCCACTACTGTTCCATCGATGTGGATAGGGGGGTGTTCCCTCTGCTGTTTCCTGAAGTCCACAATCATCTCCTTAGTTTTGTTGACGTTGAGTGTGAGGTTATTTTCCTGACACCACACTCCGAGGGCCCTCACCTCCTCCCTGTAGGCCGTCTCATCGTTGTTGGTAATCAAGCCTACCACTGTTGTGTCGTCCGCAAACTTGATGATTGAGTTGGAGGCGTGCGTGGCCACGCAGTCGTGGGTGAACAGGGAGTACAGGAGAGGGCTCAGAACGCACCCTTGTGGGGCCCCCGTGTTGAGGATCAGCGGGGAGGAGATGTTGTTGCCTACCCTCACCACCTGGGGGCGGCCCGTCAGGAAGTCCAGTACCCAGTTGCACAGGGCAGGGTCGAGACCCAGGGTCTCGAGCTTGATGACGAGCTTGGAGGGTACTATGGTGTTGAATGCCGAGCTGTAGTCGATGAACAGCATTCTCATATAGGTATTCCTCTTGTCCAGGTGGGTTAGGGCAGTGTGCAGTGTGGTTGAGATTGCATCGTCTGTGGACCTATTTGGGCGGTAAGCAAATTGGAGTGGGTCTAGGGTGTCAGGTAGGGTGGAGGTGATATGGTCCTTGACTAGTCTCTCAAAGCACTTCATGATGACGGAAGTGAGTGCTACGGGGCGATAGTTGTTGAGCTCAGTTACCTTAGCTTTCCTGGGAACAGGAACAATGGTGGCCCCCTTGAAGCATGTGGGAACAGCAGACTGGTATAGGGATTGATTGAATATGTCCGTAAACACACCGGCCAGCTGGTCTGCGCATGCTCTGAGGGCGCGGCTGGGGATGCCGTCTGGGCCTGCAGCCTTGCGAGGGTTGACACATTTAAATGTCTTACTCACCTCGGCTGCAGTGAAGGAGAGACCGCATGTTTTCGTTGCAGGCCGTGTCAGCGGCACTGTATTGTCCTCAAAGCGGGCAAAAAAGTTATTTAGTCTGCCTGGGAGAAAGACATCCTGGTACCATAGTACCAGTCAAAAGTTTGGACAATGTTGATGCTGCAAAAACCTTCAAGCGCTATGATGAAACCTACTCTCATGAGGACCGCCACAGGGAAGGAAGACCCAGAGTTACCTCTGCTGCAGAGTATAAGTTCATTAGAGTTACCAGCCTCAGAAATTGCAGCCCCAAAAAAATGCTTCACAGAGTTCAAGTAACAGACATTTCAACATCAACTGTTCAGAGGAGACTGTGGGAATCAGGCCTTCATGGTCAAATTGCTGCAAAGAAACCACTACTAAAGGACACCAATAAGAGACTTGCTTGGGCCAAGAAACACAAGCAATCTATCCTTTGGTTTGATGAGTCCAAATTTGAGATTTCTAGTTCCAACCGCCTCGTCTTTGTGACACGCAGAGTAGGTGAGCAGATGATCTCCGCATTTGTGGTTCACACAGTGAAGCATGGAAGTGGTGTGATGGTGCTTTGCTGGTGACACTGTCAGTGATTTATTTTAGAATTTAAGGCACATTTAACCAGAATGGCTACCACAGCATTCTGCAGCGATATGCCATCCCATCTGTGTTGCGCTTAGTGGGACTATCATTTTTTGCCTACACAAAGTATTCATATCTTTTGACTTATTCCACATTTTGTTGTGTTACAGCCTGCATTCAAAACAGATTAAATATATTTTATTCTCACCCATCTACACACAATACCCCAAAATGACAAAGTAAAAGCATGTTTTTAGAAATGTTTGCAATTTTATTGAAAATGGAATACAGATATCTAATTTACATAAGTATTCCCACCCCTGAGTCATCGCATGTTAGAATCACCTTTGGCAGCGATTACAGCTGTGAGTATTTTTGGGTAGGTCGCTAAGAGCTTTGCACACCTTGACTGTACAACACTCACATTATTATCTTTCAAATCCTTCAATCAAAAGCCAATTCAAATCAAAACTGTAACTAGCCCACTCACGAACATTCAATGACATCTTAGTAAACAACTCCAGTGTATATATGGCCTTGTGTTTTCGGTTATTGTCCTGCTGAAAGGTAGATGTGTCTCCCAGTGTCTGTTGGAAAGTAGACAACCAGGTTTTCCTCTAGGATTTTGCCTGTGCTTAGCTCTATTTAGTTTCTTCTTATCCTAAAATAAAAACTCCCTTGCCGATAACAAGCATACACATAACATGATGCAGCCACCATCATGCTTGAAAATATCAAGAATGGTACTCGGTGATGTGTCGGATTTACCCCGAAAATAACACTTTCTATTCAGGACATAAAGTACATTTCTTTGCCACTTTTTTTGCAGTTTTACTTTAGTGCCTTATTACAAACAGGATGCATGTTTTGGAATATTTTTTATAGATATGTTAGCTGACAACTTAACCAAAACGATGGTGAGAAATCAACGTATCGTGATTCTGTATGGCCAGATTGCAACCAAGAATGACCAGAAACGGCCATGTGAGGAATCAAAAGTGACTCATTTCATCTTGTTCTTGATCTAAGCTAGATGCCCTCAATCTCACTCAAATCACCAAGGAACCCACCAGGTACAACCCTAACTCTGTAAACAAGGGCACCCTCATAGACGTCATCCTGACCAACTGGCCCTCCAAATATACCTCCGCTGTCTTCAACCAGGATCTCAGCGATCACTGCCTCATCGCCTGTATCCGCCACGGAGCCGCAGTCAAACGACCACCCCTCATCACTGTCAAACGCTCCCTAAAACACTTCTGTGAGCAGGCCTTTCTAATCGACCTGGCCCGTGTATCCTGGAAGGACATTGACCTCATCCCGTCAGTTGAGGATGCCTGGTCATTCTTTAAAAGTAACTTCCTCACCATTTTAGATAAGCATGCTCCGTTCAAAAAATGCAGAACCAAGAACAGATACAGCCCTTGGTTCACTCCAGACCTGACTGCCCTCGACCAGCACAAAAACATCCTGTGGCGGACTGCAATAGCATCGAATAGCCCCGTGATATGCAACTGTTCAGGGAAGTCAGGAACCAATACACGCAGTCAGTCAGGAAAGCTAAGGCCAGCTTCTTCAGGCAGAAGTTTGCATCCTGTAGCTCCAACTCCAAAAGTTCTGGGACACTGTGAAGTCCATGGAGAACAAGAGCACCTCCTCCCAGCTGCCCACTGCACTGAGGCTAGGAAACACGGTCTCCACCGATAAATCCATGATTATCGAAAACTTCAATAAGCACTTCTCAACGGCTGGCCATGCCTTCCGCCTGGCTACTCCAACCTCGGCCAACAGCTCCGCCCCCCCGTAGTTCCTCACCCAAGCCTCTCCAGGTTCTCCTTTACCCAAATCCAGATAGCAGATGTTCTGAAAGAGCTGCAAAACCTGGACCCGTACAAATCAGCTGGGCTTGACAATCTGGACCCGCTATTTCTGAAACTATCTGCCGCCATTGTCGCAACCCCTATTACCAGCCTGTTCAACCTCTCTTTCATATCGTCTGAGATCCCCAAGGATTGGAAAGCTGCCGCAGTCATCCCCCTCTTCAAAGGGGAGACACCCTGGACCCAAACTGCTATAGACCTATATCCATCCTGCCCTGCCTATCTAAGGTCTTGAAAGCCAAGTCAACAAACAGGTCACTGACCATCTCGAATCCCACCGTACCTTCTCCGCTGTGCAATCTGGTTTCCGAGCCGGTCACGGGTGCACCTCAGCCACACTCAAGGTACTAAATGATATCATAACCGCCATCGATAAAAGACAGTACTGTGCAGCCGTCTTCATCGACCTCGCCAAGGCTTTCGACTCTGTCAATCACCAAATTCTTATCGGCAGACTCAACAGCCTCGGTTTTTCGGATGACTGCCTTGCCTGGTTCACCAATTACTTTGCAGACAGAGTTCAGTGTGTCAAATCAGAGGGCATGCTGTCCGGTCCTCTGGCAGTCTCTATGGGGGTGCCACAGGGTTCAATTCTCGGGCCGACTCTTTTCTCTGTATATATCAATGATGTTGCTCTTGCTGCGGGCGATTCCCTGATCCACCTCTACGCAGACGACACCATTCTATATACTTTCGGCCCGTCATTGGACACTGTGCTATCAAACCTCCAAACGAGCTTCAATGCCATACAGCACTCCTTCCATGGCCTCCAACTGCTCTTAAACGCGAGTAAAACCAAATGCATGCTTTTCAACCGATCGCTGCCTGCACCCGCATGCCCGACTAGCATCACCACCCTGGATGGTTCCAACCTTGAATATGTGGACATCTATAAGTACCTAGGTGTCTGGCTAGACTGCAAACTCTCCTTCCAGACTCACATCAAACATCTCCAATCAAAAATCAAATCCAGAGTCGGCTTTCTATTCCGCAACAAAGCCTCCTTCACTCACGCTGCCAAGCTTACCCTAGTAAAACTGACTATCCTACCGATCCTCGACTTCGGCGATGTCATCTACAAAATGGCTTCCAACACTCTACTCAGCAAACTGGATGCAGTCTATCACAGTGCCATCCGTTTTGTCACTAAAGCACCTTATACCACCCACCACTGCGACTTGTATGCTCTAGTCGGCTGGCCCTCACTACATATTCGTCGCCAGACCCACTGGCTCCAGGTCATCTACAAGTCCATGCTAGGTAAAGCTCCGCCTTATCTCAGTTCACTGGTCACGATGGCAACACCCATCCGTAGCACGCGCTCCAGCAGGTGTATCTCACTGATCATCCCTAAAGCCAACACCTCATTTGGCCGCCTTTCGTTCCAGTACTCTGCTGCCTGTGACTGGAACGAATTGCAAAAATCGCTGAAGTTGGAGACTTTTATCTCCCTCACCAACTTCAAACATCAGCTATCCGAGCAGCTAACCGATCGCTGCAGCTGTACATAGTCTATAGGTAAATAGCTCACCCTTTTTCACCTACCTCATTCCCATACTGTTTTTATACTGTTTTTATTTATTTACTTTTCTGCTCTTTTGCACACCAATATCTCTACCTGTACATGCCCATCTGATCATTTATCACTCCAGTGTTAATCTGCAAAATTGTATTATTCACCTACCTCCTCATGCCTTTTGCACACATTGTATATAGACTGCCCATTTTTTCTACTGTGTTATTGACTTGCTAATTGTTTACACCATGTGTAACTCTGTGTTGTCTGTTCACACTGCTATGCTTTATCTTGGCCAGGTCGCAGTTGCAAATGAGAACTTGTTCTCAACTAGCCTACCTGGTTAAATAAAGGTGAAAAATAAAAATAAAAAATACCATGTCTTGTTTTGAGGTGTTTTGACTGATTTCATGTCAACTTTAATATGGCAAAATAAATGCTAGCTAGTTCACCAACAACTGTAATGATGTCTTTGAGAAACAAGTGCTAATTGTGGAGATGTATTTATGTTTTCAATAAATATTGGAGATGAAATACAGCTTTACATGTGGTCAACAACCTAAGCCATCCCAGTCTGTTTTGCCCCATAGTTGCACACATGTCAGTTTTGTTGCTAAAAACATAACTAATCTATTCTTTACAGGGTTCCATCTTTTCACTTGGTCATTTAGGTTAGTATTGTGGAGTAACTACAATGTTGGTGATCCATCCAGGATTAGGAAGGATTAGGAAGGATGCATATATCTTTGTAGTCACTGGGTGTATTGACACATCATCCAAAGTGCAATTAATAACTTTACCATGTTCAAAGGGATATTCATGTCTGTTTTTTTTACCTATCTACCAATAGGTGCCCTTCTTTGGGATGAATTGTAAACCTCCCTGGTCTTTGTGGTTGAATCTGTGTTTGAAATTCACTGCTCGACAGAGGGACCTTACAGATAATTGTATGTGTGGGCTACAGAGATGAAGTAGTCATTCAAAAATCCATGCAACTTATGTGACTTGTTAAGCAAATTGTTACTCCTGAACTCATTTAGCCTTGCCATAACAAAGGGGTTGAATACTTATTGACTCAAGACATTTCAGCGTTTCATTTTGAATTAATTTGTAAACATTTCTAAAAACATTATTCCACTTTGACATTATAGGGTACTGTGTGTAGGCAAGTGACACAAAATCTCAATTGAATCCATTTTAAATTCAGGCCAAAATGCAACAAAATGTGGAACATATCAAGGGGTGTGAATATTTTCTGAAGGCACCCTCCGATCTTATATCCCTTTGTACATAGTGCCTTCTCTACCACAATATAGATCCCCTTTGTTCTCCAAATAAATATACACTGGCACAGTCAATAGTGTCTCTATTGACATCCCCCCAAAAATCCTAATTCCCCAGGCAAAGATGACAGGCTGACAGGTTGTTGAAGGTCATTTGAGCAGTGGCTCCTGGTCCCCCTGTAGCCAAGGGAATGGTCAGGCTGCTTCCCAAACGCTCCCGCCTGCTCCGGGCCACAACGGAGACAAGCCCATAGGGGTGCCATGTCCCTGTCTCCGTGGAGACGAGGCGACGGGCCGGCCAGAGCTCACTCACACCTTTCTGGTCAGCGCCTCCAAGTCTCTGAGGAGACCAGACCAGCCTAACAGCAGCAGTCGCAGAACAACTTGTTTTTTCAGCCCCTCACCGTCTCTTTTTTGTTGTCTTCTTTAATGCCAGTACAAGCACATAGCGGGATGCCCCACCTCCAGTCCGACCCTCCTGCCCTGGCAGCACTACCCCTGTGAGGCCTGCTGGGAACAGTGGTGAGATGTGAGATAAGACCTGCGAGTCTGGGCAGGGCCTGAGAGGGGATAGGACGCTTTGGGACAGCCCACGCTGTCTGTGGACCAGGCTCTATTATGTTTGTATCAGGGTGTGTGAATCCACCATTCCCAAATGCCGCCTACTTAAAGATCCTTTCAATTCATTTCAAAATTGGCTGTTGCTGTGAGACTGGCTGGCCTAATTCAGTTCATTATCCCTGCTGATATATACCACGGCTTTCTGTTGGTATGCGTGTTATGTCTTTGTTTCTTATTAGATCTACAATGTAATATTGTGACTGTTGTGTATTAAATACAGTATTAAAAAGTGTGTAGGATGACAGACAGCTTTCTTCAATCCATGCTCACACCAGTAGCCCTATTGATTTTGAGCAAGCTGCGACTTTGTTCTTCTGTGTGTCTTGATCTGAGAAATAAGTGTTAACCCCTTCATCACTTTACCCCAGTGTGTCCTTACTGGAAGCCATATTGATTTTGTTTTTGGGAGCGTCCTCCCATTGCCCATGCCCTTTACCACTGGGACTCATCTAATTGTTTATCTCTGGACACTTTCCTGCCTTCACTCCCTTCTGTCTCATTATGTGCCAAGATTTGACAAGTCAAGTCTCCCCACACTCTCAAATCTCGCTTTACAACATGTCGACCGGCAAAACACTACAGATGGCTTACTTCTCAACAGACCCTCCCACATGGAACGCTACAAACATGACAACAGAACACACTTGCTAAAATACACACAAATCGACATATAACCACTCACTATGAACCTGATTACACATACGCAATACAGACAAGTAAACACCAGAACCCCACACAGTGATTTCAGACTCAATGATTCTACCATAAATGTGCTGACAAATGTTGAAGAGCACAACACTTGAAAAGGAAAACTAGAAGGAGACCTTTAGTAAATGTTGGCAATATTGATATTGAAATAACAATACTGTCTGCAACACCACTAGCTACTAGTAGCCAGTAGCCATATTTTAATTTGAGTAGGATCCCCATTAGCTTCCGCTGATGGCATAACTAATCTTCCAGACCTACTGTATACTGTATTACACTTCGTTACATATTCTGACTGATATTATTCTCCATAACTGTCAAAGTGTCTCTCACTAGGCACAAGGGGGAAGTTTGTGTTACAGGCTGTATTCTTTTGAATATTGTCTTTTTAAATGCAGTTTCTTACCAGCATTCCAAACGATTTCAGTCCCAAGAAAGCCCTTGGTCAGGATATATCAGTGAGTTAACTCTATAGAAGTGGGCCAGATCAATAAGCACATTCTCAGAGAGGAGCCAGAGAAGAGTTGGAGGCAGGCACGGGAGAGAAGCAGTCAGGGAGCGGGACAGGCAGGGAGCAATCAGAGCTCTGTGTTTCTGTGTGCCTTCAGGAGTAGATCGATGCTCTGACAGGAGCCCTGCTTTGTTTTCTCTCACTGTTCAGATGTTAGACGTGCTTTACATGATTGCTTAAAGGTTTTTGTTTGCCTACTTGTGTATTTGTTTGTCATTTTTGGTTCAGTCTGTTTAAACTATTCCCCCATTGTCCATTTTGTTAGTAAGGTAGAGGACATGGCCAAGTCACTTTATGATATAAATGTATAGACTGTGATCATTATAATAAACTGTAGAAATTATAGGCCGTCTGCGCTTTTTTATACTAAATAGTGTGGGTTCTATATAATAAACAGCAACGCAATCTGCTATGTAAAATATATAAGCTAGTTTCAGGGTATATAACATATTAATAGACTACATCACAATTCGCTGACTTCTGCATTCTCTCTACAACTATTCAACACAAGTTAGCCTGTTTGTAGAACTTCAAGTTCGAAATATGTAAGTGCTAATGCCCGAGAAGCCAGTGTTTGGAGGATATCTTGGCACAGGTGTTGTTAGGCCCGAGACGAAACCGTGTCAATATATCCTCCAAACACCGACTTCGAGGGCATTATCACTTTGATACAACAGGTTACCAACTTATTCAAATAATGATTGACATATTTTAATTAAAAACATTATTTTGATTAATTTATTCATTCTATTTCAACCTTCCACAAGATATAGTCCCAACACAAATCTAGAGTTTCTTTTTGTACTGTATCTATGGATGCGACCCAGTCGTTCAGTCTTTTTGTACTGTATCTATGGATGCGACCCAGTCGTTCTGTCTTTTTGTACTGTATCTATGGATGCGACCCAGTCGTTCAGTCTTTTTGTACTGTATCTATGGATGCGACCCAGTCGTTCAGTCTTTTTGTACTGTATCTATGGATGCGACCCAGTCGTTCAGTCTTTTTGTACTGTATCTATGGATGCGACCCAGTCGTTCAGTCTTTTTGTACTGTATCTATGGATGCGACCCAGTCGTTCTGTCTTTTTGTACTGTATCTATGGATGCGACCCAGTCGTTCAGTCTTTTTGTTCTGTATCTATGTATCCAGTCGTTCGTTCTAGATGTTCCATTGCCATACTGGCTGGCAACGTTCTTATCCCTTGCTTGCTAGCTAGCCAACTACGGCTAACTTACAGTCACATCAAAAAGTGCAGCCAGAATAACAGCAAAGTAGCTGCATTTGTTTAAGCTTTTTTCTAGTGACATCCATAACAATGAGCTAATGAGGCGCCATTTCGCCTGGCATAGAAAATGTGCTCACTCGTCAGGACACTGTTGTTCAGAAGAGCTAGCCAACAACACAGCTACAGTACATAATCACTTCAAACTAAAGCTGGAAAGATGGCACATTAACTGTGTTTTGTTTTAATAGAATATATATATTTTTGTATATATCCATAAAAATGATGCCAACTGATTCATGATTTCTGTCTCTCTGTCTGTCTCGTCCAGACACGTTCATTACTATGGGACAGCAGGAGATAGAATTTGAATATTGAAACAATGTTGCAAATGTCGGGGAGACAGACAGCAAAGTCTATACAAATCTCAGTTGTTTAATAACGAAATGTTAGTCTAAAATAAATGTGAAATAATGCATACATGCTTTGTATAGTGGAGATCAGGTTTATTAGTTGCCTGGCTGGACTGATGATGCACCGGATTGTGCAGTCAGATGGAACAGAATAAATAAGTATTTTAACGTCATAGATTTAGCCGGTGGGAACTTGTGGAATAGACACTGGCTAGAATGCAGTTTTAACCAATCAGCATTCAGGATAAGAACCACCCATTGTATAATGATTAACAATACCCAGGCTCTCTATATCTCAACAAGGGAGTAATGAGGCTCAAAAAGTGGTTGGTGCTTGTATAAGTACCCACAGAGAAGGTATCCTTGGAGTGTATTCCATATTGAAGGGCAGTTTTCTTCTGACTGGAATGGCCTTAGACATTCTTAATCATCAGAATTTTTCCATTTCTCACATGGCCACCTAAACCAAGTTAAGCACTTGCCTCTCCAAATAAGCTGCCCAGAATTACTCCCAATAAGAATTTGTGAGTGTAGGCTGCTCCTCTGAAAGGTGTTGACCGCAAAGGACAAATAGGTGTCAATAGATCTGGTCACAGCTCCTATGGGACATTGAGAAACATGAGCTCCTTTCCAAGGCTTAATAAGACAGCACAGATGCACCCTTGTCTCAGAATAGCCCTGTGTCTCATTGTACTTTGGCCTTCCAACCCGGCCAGCACAGGACCAGTATTGCAGCGGCCGCGTGAGTGGGTCTCATTAGGACTGGCAAAGGAAAAGCGGGGTCAAGATACATAAAGGTACCCCAAGCTAAGGAGCATGCCTCTAAGATGAGCTGGGAGCTCCACCTAGTCCTAAGGCCACCCCTCCAGACCTCTGGCCCTCCCCGTCGTGACCTCCTATCTCTACCATTATTTGATGAAGCAGAGCTTGATAATTATTTTGTGTGGATGGAGAAGGGGGCACAGTGTGAAAAGAGTGTGTCACTCTGAGGGAAAGGATAGCAGGAGATGACAGAACAGAGAAGAAAAAAACTGAAAAAAGATCAAAAGCGGCCCTTTCACTTTTCATGCCTGCGAAGGCTCCAAAGAGGATAAGGAACAATCGGGCCTGGGGTCTCCTGTCCTCTCTGGCAATTAGACTCAGCTGATGAAGTGAAAGGGATGAATGGCAGGTTTCAAGGCCTTCTCTAGGATTCACACAACAGGGTGTGTTTTTCCCCTTCTTCTCCTTTATCTTCATCTCCCTTCAGAGTGGCAGAAATGCAGCTGAAATATTTCCAAATGAAGACAATGTGGTCTAAGGTGCCAAATCTTAATCATGAGGACTGATGAGATTGAAGGGGTGTTAGAGTCTGATGGGGAACAAACAGACAGCATTCAATCCTGTGCATTTTTGCACATGACCAAAATAACAAAGTAGGGATTCACACTTATTAGAAACTACTTTTGTTTAACATACACTTCTACAAGTTCATGCATATCTGTTTAGGTAAAACATTTACTTCATTCTGGATTGAAAAGGTACAATACCCATGTGGCTAAAGCAGACGGACCACACATATGGCAAATTGTTAAGATGTGTGAATGCATTGACTAATTTGGGAATATACCTGATAGAGGGCCGTGGCCAATTAAAAGCAATTTCATTACCATTTGATTGAATGTATGCCTCTTTTTCTAATACAAATTTGTGTTAGAGTAAGCCAGTACATGTTTACAATGAATTTAAGACCTATAAATGAACTTAAAATCAAGATGTGTTTCGTTAAAACATTGAAACATCTAACTCTACTTAATGTGACCCAAACTCAATTTAGCATGAGAGAAGTTCTCCACCCCCCTCGGTCTGTTTTCTCAGCCATTGTTAATACAGTATATGGTGGTAAATGGCCCCAGAGGCCCAAAACATGCCGCCACACTGCACTAAAACCTTAAGATGCTTAGTGATATTCTTTAATCTGGCCCACTGATAATGTGTTTAAAGAAGCGCTTCAGATTTTCCAAACTTTTGAGGGTTCAAAGTGTAAGAAGCATGGGGTCAGAATGCCAATGAGCTAAATAAAGAGTAGCCAAAACAGGCTTTGGGGGATTTGAAACTCAGTTCCACCCGAATCCCTTTGATCTAAACAGAGTTACGGCCAAAATAATGCAGAATATCTCATGCCAGGCACGGTGGTTCTGCCAACATACTGTCTGTTTGGCATGTAGAATGCAAAGTTCCAGGTTTAATATGGAACGGTTAATATGAACTACATGTGGAATTCATCTCAATTGGATTGTTTGAGGTTCTTTGGAAATAATATTCTAATGAGATGAGGCCCATGTGAAAGTTTTTGTTTTGACCATCTCGAAATTAAACCTCTCACTGTTCTCTCATTTCGAAGACATGACAAGTGTCCTTTCAGATGCTATACATTAAGGGTAAGAAAATTAATTTCTGCTCTTTCTATCACATATTACCATGTGCCAAAATATGAACTGAAAATAAGCAAATCTGACATTTATTAAAAACAAATTGCTTTTGATATTTTGACTACACTGGGTTAGTGTTAAATTCAATTTAGCAGAGTGAAATAATAGCAGATGTTTTGAAAGACTGCATAAATGTCATTTATAATTGTGATGCCCCTTTCCTATTGCTATACGTAGGAGGAAATTCATATAATGTGCTTTGCAATTAGAAACATCAACTAAAAAGCTTGTGACAAATTTTGCCCACAAAAAATGTGGGTAAAACTGTCAAAACGTCCATAATTCAATCTCTACCATAATACACACCAATCTCTACCATAATACACACCAATCTATACCATAATACACACCAATCTTTTCGTCAAGCCACAGAAATGAGGGTGTGTTCACTACGGTCAGGGGACCAGATTATAACCCTCCGGCCCAAACATGTCACATTGCTTTTTTAGGGCAAAGCAGAACATGAAATGTGAATGGACTTATCTCCAGACACAATATAATCCTACTGCTTGAAAGAATGCACACATACTACAGAATAAGAACCATCATACATTGTAGCTTGTTAAATTAGCTTTCAAATAACTAAGCAAAAGTCAGAGGTGCCTGGAAAAGTCAACATATTGTACCCAGAACCTTAAAACATCAGCAAATGTCATGAGAACAGACTTTTATTCAGAATAGCTTTTGTATTCATCAAGTAAATAATCACTAGGCTCCTTTATTACATGATTTTCTAACATGTTACATGACTAATCTGCACCATGTTAAAATCCACCAAAAAGCCATGACTCAATATTCAGTTCAGTAACAAAAGGAACTTCTCACTTACAGCACTGTTAATGAAAAAGGGAGTAGGGAATTGCCAGATAATGGCCATCTTGTTTTAATTGTTCATATATTTTTCTTTTTCTGCGCGACATGGCCATTACTTCCCAGTCACCACTTATCAGCAGAATCACACAGGATTAATGGTTTCACTTGTGCTGGTAAGACATGTTTAAATTGTCCTGATTATCAGTGCAAGAAAAATAATGGTTATTTGTCATTGTGCTATGCAGTGAGATTGAGTAATCTAACAAACACTGAGTTAAGCACACTATTAACCATTCAGGGGAATGCAGCCAGTTTGAATGGGATGCACAAGTCAATTGTCAATATGCAATTGTGGCTATAATGTTTTGGGAAATGTTCACAGAACATAGTGTTGTATGTTGAGGCTGATTGTTAGTTATAGTTAGTTCAAATGTGTCAAGAAGCTAAGTAACATGATGGGAAGTCTTGGGTTTATTGATTCTCAAGCAGAAAATAATTCTTAACCTTCATGTCCAAGGTACAATTGATGGTCTGGGTTGATTTGAGACTCCCCTCCACAACAAAGACAGTCCATTACAGTATGCTGCTAACCAACCCTGAACTCCACCCAAATGCACTTTACACTGGCATGCCTTTAATGTGTCTTTGAATGTTCTGGTCTCCAAATACAATCTGCACCACATTCTACACACTGTCACATAATGAGCTCTGAATAAATAATGCATTAATATCAAATAATGAATGTTGAATGAAGACAAGTCACAATACACACTTACTAAAAAATATATATTTAATAACTTGTACAATATATTTTTCAACTGAGAAAAAGTACCATTTCTGTCTATGATTTTAGCAATAATGCTCCATTACTAAACTAGAGTCATAGACAATTAAAAATAAACTATCAACAGCATGTCACTTTAACAGGCTGTGTTTTAAAAGTAAAGCAATATCCATTCATACCTCCAGTAGGTGAGAGATAGTGGGCAGGCTATGTATAACACCCCTAGTACTATTGTGACTAGTACTGTACAGCACGGTTGACACATGTCTTATCTGGTTGATTCAAAGTGAGAAAGGTACACATCTCCAGTGCTCTCAGGGCCATGGGGTCCACAGGGTCTTCTCCAGAGGAGAGGATCCTTGAGCCAATCCATATCTTTATTTGATCAATTAAGTGCCAAGGAGAAAAGAAGAGACTATATCTCTCAAGTGCCCATTTTAAAAGAAGTCAGGATTAATGATACCTAATGTAATTTGTCCATATCTTATCACACCTCACTATGGTCTCATGAAAAAGGTTACTTATGTTATTTATGTCAAATTCCAGTGTCACATATCAAATAAAGTCAAACGATATTTACATGAGATTAAATTTGTGTTTAGAGTTCAATCATTCTGATACGTGTTTTACAAATAACAGTTCATGATTTGAAAAGTATCTAGTCTCAAGTTTTTATTTACAGTAAATTCAAGCACTAATAATCGTAGCACACACATTTGACAGATATAATGTGACTTCTGGAACTCCAGCCCTATGGCAGAGTCTCTATATTTGTACTGCAACGTCCAGGCATGTACCTTCCTCTTTAATCTACTCCATTATTTTCTTGTATGTCTCTTTCAGAGTATCTATTAGCCACTCTCCACTATCTGTTTGTGCAGTGTTTTCTCTCCTTTTTTCCCCATGAATGTTTTATATATTGGAAAGAGAATGATTGTTCACTGCAATGAGGCCGGCCCACGGCCTCAGTAAGACAAATTGCTCCAGAACGCCTAAATGGCAGTCAATGATAACTCACTGTAAGGAGAGTAAGTGACTTCCAATGGAGTGGATGGGGGACGGAGAGTAATGGCAGAGCACAGGTGAAAAATAGATGTTTGGCTCTGTGTAATTACTCCATTAGGGGGCTCTCTGTTAATCTACCAAACCACAGCAAGTGTTTTTACAGCATCCAGGAATAAATGACTGAAACCGGACCGAGAGGAGTCCCACAAGTCTTAACAACACCCTATCAAAACAGACTCTATGAAGTGTTAACTAATGGCCAAATATGCACTCTATTTATGCTCTAGATAAGCACACACATTAGCTACTCCACAGTTAAGTGCACTAATAGATGTAAAGATAAAGTTCATTTATTGACTTGACCAATTAATTAACTGTAGTATGGTAGCACATGTTCAGACAGCTTTAACCTTCCCTCCACATCGCCCGCTGTTGAATGCATCAGCTGTGAAACATGAAAATCAAGGTTAGCAATAAAAAAGGGACAAAGGAAAAACTGTCCATTAGATATCAGCACCCCCGTCCGGCCCGTTCCCAGACAAACATAATGATCACCATTTTTTTTTTACCATTTGGTGTCTGGCAGCAATACTGCCTGTAGCAATCTACACAAAAGAAGCATGAACAAATGCTGCAATATGGTCTTGAGTTTTGTCTGACCATACAATCTGTTTTCTTAAGTCAACTTTAAAAACACTGCTAAGAGCAGTGCCCACAGCTTTATCACTGAATCTCAGATTGACCTTGGACTCGTCTCTTACAGTACTTCCCATCTGTTGGGGTCCCACCCCAGGATACATCCCGACGGGCTTGGGCTTTAAACCTGCTTTCTGCTTTCTTTCAGCTCTCAAATCTTGGTAGGGCCTATCTTATTAGTGTACTGGATGATGTGCTGCAAGTTCATATGCGTTTCGGTCTGGAACCTTCTTCAGAGTAATAATGGGAGTGGGTCCATACAGTTGCATATAGGGATATTATTTTAGGCGATATATCGTATCCACAATAGCGCAATATAATTTTTACGCTAGTTGGCTGTACCTGCACCAAAACTCCAGTATTTTCCTTAATAGCTTGTACTCCATCTTCTTTTTAAATAGGGAGACCATTTGTTTTCCCATGACTGATGACAACTCATTTTCTCAAGGTTCTCTCTTGTCCCTCTACAGCAGACATATGGCAAGCAATATATTTGGAACATCGAATCACAATAGAATCACAGTATCGAACCATAACAAGTGGGGCAGTGGTCTAAGGCACTGCATCTCAGTGCAAAAGGCATCACTACGGTCCCTGGTTTGAATCCAGGATGTATTACATCCGGCCGTGATTGGGAGTCCCATAGGGCAGCGCACAATTGGCCCAGCGCTGTCTGGGTTTGGCTGGGGTAGGCTGTCATTGTAAATAAGAATTTGTTCTTAACTGACTTGCCTAGTTAAATAAAGGTTCAATAAAATTATATATATATATATATATATATATATATATATATATATATATATATATATATATATACACACACACACACACACACACACACACACACACACACACACACACACACACACACACACACACACACACACACACACAGAACGCTATACATATCTTATCGGCATATTGTGATATCATATCGTGAGGTCCCTGGCAATTTCCAGCCCTACTACAGAGTATGAAATCTTGACCTGTTTTTAACCTTTCACCAGATCATAGTAACATTGTTTCTATAATATGGCTGGGGCAGATTATATGGTCCAATGCTAATCCTTCACCAGCTATGTACTTTGTAGAAAGGACTGTTGTTGTTTTACAAGTTGTCTGATGAGTCAAATTTGTTAGCTGATTTGCAGGTAGGTCTAATTCACCATTATTAAAGAGACTGAAGGCTATGTGTGTGTGAGAGAGAGAGAAGAAGCAAGAATTACAGAAATAAAGATAGACCCAAGTAGCCTAAAATAGATTCTGGAATATTATTGTTATTTTTAATTTGCTTTGTTGAACCCATATCCCATTGTCTAGTGAGAGTCTATCTATCAATACAGACTATATTACAATACACGTGTATGGAAACTACATCGATGATACTGAATACACTGTATAACATTAACATTACGTGGCATTTCCTGCAATGCAAGAGCTTGCATGTGCACATGCTTTTACAAACAAGGCCACCCCAGAACAGACAAAGGAGGACAAATGAATTAGACACTATTTGAAAAATGTATTTTGTAATGTGTTTTGTTTATCTGTGCGTTGACTGAGTGTTTGACTATTTCGGGGGAAGGTGTGACTTTCCAAGATGAATATAGCCAACAACTCACCCTGACGCCATGCTCTGAGAATGATTAACCATGCATTTCTAGATTATGAAGACTTGTATGCTTCATTTGCATACTCGCGATAAGCATAGTCTGAGGGTTTCACCTACCTGCAGTTTCCTTTTAAATAGCTGTAGTTCACTCCCCCATCATTGTCAACGTCAACTGTCTAACACATAACGGTTCCGTGCACTTCCCGAAGGAAGGATAACTGCTTCCGCCTTCCATCTCGCGCATGTATACCTTCAAAAAGCGGGCCACAGCGTCGCTCAGTGGACATATCTGAACAGTCAGGTCTTCCAACATGATATCCCACTGTTCGCTCCTGATGATTCTGGACATTTTCCCGTGTTGTAATAATTACTTTAATGATCTGCAAATTGATTTATAATCGAAAAACCGAAGCAGCATTGGCTACTCAATTAGAATACTGGGTTATTATGTCCATGTTTTTTTTAATGTTCGGTGGATTTACTTTTGAAGGCCCAAATTGAAGTTTCAGGAAACGTTCAAGGATCGAGGGTAGTTCTACCCAGCATTGCAAGCAACAATGTAAGCATACCGGCATGTATTTTATTGTTTTTTGAACATTTGATGTACAGTGGATTGCTACATAACTGGACACTAACCAGGCTACTACATTCCAAAAAGAGTTATACTAACATAAACTCATTCTGCAATGTCTAATTTAGATAGATGAAGTTATGCATGATAGTTTATAGGCAAGCCAAAGCTTCTTATGTCTCAACCTAGCATGTTATTTGTCCACACATTCATAATATTTAAATTCAGACATATATTTCTGTTTGGTAATATAGGCCATATTCACATTATAATCTATCAAATTTTGCACCTGACCCTTTGTTATTCACATAGCTCTTGTGGTGTGTGTGTGTGTGTGTTGAAATAGCATAAATGTTATTTAAAGTATGAGCATGGCAGCCTTATTTATTAGCAGGCTTATTTTCGTGGTATCAAAAGCCTTTTTTGAATCCACAATTGTCTTCAGAAAATCATTTTCTGTGAGCATAGTGCTGTATTTTACGAGTTCAAACCCCCCATGTGGAACAGTGTATTCTGACCTGTTTAAAAAGAAAGGTTTACCTTGATTAGTTTTGATTGATTAATTAATAACAGATCATTGAGCATGCATGCTGAGATCCAACTGAGGCCTGGCCCATGGCAGAGTGGGGGTTAGGCTGATGCCTGGCTCTGGGTGTAATTGTGTGTGGCTGGGTGGCCTCCTGCACTGTGAGGGAGGGAGAGAAGCCGCCTCCTGCAGCCTCCTACTCTCTGGAGCAGCCTGCCGCGACACGCTCACCCAGCACCTCCCCATGCTATATTGTTATAACACCTAACTACAGAGAATAGAGAAAGACTGCACACGCTGAAGGGTTTCTCTCACCATATATTGAATGGCATTGTGAGGGAACCTTCTCATTAGATAATGCTGCACAGGTACATGTGAAATGTATTCTGCTTTTCTTGAAAGGCCATTGTGTGCTGAAAATAATATTATTTCTCAAATATAATTTCAACAATTGGTTGGAAGAGTCTAAGCCGGGGGAGGGTGGCTTCTATTAAGCTAACATATGGAATAGTTTTAAGATAGTCATACCAAGGATCATTTTGCTATTTGATTTGGAATTTTAGGACACTTTAAGGTATCAAGAAAATATATACTAAAATTATTTGATGAAACACTGAATTTGGCCTTACTTCTATAATTAGCTCTTAGAAATGCTTCATATATGGATAAACAGCTAGTAAAAATAATACAATCTAAAGGAAGTTATTCTGAAGTGTCATTCCTGTATCACTATAGCACTAACCTATAGCACTAACCTAACCTATCTCCATATATCTCCATATCTCCATATATACTTTCAGAAAAAATACTAGTCTTGTGAGGCTTGTGGGCATGCTAGAGCAAAACAACCAACATATACAGTACGTATTTGTGAGAGACTCACCTTTCCACAGAGGGTTCACATTAGTGTGTAGCCCAATCTGTTGGCACTCTACAGACAGACGTTGGCAGATCGGCTTTACCAACTTCAGACGAGTCCTGTGACGCTTGTGGGGGTCGTAGAGCAGAACAGAGACCATCATCGTGTTTGTGAGAGTCTCATAATAGTTTGTACGCCAAACCATTTGGACACTATAGATGTTTTTGTGAGAAGCCCGATTTTCAGCATGTCTCATGGTCTGACAAACACCTCTCTAGCTCTGCCACCTTTCACCGCAGATGCAGAAGAGCAACATTGGCGGATGCAGTGGATTGAGATGCAGCCCATGCAAAAGAACAGATATCTCTACCTTAAACTGACGGATGTTGATTTTGTATTTTTATTATGCTAATTCGATTTCAGCGGCGGCCCGGACATTGACTCTAGGATTTAAACATAGCCCTCTTTTTTACCCATTCAAACATTTGTGAGCTAGTAAATTCATTGGTATTTGCCATTTAATATAAGACATTGTTTACTATAATTAGGTTTGCAAAATTCTGAGAAATCTCAATAAATTCCCATTTTTTTACGTAATCCTAGTTGGAGGTTCTCGGAATCAGGAGGGAATAAGCAGGAAATCTGGAATCTTCCAACCAGGGTTTCTGGAAAACCAGAGAATTTATTGGAAGTTCCTGGAATGTTGCTGTAATATAATTACCACAGTGAGCTCACACATTGGCAGTTGAATTGTCTTTAGATTAAACAGCTATTTTCGTGCAAGCTGCATGATTTATTGTCCCATATCCTCCAGTTTACCACAACTGGTAAGCCTGTATTGGTGCCCTTTTGTACACAAGCAACAAAGAAGTTCACAGCGTCGGTGGTCTAGGCTTCTCCAGACTTCCTTTGCATTAGATGGGCTGCCCTTTATCTCATGCTAATGTAGCCCAGAAAATGATCTGCCTTTAAAGACATGGCAGTCCGTTAAAAAAGCCTCTGCCTAGCATTTGAAGTCATAAAAGTGACAGAGGACTTCAAGGGGAAGACCCAAGACTGGCAGTCCTTAAGATGAGTGAGAGGCGGACAGGCAACATTCTTTTTGCCCATCCAGAGGGATATTCTGTGGCCAAGCTTGATTATTAGAGATGAAGGATGGGCTGAGAGGATGTGGAATTGTTAAGTCCTTGAATCCTTTCACCAAAGCCTCTCGTAGTAACATTCTTTGTCTCTCTGTTTCTCTACACAATTGATGATGCATCCTTGATATATATATATATATTTATTTATTTATTTATTTATTATTATTATTTTTTAATTCAGCGTCGGCTGATCTTGAGATGCATTCAGACTGATATACGAATTCAAAAGTTCACTAAGATTTGATATCAACCTCCCAACTCATCGCAATTATTTATTATTTTCAAATCTGAGGTGATTTAACAAAAAGTGTATTTAGAAGTAAAAGCAAAAAAAAAAATTGGCATACTCCACACAAAGATGCTATTGATATCTTAGTCACTAAAACATGACAATACATTTCTGTATTCACTCAGAAGGTACTTACTTAATGATGTTTGGAATAAGATTGCATCTCAGTATGGTATTACTTGGCACTGAGTGTAATCTATGGCATCACAGCATAGCCATAAACCAGCTGTGGAGTTATGTGACACCCCTGATCTTGGATTCAGGATCTCTGCACCCTGAATGTAGCCTACCACTAAAACCTTCCACGTGAAAAACTGTGTTTTGTTTGAAACTACGCTGTCAGTTATTGTCAGCATATTTGAGAATTCCTAAGCCCTGAAATGAGTCCCATATTATTTCAGACAGGACTGAATATTGCACGGCGGGAGGCTGAAAATGAGACCTTCTCTCAAGAGACTGCCTGCAGTGCCTTCTATTTGGTGCAGAAACCGGGAGGTTTCATGCAGCGCGAAAACACACTCTTTGACCACACAATTATATATTTATTAACAACTCGTTTGATACTTTTTTTATAATATAATAATAATAATATATGTTTCTGCTGCAGATGTTATTGGTAGAAGGAAAACGAGGGAGGAGATGCAAAACTGCAGTGAAAATATGGGCGGCCTTGTAGTTTTGTGCAAGAAAAGATTAGTATCAGCGCAGCGACATCAGTGACCCATAAAATATGTTTTTTTTATCACCCTCTCAGAAGCAGGCACACAGAACAGGGAAACTGGCGAGTTGTACAGCTCAGAGTCACAGGCGTAGTATAAGAGCTACATCAGGTTCAGTATAGGAAGCAGGACCAGATTGATTCTTGAACTGTCAATACTGCTGGAAATCTGATCCCAGTGGTTGGAGATTAGCCTTCAGCAGTGGCTATGATGTCGTACATGATGCCGTAGGTGTCTGCAGACAAGAAAACAGCACGTGTCTCTTTTTTGACACCCGGGTGTGGATCTTAGTCATGTGATTATTGACTTGGTCAAATTAAACTGACATATTTCAGTGTTTCTGTTTCTTTGATAGACATATGGTGCCCAGTATAGATATATTATGGTATGGTGTTTCAACTCTGGGATAAATCCAGGATTTTTTGGACTCATACACTCTTAGAATTTGCTTTTGCTGTCTAGTGGCTTGCGCAAGTTTTCACCCCACTTGGCATTTTTCCTATTTTATCGCCTTACAACCTGGAATTAAAATAGATTTTGGGGAGGTGAAAACCTGAGAGTGCATAAATATTCACCCCCCAAAGTCAATACTTTGTAGTGCCACCTTTTGCAGCAATTACAGCTGTCGTCTCTTGGGGTATGTCTCTATAAGCTTGGCACATATAGCCACTGGGATTTTTTTCATGTCAAAACTGCTCTAGCTCCTTCAAGTTGGATGGGTTCCGCTGGTGTACTGCAATCTTTAAGTCAAACCACAGATTCTCAATTGGATTGAGGTCTGGGCTTTGATCTGGTCATTCCAAGACATTTAAATTGTTTCCCCTTAAACCACTCGAGTGTTGCTTTAGCAGTATGCTTAGGGTAATTGTCCTGCTGGAAGGTGAACCTCCGTCCCAGTCTCATATCGCATGAAGACTGAAACAGGTTTCCCTCAAGAATTTCCCTGTATTTAGCGCCATCCATCATTCCATCAATTCTGACCAGTTTCCCAGTCCCTGCCGATGAAAAACATCCCCACAGCATGATGCTGTCACCACCATGCTTCAGCGTGGGGATAGTGTTCTCGGGGTGATGCGAGGTGTTGGGTTTGAGCCAGACATAGCGTTTTCCTTGATGGCCAAAAAGCTAAATTTTCGTCTCATCTGATCAGAGTGTTTTCTTCCATATGTTTGGGGAGTCTCCCACATGCCTTTTGGCGAACACCAAACATGTTTGCTTATTTTTTTCCGTAAGCAATGGCTTTTCTCTATCCACTCTCCCGTTAACCCAGCTTTGTGGAGTATACGGCTTAAAGTGGTCCTATGGACAGATAATCCAATCTCCGCTGTGGAGCTTTGCAGCTCCTTCAGGTTTATCTTTGGTCTCTTTGTTTCCTCTCTGATTAATTCCCTCCTTGCCTGGTCTGTGAGTTTTGGTGGGCGGCCCTCTCTTGGCAGGTTTATTGTGGTGCCATATTACTTCCATTTGTAAATAATGGATTTAATGGTGCTCCGTGGGATGTTCAAAGTTTTGGAGATTCTCCACAACTTTGTCCCTGACCTGTTTGGAGAGCTCCTTGGTCTTCATGGTGCTGCTTGCTAAGTGGTGCCCCTTGCTTAGTGGTGTTGCAAACTCTGGAGCCTTTCAGAACAGATTATATATACTAAGATCATGTGACACTTAAATACAGTCAACCTGTGTGCAATCTAACTAATTATGTGACTTCTGCTATTATTTAGGGCCTTCATAGCAAAGGGGGTGAATACATATGCAAGCACCACTTTTCAGTAAAAAAAATAAAAAATGTTTTAAGCAAGTTATTTTTTCACTTCACCAATTTGGACTATTTTGTGTATGCCCATTACATGAAATCCAAATATAAATACATTTAAATTACAGGTTGTAATGCAACAAAATAGGAAAAACGCCAAGCGGGATGAATACTTTTGCAAGGCACTGTATATACCTAAAACATTTCTTCTGCTGTCCCCATAGGAGAACCCTTTGAAGAACCATTTTTGGTTCCAGGTAGAACCCTTCTGGGTTCAATGTAGAACCTTTTTCCACAGAAGGTTCTACACGGAACTCAAAACCGCTGAAGAACCCCTTTTGGAACCCTTTTTCTAAGAGTGTAGCATGGCATTTGAAGTCACCTCTCCGAATAGGGTATCTTCTCAATATTCATTATATAATTAGACACTGACCTATACCGTATAGAGCTTTAGCCTGATTGAACTTGAAGGTTGAGCCAAGTACACAATTTGCACCCAAAAGTACAGATTTCAATGGGGAAAGTCAAACAACAAAGCATGGCTTAATCATGGAAACTTCAACGGGCTCTGACCTTTGGAAAGGATTCATATCTCTATTTCTGAAGAAACTATGTGAAGATATTTAGTGTTTGAAGTGATAACACTGACACTAAGCCTCTGGGGTGAGTGGGTGATGGCGGCGTGTCACACAATGGGATGGGACTTGGATCTTTGCTTTCCCTCCTCTGACCTCTCACCCTGACTGGTTTCCAGGGTTGCACTAGCCTGCAGGCCTTGGTGCCAGTGTCTACTCTGATCAGATCATGAATTTGCCAGAAAAAAGTCATTTTTATAAATATATATATGCATGGTATTATTAACACAAACTGTAACAACTAAAATATGTTTATTACGTTTATTGTATAAGTTCTTATCATGCAAGTATAATTTGTCATCAGAATTTAGATTAAGATTCCTCAAACTACAGAATGTAAGAACTACAGTATGTGAATAGTTTTTGTGAAGAATATTGTTTGACTCCTTGTTTGGGCTCTCAGTAAGTCATTTTAGCTGTGTAGAGACCCTAAGTGTCTTGGCAAACCAGTAGCCGTTCCCTTTCATGGAAATTACTTTTACTAATTATTCTTAGAATTTTGGATGACAATGTTTTCATGTGATCCTTCCATATTATATGCCTCCAATCTCTAGACTGACATGATTCATTGAGGCCACACAACACAGCGTGCCATCTGCACCTGGAGTATGGCTATCAGCTGTATCTTTTTCTCTCTCTCTTTGGTTTTTACTGCTTGTGTGTAGCCTAACCCTGCTCTTCCCTTTCCAGGCTACAGAAGCGAAACCAAAGGGAGCTTTCAAAAGGGACTGTCTGCTCGAATCAAGTCAGGGGCCTTTTTAGAATCGGTTCAGAGATCATAGCAAGTGGAAGTCGGGGAAGAGGATGACCCTCTCCTCCAGGCTTGATGGGATCTTGGCCCAGTCAAACCCAGCAGGGCTCAGTCTCTGGACAGCTCCGTCTCTGCAGGCTTTGACTCTGTGATAGTGGGAATGAAAGAGGGCACCAAGAGAGCACCAAGAGAGCAGCAGTTCTGATGTGTCAGGCTCAATGTCCTGGCAGTCTCACAGAGCAAACTGAGAAAAGCAAAAACACAGCCAGCAGGCACAAGGCCAGAACAAGACCCCAAGATTGTGTGACATGTCATCTAATGGCTGTCCTTTTGTTTTAAGTTTATGCATCCAGGATGAGTTGGGGCCAATGATGAAGGTCAGTGTTCATGAGACAAAGAGGAAGTCCTGAACCGGATATCCATGCAGTATGGCATGACAGATATGTCAAAGATACATAGTTTAGAGTGCAGGTTACACAGGATAAATGTCATTGTACTCATGTCAAGTTGCATACGGGATCATCAGCCACGGATGGAGTCTCATGATTTGTCTCATTGTTATCTTCTATTTAGTTGATTAGTTGTCATACATTCTACTCCTTGAATCCTTCTCTTTGGTGGTGACCATGCTGTAAACGACACTCAAATCGGCTGACTTGGTTTTCAAGTGTAGGCAACTGAGAAAGGCATGAGCATTTGGCTGCAGGCCCACACTTTATTGGTGTGAAGATGAAGCATATCAAAGGCTGGGGACTCAAGGTTTCTACTCACTGTTGCTGCAGGTTGTGATAATAGGGAGTTAACAGTTGTCTTGTTGACTCACAGGATTATTCCCTCCGTGTTTCTGACCCTGCCCTGCTTGACTTGGGTTCCCCCTACCCCCCCAGATCCCTGCATTCATTAAGATTATGTGTTTACTTAAAGCCCTATGTCTCTTTACATAATGGCTAGCAGGTTTCGTGGCTGGATGGCACTGTGCGTTTCAAGTGCTCAACAGTGGGGAGAGGACTGAATTTTAAACATGATGTGCCTTGCCTCGGCATTGACCTTACTCAAAAAGCCCAGGGATCTCATTCTTCGCTTCAGTAGAATGCTGCTGATTCTCTCTGTTGCACTGTTACTCCTGTTAGAAAGGAGCTCTGTGTTGGCTGATAATGGCACATCACTGCAGGCTACTCTCTGTCTGTTCACTGAAATAAGAGGGAAGGAAAATGGCTGAATTCATAATGCTTTGATATGGAGATGTAGACTAACCTCCTGTTTAAGTACTTCAAAGATAGAAATGAACCACCGGAGAACATAATCCATCTGTATTTTGAAAAACAGACCTAAAATGTGGGGGTGAGGGGAGGAGTGGGGTATGATTCCTTATTTTCTATATTTAAAACTGTGGCAGTCCATCCCTATGGTTATTAGCAAAGACTGGGAATCATGTGTATGGTTACCACTGCACTATTGACTTTGGATGGAGATAAGTATTGACAGTCATATTCAAAATCCTAAAGGACATTTCATAGCTGGTGTCGGTCACTTCAAAGTGTTGAAAAGTCAGGGTTCCCAGTGTCCCCAAGACGGTAAATTGATCCCTCCCAGCTCCCATTTGATGGAACCTGATCTAGTGCTGACTCCTGGCCCAGAGACCTGCAGGTCAGGAAATGTCACAGAGGTAACCTCCTTGCGTGAAGGCCACATTGTTCCACCCACTCATATGGATCAAAGGCTTATATCAGATGACCTTGAGCTGCCTATTGCACCACACAGGGCCTATGAGCTGAGCTGATCTCCACTTGGTTTATCTAGCTGTTGGAGCGGAGAGCCTTTGCCTGTCCCACTCTGTTCCATGGTGTTTAGGGACAAACACTGCTAACACGGTGTGTCTGAGCCACTTGATAGCTCCTCTTTAAGGGGAATCACAGTTGGATATCCCAAAGTAAAGCTGTTGTGGTTTACAGATGAAGGATCTTAATTTGAGCCAGTTTGCTACAGAAGGAAAATAATCCTGCAGCAACAGGAAATTTGAATTATTATGTGGATTATAATCAATGTACTTTTTTTTAAGGGTTGATACATTGTTTTCATAAGGAAAATCAAGTCTGACATTTTTAAGCGGAAATTGCAAACTTCAGATGCCTTTTTAAACCTCAAGTACACTGCAAGTTTGACATGTCCTGCAACAGAGTGATCGAATTAAGATCCTACATCTCTGTACATAGGAGACAAGTCATCATGGAAACAGACAACGACATGGCAGGATCTTCTCTAACTCTGAGTGAAAGGCGACTTTACCGTTAAGTCTCATTTTCTCAATGGAGCTAGTCATAGGATTTGACTTTTATGAAGTGCTTTAGGAATGCGTGTTATCACTTACTGGCCTTTATCCATGGCTTTATGTGACTGAAAGCATTTATTAAAGTGATACACAACAGTAACTTTGATTCTTGGGCTGTCAGTGCTTGGCATTGCTAAACTGTCCTAGTCTGCAACTTGGGTTTAGGAAGGTTAATACTGCCAAGTGCTCAAAATTCAAATCGAGACTGGAGGAGCTCATTGATGAATGACTAATAGTTGACCCCATATTGCACTTGTCATTGTCTCCACTAGAGGTTTGTCAGACAAGTTTAATCAGAATAGGTTTACAGCTTATCCCTCAGTTGTCTCCATCTTTCCTCTGCGCTATCTTTATCGCAGCAGACGAGTCAATCCCTTATCGCGACTCATCGCCCGACCTGATTAAATAAGATCTGCTCTACAATCAGTTCCCTATAACCTTAGGGTCATGTTTTAGATGATTGTGTGTGTGTGTGTGTGTGTGTGTGTGTGTGTGTGTGTGTGTGTGTGTGTGTGTGTGTGTGTGTGTGTGTGTGTGTGTGTGTGTGTGTGTGTGTGTGTGTGTGTGTGTGTGTGTGTGTGTTTGGCGAGCGTGCGTCCAAATGTACTGCTTCTGATCTACCTGGGAAATTCAACCCAGTGAAATAGACTTAATTAGAAAAAGGGCAGTTAATATTGAAGGCAGATTCAGTCAGCATTTCAAGTAGGCTAAACGTTGTGTTCTAGGTTTGGGCAGTATATGGTATACCGTATATCGGGGTATTTGGAAAAAGCCACAGGATGGTTTTTCAAAATTGGTTTAACATTAAATGTGAATATTTGTAGCTATTTTTTAAGGTAATACCTGCAGTCAACTTGTTCAATACGTTAGGAGATAAATCAGATTGTGTTCATTCCACCTGTCACATTATTTTAGATGTTGAAGCTTACCGTAGTTCCCCAGAACAGTTGAGCCAATCACGTGTCTGTTGTATAGAGCACAACGGGAGAAAGCAGTAGCTGGTGAGTCCATAGCGTTCTATATATTGGTGAGTCTCTGTTGTGACGCACACATGAGTTGCACCGCACAGCTTGTATGCAGTTCACTACTGTTTGCCATCAGATAACTTATAACGGCTTTCTGCCGCGTTTGAGAGCGCGACAGAAAAGTCAAAGAGCTCTGTAATCTGTACAGCTGCCATTTTTCCCCCTGTGCTTCCTACTAGTGTTTTTTCCCTCCTCTGTTCTCTCCTCTACTCCCCTCTGCTCTGTGTACACACTTCCTTCAGAAAAGCATGCATCACAGCTTTTTTCAATGCACAGTGTATCTCATTCACTTTCCCTTGTAAATGTCCACACTTACTAAAAATTACATTCGGTAGCTACTAGCTATGCTTGTATAACTTTATGAGCTGGATTTGCCTATCTTTAAAATTAGTTTATGTTCGTTTTCGCTCGTTAGCATTTAGCTAACAGTGTCTGTGTGATTTTGCTATTACTTGTGCTAATTTTGTTTGTATTTTAGTAATAGAGGCCCAATAATATTTTGTGGTGTTTTTAACGCACCTTTGTGTGCTATGCCAGTAATACCGTAAATCCCGGGATGGCGGTATGACGGTATAAAAATCTGGATACCGTCGAAGCCTATTGTGTTCCTAAACTGGGTTAAAGTTGAAAAGTGAGTAGTCCAACAATGTTTTCCCTGTATCCTAGAAATGACCTTTAAATATGGACACTTGCCAACAGAATACATGTGATATCCCTTCTCTGTCACATGCTATACAGCTCGATGGTGATCAAAGAGGCCTGATTTTGTCACCTTTCATCTCTAACATGGCCATGTCTTGCGGAAGGGTCGATACCCCCCATTTTCGCCCTAAGTTTTGCCCTTTCCAGAATTTAGCTGGAGGATAGGATTTTAGGACCTTGCAATGATGAGGGCAATGTGTCAGTCAGAGGCATTTCAACTCTTAGCCAGCAATTAGTCCTATCAACGTTGGATAAGTTGTCTGGTCGAGGAATCATAGGACAAAGCCAACTGTACTCAACAAGCATGAATTCATTTCATGAATCATCTGTAAAGGTCATTCCAACTAGACTTGGCTTGATGTAAGTGTTTTAGAAAGTTACTGCCCAAATACACCAATGTATTCCACACATTACTTTTTGATTCAACATTTAAGTTTGTTGTATGGACCTGTGTTGAGGAGAATGTTACATGTATGATACATCTATGTTTGCATAGTGCTGAGCGATTAACCAAAATGTCTGCTATTTTCCATTTTTTTAATAGACGTAGGTTCAATTATTTTAATTCCCTTTTGTTGTTTTTTCCCCATTCTTCACACATTGCACAGTTTCTCTAGAGATAAATCAGATCGAGCCTGAACTGTGCGATGTAGTACATTTACATTTAAGTCATTTAGCAGACGCTCTTATCCAGAGCGACTTACAAATTGGTGCATTCACCTTATGACATCCAGTGGAACAGCCACTTTACAATAGTGCATCTAAATCTTTTAAGGGGGGTGAGAAGGATTACTTTATCCTATCCTAGGTATTCCTTAAAGAGGTGGGGTTTCAGGTGTCTCCGGAAGGTGGTGATTGACTCCGCTGTCCTGGCGTCGTGAGGGAGTGTGTTCCACCATTGGGGTGCCAGAGCAGCGAACAGTTTTGACTGGGCTGAGCGGGAACTGTACTTCCTCAGTGGTAGGGAGGCGAGCAGGCCAGAGGTTGATGAACGCAGTGCCCTTGTTTGGGTGTAGGGCCTGATCAGAGCCTGGAGGTACTGAGGTGCCGTTCCCCTCACAGCTCCGTAGGCAAGCACCATGGTCTTGTAGCGGATGCGAGCTTCAACTGGAAGCCAGTGGAGAGAGCGGAGGAGCGGGGTGACGTGAGAGATTGATAGTAGGCAGTTGTAGCACATAAAACATGGTAATTTTCACTGGAAATGTTACGAATACACATTTACTTGAAGAACAGTGCAGATGCAAAATGTACAGTAGTAACAAAATGATGGTTTGTGTTGTTTGTGCGGTCATTCTGTTACCATACTTTGCATCTGCACTGGTCTCCAAGTAAATGTGTTTTTGTTAAATTTTCAGTGGAGATTGTTCAACGTAGTCCTTGTGCATAGGGTTGTATGGTTTGTTTATATAAGGACACAAGGCGAGACCCAAATGCAGACACAGGAGGCAGATGGTTGACCTTCGATATTTATTATAACAAAAGGTATAGGCAAAAGGCAGGTCGGGGACAAACGAGAGTTCATAAACCAGGTCACAGTCCAAACAGTACCAGGCGATAGGCAGGCTTGAGGTCAGGACAGGCAGGGGTTCAGGGATCAGGTCCGAGTCCAAACAGTACAAGGGGATAGGTAGGCTCGAGGTCAGAACAGGCAGAGTGGTCAGGTAGGCGGGTTCGGCGTCAGAACAGGCAAGGGTCAAAACCAGGAGAGTTAGGAAAAAACAGAGTCTGAGAAAAAGGAGCTAGGACCAACATATTGATACTCCTGAAGAGGGCCTGTGTGTAGATAATTCAGAAGAAGAGACAAAGTATAAAGAATAGCCTACATATCATCATTTTCTAGTTGTGCTGTTTTGCTAGTGTCCACCACTGTTTCTTAGATCCATTGATCATTCCACATGACAGTAAGTTGGCAATTATAACATCAAGTAAATGCTATCATCACTGGCCTGACTTTCCTCATTCCTGCACTGTACATTGACCCTATTAGAGCAGGCAGAATCCCTCTGAGTCAGTCTCCCCCTGTTTATCTCCTGCCTAGCCCCAGCATTGCTGCACCAAACAGCCATTAACCACCATAACCGGACTGGGCCGTTTCATGGTCAAAGAGCATTTCAGTGTTAGCTCTCCTTGGGGCTAAAAACCCACCCATGTGCGTTGCAATCCTGCATGCTGAGCTACATACTGTATGTTTAATATTTTCCACCATTCTTCCTCCCCCCTCTAACATCTCCGTGTTGTGCACTTTAACTCTCCAAATGTGACACAACTGAAGTTATCTATACATTATCAATAGTGTGTAACTTTCGGGTGAATTGGGCAATTATGCTTAACTTCAAATGCTGCTGAGGGCAATGTGCATATTCTACTAATATCCTCAATGCCAAGTCAATGGTATGTGGCAAGTCAATGGTATTGTCCCATGTGGCTCAGTTGGTAGAGCATGGTGCTTGCAATGTCAGAGTTGTGGGTTTGATTCCCATGGGGGACCAGTATGAAAAAGCATCTACTCATGTAAGTTGCAATGGATAAATGTAAGTAAAAAACATATGTATGAGATTTGTGCTGGAATTGTATGAGATTTGTTTATTGATTTACAATAAGATAAATGATTTCAGCCCTACTTTCTGGAAACGTTGCATCATACATTTCCTCCATAAATACCTCATCTAAGAAATTACATCTAAGAAATTAAATTTGTTTGGTGTTGCAAGATATATACAAAATCATATTTTTTGCAGGTGATGGTGAAATCATGACGAGAGATTCCAGACTATGTCTGCAGTACCGGCATTATGTTTTGCTTAAGCATGAAACAAAAGAGAATCTCACTGCTGATAGACTGTGGATAGACAGTGGAAGGCCGTTCCTTCTCTTTCCAGAACGAAAGCGGTACCTGCTATGTGCCGAGCCGTTAGTATCAAACTACCGATTCTATTAGAATCGCAATGATCATCAGTGGCCAAAAACTTGACTTTGAGCCAATCAGAGAGCATGAGGGGGTGCCAACAAAAAATGATAATAAATAAGCCATTTTTTCCATACATCCACAGATGAGCCAGTCACACTCCATATGCAATGCAAGCTATGGGATGGTAGCTAGCTAAGTGCACAGACGCAATGCACACAACACTAAATACTTCCTCCAAGATAGTTAACCACTGTATCTTGACCTTATAATTAAATCACAGTGGATGACCTAGTTTCCATTAAACAGCTTCCTATGTTAGCTGCCAAGTTAGTGCAGTATACTCAGCTAGCTAGGGCTTTCTACAAAATAGCAACATTAGCACAGATTGCTTGGAATCTAGACCATAAGCAATACGCATGGCTATGCATTGCCAAACAACGCTACTGCCACCTTCTGGTTTGGAGTATTTAAGGCTGAGTGGCTGACAACTTCCAAGGTCTTTGCTGTGTGAACACAAAAGAGATTGACTGCTGACACTCTGTTCAAAGGTGCTAAGTACTGTTGGAAGGCAATCCTTCCAGTGTGTCTGAGCTATCAAAAACTTTCCCTTTAAAATGATTTTGAACAGCTGATGTGTTAACTCTCCTGATTACGGTTAAGATTGTGTTAAATCCTCAATTTGCCAAAATGTGTTACTCAGCTTACTTTCCAGGTTAACACTAGGTTTGAAGCTGACATTTCAAGTCCTTCACCTAAATAACAAGAGGTAATGGCTAGAATGTGGTTGCCTTACACAGGCATGATGAGTAATGTCCTATAGGTGCTAAATCAGTAACAATGTTGGGAGTAGGGTGAAAGCTGATATTTATGCTGGGGTAGGGTAGTAATTGGTTCCAAATGCAAACATTTGGGGCTTCTCTCAACCATAGCCCCACTATCCCCCTATGTTTAGGCTGAATCACACGTCAGAACATCTGGAATTCTTCAGCAATAAAGTAATCAAAATTGATGCCAAGCTGCTCTGTGAAGTTTATTCCCAAGAGTAAGCAATCTGGCTCACAATCAATATGCTGTGTAAAGAAACATTTCCTTAACAAATAAGAGTGCTTTATGGTATATGATAACATACTGCAGTGGAACATATTATGCAGCTGTTGTCAGCAACAGACATCACAGTGTTGTGTTGTGAGGGGGTGACTTTGCCATCTGGCTGATGCCATTGTGTTGAGTTAAAACTGAGTTTAGCCTTCACGTTCCGATTCTCATGTTTGGCAAATGTTTTTGTTATCTTTTGTTATCTTTTGTTATCTTTTAACATCTTCCGTTCCTATAGGACAATTCTCTCACTTTCCATAAATACATCAATGTTGAGCCATTTTCAATCATATCTGACAACCAGGTTTTTAGGAAAAGTCCAAAACGAAACTATTCTGAACAAATGTGTGAACACAATATACTATAATTTCAAAGATTCTACTGAGTAACAGTTCATATACGGAAATCAGTCAATTTAAATCATTTCAAATCTTTGGATTTCACATGACTAGGAATACAGATATCCATCTGTTGGTCACAGATACCTTTAAAAAAAAGTTAGAGACAAAAATAAAATAAAAAACAGTCAGTATCTGGTGTGACCACTATTTGCTTCATGCACATCTCCTTCGCATAGAGTTGATTAGGCTCTTTATTGTGGCCTGTGGAATGTTGTCCTACTCCGCTTCGATTGCTGTTCAAAGTTGCTGGATATTGTCGGGAACGGAACACGCTGTCGTACACGTCCAGAGCATCACAAACGTGCTCATTGGGTGACATGTCTGGTGAGTATGCAAGCCATGGAAGAACTGGGACATTTTCAGCATTCAGGAATTGTGTACAGATCCTTGTGAAATTGGGCCATGCTGAAACGTGAGGTGATGACAGCAGATGAATGGCATGACAATGGGCCTGAGGATCTCATCAAAAAAACATCAATATATTTGTTTTTGTTTTTGTAAATTGCTCCGCTGTTGCCCATCCCTGGTATACAATGCTTTCCTCCCTGTGACATAGTCTCACAGCGAATCTGTCCGTCACCTGGAAAAATGTGCAGACATGCTTTTCACCATGCCCTTGATTCCAGCTGGCTTCTTTATGGCAGACATGCTTTTCACCATGCCCTTGATTCCAGCTGGCTTCTTTATGGCAGACATGCCTTTCACCATGCCCTTGATTCCAGCTGGCTTCTTTATGGCGGACATGCTTTTCACCATGCCCTTGATTCCAGCTGGCTTCTTTATGGCAGACATGCTTTTCACCATGCCCTTGATTCCAGCTGGCTTCTTTATGGCAGACATGCTTTTCACCATGCCCTTGATTCCAGCTGGCTACTTTATGGCAGACATGCTTTTCACCATGCCCTTGATTCCAGCTGGCTTCTTTATGGCAGACATGCTTTTCACCATGCCTTTGATTCCAGCTGGCTTCTTTATGGCAGACATGCTTTTCACCATGCCCTTGATTCCAGCTGGCTTCTTTATTGCAGACATGCTTTTCACCATGCCCTTGATTCCAGCTGGCTTCTTTATGGCAGACATGCTTTTCACCATGCCCTTGATTCCAGCTGGCTTCTTTATGGCAGACATGCTTTTCACCATGCCCTTGATTCCAGCTGGCTTATTTATGGCAGACATGCTTTTCACCATGCCCTTGATTCCAGCTGGCTTCTTTATGGCAGACATGCTTTTCACCATGCCCTTGATTCCAGCTGGCTTCTTTATGGCAGACATGCTATTCACCATGCCCTTGATTCCAGCTGGCTTCTTTATGGCAGACATGCTTTTCACCATGCCCTTGATTCCAGCTAGCTTCTTTATGGCAGACATGCTTTTCACCATGCCCTTGATTCCATCTGTCTTCTTTATGGCAGACATGCTTTTCACCATGCCTTTCATTCCAGCTGGCTTCTTTATGGCAGACATGGACTCAGGTATCCTGTCTATTACTCCGTGAAACATCATCAGAACACTGTATTTTTGTGCATTAAAATTGCCACAATAATTTTGTTCATTGTCCGTAGGTTAAGGCTGCCCATACCATAACCCCACCTCCACCATGGGGCACTCTGTTCATAACGTTGATATCCACAAATCGCTCGCCCACACAACGCCATACACATGGTCTGCGCTTGTCAGGCTGTTTGGATGTACAGACAAATTCTCTAGAAAGACGTTGGAGGCAGCTTATTGTAGAGAAATTAACATGACATTTTCTGGCAGCTACTCTGGTGGACATTCCCGCAGTCAGCATGCCATTTACTCACTCCCTCCAAACTTGAGACATCGGTGGCAATGTTGTGTGACTAAACTGCACATTTTAGAGTGGCCTTTTATTGTCCACAGCACAAGGTGCACCTGTGTAATGAACATGCTGTTTAATAAGCTTCTTGATCTGCCACACCTGTCAGGTGGATGAATTATCTTGGCAAAGGAGAAATGCTCACTGACATGGATGTAAACAAATGTGAGAGAATCAGGTTTGAGAGAAATAAGCTTTTTGTGCTTTTATTTTAGCTCATGAAACATGGGACCAACACTTTACATGTTGCGTTTATATTTTTGTTCAGTGTATTTTAAAGATTCAAATATGCATATTTAGAGATACTCAGCAAAATATTTTTGAAGTGAGAACAACATTGTAATTAAAGTGTGCTTAATTCTGCACAAGAAAAAATTCATTTTAGACTTTCTGGAAACCTTTGTGACTGTTTTTATTTAATGGGGCCCATCGTCAATCCTGTGAGGTACAGTATTTTGCTGAAATTGCATTCAAGTAAAAAGCTGCTGACTGACGTTGGCAGGATATGATGATGTCTGTACTCTGTAGGTGGTTCTCAGGAAAGGAATAGAGATAAAATCCAACCACTGTCAAAATGCACATAAGCTCAACAGCCCATGGAGCTCTGACAGTCCCCACATCTGTACATTTTACGCTATGTGAAGCCCAATAATTAGCATTCAGTTTTAAGCCCAAAATATATATACAAATAGAAAGCCCACATACATTCATCCGTTACTGCACACACCATGTTCATAGATATGTCAACTTTCTTAGGGCCTGAAATTCCCTGTTCAGATTTGGTGTAATTTGTATCACTGTTACAGTTTTCAGCTCCAAGCTGTCAAGTGAAGCTATCTTTCTCTAGTAGAAACCCAAACATGCCAGTTCTGCCTCATGCGACTGGTGGATGATAGTCAGACAGGATCAGTCCTGCTCAGTATGCAGTTTCCTCTCAGTTCAACCAACCAGCTGTTTATTTTGTGAAAATTAATGGAAGGGGAATATATTTCTGAAATGAAGTTTGTTATAGCAAATTATTCCGGGTTTGGAACATGGACGTTAGCTGAATAGAATCCTGTCACAGCCTGGCCTTTGTTATCTTTGTTTTCTTTATTATTTTGGTTAGGCCAAGGTGTGATATGGGTGATTTATGTGTTTTTGTAGATTCATGGGGTTGTGTTCAGTTTAGGTGTCTAGGTAAGTCTATGGTTGCCTAGATTGGTTCTCAATCAGAGGCAGGTGTTTATTGTTGTCTCTGATTGGGAACCATATTTAGGCAGCCATATTCTTTGGGTATTTTGTGGGTGATTGTTTCCTGTCTTTGTGTTTTATGCACCAGTTAGGACTCTTACGGTTTTCACGTTTATTGTTTTGTAGTTTGTTCATGTTTGAGTTTTCTGATTAAAGAACCATGAACTATAACCACGCTGCGTTTTGGTCCGCCTCTCCTTCCCAGGAAGAAAGCCGTGACAATCCTCAGATTCCATTTCATTATAATGTCATTAAAGATGACGTGTTTGTAATAATGATTCAGATGATCAACAATGTGTTTGAGGACGCATGCATTTATAAATAATTGAATGCCATCATATAAATAAAACACAATGCAATAGAATAATAATGATAGTTGCTAGTTCACTCGCATTACAGTAATTATTTATTAATCGATTAGCGAATGACCATGATAACTATACTGAACAAAAATATAAACAACATGTAAAGTGTTGGTCTCATGTTTCTTGAGCTGAAATAAAAGTTCCCTGAAATTTGCCATATGAACAAAAAGCTTATTTCTCTCAAATGTTGTGCACACATTTGTTTACATCCCTGTTAGTGAGCATTTCTCCTTTGCCAAGATAGTCCATCCACTTGACAGGTGTGGCATATCAAGAATCTTATAAAAACAGCATATTAATTACACATGTGCACCTTGTGCTGTGGACAATAAATGGCCACTCTAAAATGTGCAGTTTTGTCACGCAACACAATGCCATGTTTTGAGGAAGCGTACAATTGGCATGCTGACTGCAGGAATGTCCACCAGAGATGTTACCAGAGAATTTAATGTTAATTTCTCTACAATAAGCCGCCTCCAACGTCGTTTTAGAGAATTTGGCAGTACGTCCGTTGTGTGGGCGAGCACTTTGCTGATGTCAACGTTGTGAACAGAGTGCCCCATGCTGGCAGTGGGGTTATGGCATGGACAGAAATAAGCTACTGACAACGAACACAATTGCATTTTATTGATGGCAATTTGAACAGAGATAACTTGACAAGATGTTGAGGCCCATTGTCGTGCCATTCATCTGCTGCCATCACCTCATGTTTCAGCATCATAATGCGCAGCCATAATGCCATGACGCAAGGATATGTACACAATTCCTGGAAGCTGAAAATGTTCCAGTTTTTCCATGGCCTGCATACTCACCAGACACATCACCCATTGAGCACGTTTGGGATGCTCTGGATCGACGTGTACGACAGCGTGTTCCAGTTCCCACCAATATCCAGCAACTTTGCACAGACATTGAAGATGACTGGGACCAGTGGTGGGAAAAGTACTCAATTGTCATACTTGAGTAAAAGTAAAGAAATACCTTAATAGAAAATGACTCAAGTAAAAGTGAAAGTCACCCAGTAAAATACGAGTTGAGTAAAATATATACTTAAGTATCAAAAGTAAATGGAATTGCTAAAAGGTACTTAAGTATCAAAAGTAAAAGAATAAACCATTTCAAATTCCATATATTAAGCAAACCAAATGGCATCATTTTATTTTTTTATTTTTTATTGGCGGATAGCCAGGGGCACACTCTAAGATACAATTTACAAATGAAGCATTTGTGTTTAGTGAATTGGTAAGTGTATGAGTTGGACCATTTTCCTGACAAATTGTAACTAGTACTTTTGGATGTCAGGGAAAATGTATAGAGTAAAAAGTACATTATTTTCTTTAGGAATGTAGTGAAGTTAAAGTAAACGTTGCCAAGAATAATAAATAGTAAAGTAAAGTACAGATACCCCAAAAAACAACTTAAGTAGTAGTTTAACATATTTTGACTTAAGTACTTTACACCACTGAGTGGGACAACATTCCACAGGCCACAATCAACAGCTTGATCAACTCTATGTGAAGGAGATGTGTCGCGCTGAATGAGACAAATGATGGTAGCACCAGATACTGACTGACTTGTCTTCTGATCCATGCCCCTACCTTTTTTAAGGTATCTGTGACCAATGGATGCATATCTATATTTCCAGTCATGTGAAATCCATAGATTGGGGTCTACTGAATTCATTTCAATTGAGAGATGTCCTTAGTTTAACTGTAACTCAGTAAAATCCTTGAAGTTGTTTAATTTATAATTTGGTTCAGTGTAGTTCTAATTATATCAAGTAGAGTAAAGCTGTCTGTTTTCAATGAAAGGTACCAGATATAAAAGATCTAGCAAAGCTACAGCTGGCTCAAAACAAAACAGCATGCCTTGCCCTTAACTGCACATACAGAACTAATATCAACAACATGCATGACAGTTTTTCCTGGTTGAGGGTTGATGAGAGATTAACTGCATCTCTCCTAGAGAAATATTACAGTGATGAAAATCCAGATTGTCTGCATAATCAAATAACATTCAGCTCAGATACTCATACATACCCCACAAGATATGCCACCAGGGGTCTCTTCACAGTCCCCAAGTCCAAAACGAATTCACAGCAACACACTGTATTATGCAGAGTCATGATCACATGGAACTCCCTTCTATCTCCAATTACTCAAGCAAAAAGATAAATTACCTTTAAAAATGGATTAAACAACATCTCCTGGAATGGCAGGGACTGTGAGGACACACACATACACAAACAGACACACTCCAACACACATATAATTGTTGCTGTTGTGTTGTTTGTATAATTTTTGTTGTTGTATTGTTTGTATATCGTTGTATTTAAAATTTCTGTGACTGTCCTTGTCTGTCAGTGTATCAGTGTTTTGTTACTTGTGTTTCTTGGGAACCCCAGGAACAGTAGCTGCAGCTTCTGCAAAAGCTCATAGGGATCCAAATAAATAAAGAAAGAAATATAGTAGATTACATGATTCAATATTTTCACATAAAAAAGAAAATCTCCAGCTCCATAAGATTGGCATTGCTAAACAAAGAGAGTGGGGTTGTTCTGTTGTGTATGTTTTGTCCTACAGGCAGAGTAGCAGGACAAATCAGCAGGCCCCAGGACAAACTTCCTGTAACTAGAGATGGAGAGCCTGGCCAACAGCATTGACTGATTGTTAGCATTAGTGGCTGTGAGTGTGATTAATATGCCTGCCCCTCACATAGCACTCAGAAAAAAAGAGAGGTGTTGCTTAAAACTGAACAGGTGTGGCCACATTTGATCCTTTTAAAGAAGATAATCCATAACCTAATGCATAACCACATCGAAGCTGGCTAGTTGCATACGTAGCATGTGCCAGAATGGATGTCTCTGGGAGTACAGATGCTGTTGCATTAATTCCTCAAACTAAAATCAGAGTGAATGTGTCCCATGGCCTAATGATCTTGTAGTGTGGGATGCTGTGAGTGCTGCTGAGATGCTGGGAGAACATACTGTGCTCCGCTTTACTGAATTCTCAACTCTCATAATTGCTGCACTATGATTTCTCTTCTTCCAAGCAGCCCCATAGCATCTGCTTGTTTGCCTGGGCCTCCTGTCTTCTACGGTTTTACCAGTCCCTCAGCTGACACACACACACAGACTGTGCCTGTAACATTTGCCTGAACATTTGGACTCAAATTTGAGAAGATTACGTTCCCATGCTGATATGTCAAACACTGTGACTGTACCACAACCATTTGTTTTTTGTGGAATGTTGTCTGTCATTAAATAAATGCCAATGCAGTCGTGCCCGCTCTGTCTGGATTGCTACAATACTAGCTCAATAAAAACAGCACAGTATACTTCTATAGAACATTGTGAAAGTGATTCATGTATTACAAATCAAAGGAAAGAGAAGTCTGATTCATGCTTAATCACAACAGAACCCTAATCACAGACATACATGACATGGAAGATCCTTCATTCATTCTCCCATCTCCCATCTTTCAGAAAATACTTTGAAATGGCCAAGCGATTAACCAGTCTCTGCATTCTCAACATCTGTAAGAGGTTCATCTGTGCAGCAGAGATCGTGGGCTCAAGCTCTCCCTCTATGCCCCTATGGAAAAAGGGGTCTGCCAGAATGAGCAATGATGCTGACGGCCCTGATTATTAGGATTAATTGTCTTTTAGCCATGCAGTGGAGCAAGTGTGCCAGGATAAAGCAAGATGGAAGTAACGAGGGCTATTGAGTAGTTGTGTTTTCCTTCAAGCCACCCTTCACGAAACGGTTGTTTTAAGGTCCTTCGCCTGTCAACACCACTGAGATTGGCATTAATAAAATGTCTCTTAGAAAATGATGGTGAGCTGTGAAGTACAGCTTTTCACTGAGGTATACTGTACTCACAGTCATGGTGAAGGGATGACAGGGTTTTTAGCAGATACCAGAGTCAGCGTAAAAAGCTTTATAGTGGGTGGCCTCTGCCTGCACACCTGCTAGGGTAACACCAAGGGGTATGTCTAAAGGGATGTGACCTGACTTGAGCTCTTCATTATATTCTGCTTGACCTTCTATACATCACTGATATTGATTATCATACATGGGACAAGCGCCCCCTATCACTAGCATATGGTTGTCTGACAACATGTAATGCTACATGACAAAGATTCATGTGTTTTAGAAAAACAGAACGAGATTCTTGTGTTCTTTTCCTCCACATTTTCATGGGGTAGGCTATTGTGGAGGTGCTTTCAAGCTTCTCTTGAGGCAGAGAGCACCTGGAATGTCCTAAGGTAAACATACACAAAGGGGCCGGTCAAGACCTTTAGATTAGGATCTTTTTATTAGCACGCTCTTAGTAAGGATAAATGTGAAAAGGTTATGCTTTCCCCGTGTACCACAAAAAAACATGACAGCTACAGTGTCACCCAACACTGACCTCTTTAAACGAATGGGGATTTTGGTTTTACTTCACCTTGCATTTTGGTAATAGATATTTACATCTACTATTGAAGTGTTGGTTTTATCTTCCCTACAACATATTTGAAACCCATAATGTGGTAAAGTTGTTTTGGGTACACCTCCTCAAAGTCAAACAAACCTGATTTCAGGGGAAGTTGCAAATAGATAGATACCTGACTGCAAACAAAGCACCCAAACAGCTGTCACTTCCAGGCATGTTCATTCATCATTATTAGATAATAAGTAGGGAATAGCCCCTGAAAGCCACTATTACTTTTATGTACTCTGCACAAGTGTGCCACCGATAACAGATGAGGCCAATGTAAAATTAAATTGCTTTTTATATTGGTTGCAATTAATGGTTGTTAGAAGCAGTGCAGCTCAGTGCATTTGAGGATGTGTCCTATCGACTCCTCCAGGGAGGAACCTATCAGCTCACCATGGGCCTCTGACTGCGTGCAAGCTATTCTAATCTGTTCACATTCAGACAATCCCCTTTGAACAACTTTCAAAAACATTCAGTTTGATGATGGAATATCTGTCAACAGGATGTCATTAATGTTGTATATGATTAAGTGTATTTAGGACACTTGTCAAACTAAAGTTTGGAGGTGTCCCAGGTTTTAGGCAGGAAGTTTCACTCACCCCAAGATTATACTCTTATATATGTTTTTATATCCAAAGAAACTTGGACCCATGCATGATTAATTGTACTTTAAGTGCTTTGGGATTCAACGTCATGCTGCATATGGGATTTCTCTCAAGGTGACAGGGTTTTAGTTAATCTCATTTGACTAATCATTGTTGTCTGTTTCATGAATTACATTTAATTTATACTTGTCTACTTCTGTATATGTCCTTCACAATATCAGTACCTTGCAAGTATATGCATGATATTTCACATTTTGCAAACATGGTGGAGCATTTGTAATAGTGTGTTTTCCCATATGAAAGTTGTGGTTTATTGTTGTCTTTGTATATCTGATTAGTTGTTTCTGTTTATTTTAGTGTTTGCAGATACCTCTTGGCCACAGCGAATCTCCCCATACCTCAGTTGTGACAATATGTTGGTTGAAAAGAAGTCATAGGAGAAATCCCTTTGATTCTGGGATACAACTCAGAATCTTCCATTGCCTTGGTAAGAACACAGAGGAGGAAGATAGAGGTACAGTACAATGGAGGCACTGAACATGAACTAATCAGTGCTTTGGGAATATATTTGTCTCTCTTCGACTTTCAAGGGAGTTAAGGGAGGGAGATTGTTTGAAGTTGTTTCTTATCCACAACATATCTTCCCTGCAGCACTTCTTCTTCATACTTCTAATAATAGTGACTGGTTCAAATGCCAAAATGTGCGTTACTCTGACATATTGCCCACACCATGTGGTATCATCGGCGTATAATTGTGCGTGTGTGTGTGTGCGTGTGTGTGCATGCGTGTGTGTGTGTGTGTGTGTGTGTGTGTGTGTGTGTGTGTGTGTGTGTGTGTGTGTGTGTGTGTGTGTGTGTGTGTGTGTGTGTGTGTGTGTGTGTGTGTGTGTGTGTGTGTGTGTGTGTGTGTGTGTGTGTGTGTGTGTGTGTGTGTGTGTGAGGGTGGCTGATGGCTGTCTACCACAGAGTCACGAACCTAGAGGACTACATTTACCATTTCAAATATGCCTGTTTTTCAAAAGTTTACACACACTCACACAAGCACACTCCCACACGCTGCTTCCCCAGCTTGTCAATGTGCAACGTGGGCTGTGCAGGCTTCGTGCGAACAGATGGGAGGAACAAACCGGCATAAAATATAGTTAAACTAGAACAAAATGACTATGCAAGTGGCGTGGCCGCCCTTTGTTTGCCAGGAAGGTGATCCTCAGCATCTGGGAATGATGGAACACATGATTAAAATTACCAGAGGGAATGATTAATATCTCCTTAAAGCACACACTTCCAGCTTATCAATCATCTCATTACACTGGAAAAGTTAATTGTCTGAGGGGAGGGTTGGGGCCCCTGAACCATGAAAAAGTAGCCCACCCCTCGACATGTTTACTTACAGAACAGAACAGACCCAATAACTCTACACGTTCATATCCCACCACTTCTTTCTCACGCTAAATATTTAAAGTATAATCATTGTATATTGAGCATTAGCAGTTATTTAAATAGAAGACATGTTTATTCCATGTTGTCATTATAACAAAATATTTCTGCATGGCCACTGTCCTCTAATTGTATTGCTAATGGTTCTACTTTCATCCAATAGTTTATTCTATGACAGTGCCTTGTAGAAGGAAACAGGATCACATCCAAAGGTGAAAACTTCCAATTATCAACTACAGAAAATTGCTGCACTGCAGTGTAATAAAATTCAAGCGCTATGACATTTAACCCTAATGTATTTTAAAAGTTGAAATAAATTATGCAGTGTTTGCCATGTATGTGTGGGCTATGTGCATGAAGAATATTTAAACAGTGAGCCATGGTGAGTGTGTGTATGTGGTGAGAAGAGGGGCGGTATGGGAGGTAGGGGTCCCTGTGCATACGGTGGCCTGGCTTGCCCTTGCCTTGCCTCGCCTCCCCCTAGTTGCCAGTGTGTCCTACTCTTTGCCCTCTCTGCTCCGTTGCGCTCGCTCCCGTCCCCCCACCCACCTCTCCCTGCGTGCCTGCGCTGCCTGAGCCAGCTGCTCCCACTTCATCTTCAGCAGCGTCACCAGGCGGGGTATTAATCATGTTTTTCGACGGGGACACTCCGCTATTTATCTCCCTGACACTTCCAGCATTCAGAGGCCCGTTGCTGGGCACAGCCCATTGAGTAGTAAGATTACACATTACCTCGCTCCATTGCCTCTCCCTGCCCTCTTCATTGACTGGCTGTTCAACGGTGGCATCGCGCTTGCACGATCGGACATAATGTATGCTTTACATGTATGAAAAAAGACTATCCTGTTTCTTTTTTTCTCCCTTTCCCCTTTAACTTAAGCTTAAGTGTAGCATGTGTACTTGTAATTGGTAATCATCTCTCTGTGCTCCTTCTACGTATGTACAGTACAAAGCATAATGTGGTACAGATCTGCTATTATTATTCCTTATAAGTGGAACTTCCATCATGAGCTAGCCAGCTAACTAGCTACTAGTCTTTGTTAGCCACGGCTAGCGGTCCTCGCCTTTTTCCCCCAGCATCAGCCAGCCTTAGCTCGGACAATCACCTGCCAGTCTACACAGCGCGATATCAACTCAGAGCATATCAGACTACTTCTCTCTACCATATCACCGGTTTCCTGCCGCTCTGGGTCATTACACCGCATCGTTACTCCGCATCATCGCAGCTAGCTAGTTACAACCGAGTGGCTACTGTTAACTAACGCCTCTGTCCCGAAGCAAGCACCAGCTAGCCTTGAGCTAGCCTCGAGCTAGGCCCAGATACCAGCTAATTCTAGGGCTATGATACCTCCTTTGCCAATTGGCCTGGACCCTTTATTGTTGACAGGAGCCCTGCCAATCCATCACGACTGGACTGCCGACGTGTTCGTCCGATGTGGTTTCAACAGGCTATTCTGTTACGATATCGCCGAAGAACCATCTAATAACCCCGGCCCGCTAGCTTTTCTGAATGCTGTGTCCCCTGCTCGCCTAGGGTAGTAGTGACTACCGAACAGCACCCTGACTCCCCTATTGCTGCTCTTTTGACCCTATGATCACTCAGCTACACAGCTGATGCCCCCTGGACTGTTTCAATAACACAGTACCTCATTTACCTAACTGACCTGCTTTGCCCATTCATTGCCATTTACCCGTTGGTGTCTTAGCTCTCATGATCAACACCTGTGATTACTTTATGCCTCTCTCTAATGTCAATATGCCTTGTCTACTGCTGTCTTGGCTAGTTTCTATTGTTTTTTTCAACGATAGAGCCCTCAGTCCCGCTCAAAACGTACGTAGAATGTATGCACACATGACTGTAAGTCGCTTTGGATAAAAGCGTCTGCTAAATGGCATATATTATTATTATTATTATATTATCAAAATGCCTTAGATATCTCTTTCGTCCCACCCCACACACATGCCGACACCTCACCTAGGTTAATTGATGCCTCCAGAGATGAAACTTCTCTCATCGTCACTCAATGCATAGGTTTACCTCGAATGTACTCAAAACCTACCATGCCCTTGTCTGTACATTATGCCTTGAATCTATTCTACCACGCCCAGAAATCTGCTCCTTTTATTCTCTGTCCCCAACGCACGAGACGACCAGTTCTTATAGCCTCTAGCCGTACCCTTATCCTACTCCTCCTCTGTTCCTCTGGTGATGTAGAGGTTAACTTAGGCCCTACAGCCCCCAGTTCCACTCCTATTCCGCAGGTGCTATCATTTGTTGACTTCTGTAACTGTAAAAGCCTTGGTCTCATGCATGTTACCATCAGAAGCCACCACCCTAAGTTAGTTTTTTCACTGCTTTAGCTCACTCCGCCAACCCTGATGTCCTAGCTGTGTCTGAATCCTGGCATAGGAAGGCCAGCAAAAATTCTGACATTACCATCCCCAATAACAACATTTTCCGCCAAGATAGAACTGCCAAAGAGGGTGGAGTTGCAATCTACTGCAAACAGTTCAAGCTTCTACCTTTCCAGAAATAAGTTTCTCACTATTGGTGCTTGTTATAGACGCACCTCAGCCCCCAGCTGTACTCTGGACACCATATGTGAATGAATTGCCCCCCATTTATCTTCAGAGTTTGTATTGTTAGGTGACCTAAACTGGGATATGCTGAACACGCCGGCCGTCCTACAATCTAAGATAGATGCCATCAATCTCACACAAATGATCATGGAACCTACCAGGTACAACCCTAAATCCATAAACACAGGCATCCTCATAGATATCATCCTGACCAACCTGCCCTCTCAATACACCTCTGCTGTTTTCAACCAGGATCTCAGCGATCACTGACTCATTGCCTGCATCCTTAAATGCTGTCAAACGACCACCCCTCATCACTGTCAAACACTCCCTAAAACACTTCAGCGAGCAGGCGTTTCTAATCGACCTGGCATGGGTATCCTGGAAGGATATTGACTTCACTCCATCAGTAGAGGATGCCTGGTTATTCTTTAAAAGTGCTTTCCTCACATTCTTAAATAAGCACGCCCGTTCAAAAAATGTAGAACTAAGAACAGATATAGCCCTTGGTTCACTCCAAACCTGAACCAGCACAAACATCCTGTGGCGTACTACATTAGCATCCAATAGCCCCCGCGATATGCAATTTTTCAGGGATGTTAGGAACCAATATACACAGGCGGTTAGGAAAGCAAAGGCTAGCTTTTTCAAATAGAAAAATAAGTTCTGGGACACTGTAAAGTAAATGGGTGTCACGCCCTGACCTGAGAGAGCTTTTTTTATGTGATTTGGGTGGGCATTCTATGTTCTGTTTTCTATGTTTTTGTATTTCTATGTTTTGGCTGGGTATGGTTCTCAATCAGGGACAGCTCGTTGTTGTCTCTGATTGGGAATCATACTTAGCTAGCCTTTTTCCCTTTTGTCATGGTGGGAAGTTATCTTTGTTAGGGGCACTATAGCCCTGTTAAGCTACACGGTCGTTTTTGTTATTTTATCTTAAATAAATTAAATGTATGCTCACCACGCTGCGCTTTGGTCCACTTATTCATTTCAGGAAGACGGGCGTGACAATAAGAGCACCTCATCCCAGATGCCCACTGCACTGAGGCTAGGAAACACTGTCACCACTTATAAATCTACCATAATTGAGAATTTCAATAAGCATTTTTCTACGGCTGACCATGCTTTCCACCTGGCTACCACTACCCTGGTCGACAGCTCTGCACCCCCCATAGCTACTTGCCCAAGCCTCTCCATTTTTCCTTCATCCAAATCCAGATAGCTGATGTTCTGAAAGAGCTGCGAACTCTGGACCCCTACAAATCAGCTGGGCTAGACAATCTGGACCCTCTTTTTCTAAAAAGATTTGCCACAATTGTTGCAACCCCTATTACGAGCCTGTTCAACCTCTCTTTTGTATCGTATGAGATCCCCAAAGATTGGAAAGCTGCCGCGGTCATCCACCTCGTCAAAGGGGGAGACATTCTAGACCCAAACTGTTACAGACCCATATCTATCCTACCATGCCTTTCTATGGTCTTCGAAAGCCATGTTAACAAACAGATCACCGACCCTTTCGAATCCCACCGTACCTTCTCCGCTATGCAATTTGTCTTCCGAGCTTGTCATGGGAGCACCTCAGCCACGCTCAAGGTCCTAAACGATATCATAACCGCCATCAATAAAAGACTACCGTGCAGCTATATTCATCAACCTGGCCAAGGCTTTCGATTCTGTCAATCACCGCATTCTTATCGGCAGACGCAACAGCCTTGGTTTCTCAAATGATTGCCTCACCTGGTTCACCAACTACTTCTCAGACAGAGTTCAGTGTGTCAAATCGGAGGGCCTGTTGTCCGGACCTAAGGCAGTCTTTATGGGGGTGCCACAGGGTTCAATTCTCGGACCGACTCTTTTCTCTGTATACATCAAGGACGTCGCTCTTGCTGCTGGTGATTCTCTGGTCCACCTATACGCAGATGACACCGTTCTGTATACATCTGGCCCTTCTTTGGACACTGTGTTAACAAACCTCCAGACGAGCTTTATTGCCATACAACTCTCATTCCGTCGCCTCCAACTGCTCTTAAATGCAAGTAAAACTAAATGCATGCTTTTCAAACGATCCCTGCCCGCACCTGCCCGCCCGTCTAGCATCACTACTCAGGACGGTTCTGACTTAGAATATGTGGACAATTACAAATACCTAGATGTCTGGCTAGACTGCAAACTCTCCTTCCAGACTCACATTAAGCATGTCCAATCCAAAATTGAATCTAGAATCGCCTTCCTATTTCGCAACAAAGAATCCTTTACTCATGCTGCCGAACATACCCTCGTAAAACTGACTATCCTACCGATCCTTAACTTCAGCGATGTCATTTGCAAAATAGCCTCCAACACTCTACTTAGCAAACTGGATGTAGTCCATCACAGTGCCAAAGCCCCATATACGACCCACCATTCCTACCTGTATGCTCTCGTTGGCTGGCCCTCGCTTCATACTCATCGCCAAACCCACTGGCTCCAGGTCATCTTTTAAGTCTTTGCTAGGTAAAGCCCCGCCTTATCTCAGCTCACTGGTCACCATAGCAGCACTCACCCATAGCACGCGCTCCAGCAGGTATATTTCACTCATCACCCCCAAAGCCAACTCCTGCTTTGGCCACCTTTCATTCCAGTTCTCTGCTGCCAATGACTGGAACGAATTGCAAAAATCACTGAAGCTGGAGACTCATATGTCCCTCACTAACTTTAAGCATCAGCTGTCAGAGCAGCTCACAGATGATTCCACCTGTACATAGCCCATCTGTAAATATCCCACCCTACTACCTCATCCCCATATTGTTATTTATTTTTTGCTCCTTTGCACCCCAGTATCTCTACCTGCACATTCATCTTCTGCACATCTATCACTCAAGTGTTTAATTGCTAAATTGTAATTATTTTGCCACTATGGCCTATTTATTGCCTTACCTCCCTAATCTTACTTAATTTGCACACACTGCATATGGACTTGTTCTATTATGTTATTGACTGTAAGTTTATTTATTCCATGTGTAAGTCTGTGTTGTTTGTGTTACACTGCTTTGTTTTATCTTGGCCAGGTTGCAGTTGTAAATGAGAACTTGTTCTTAACTGGCCGACCTGGTTAAATTAAGGTGAAATACATTCAAAATAAGTACATGCTACTTTTGTATTTGCGTCACATGGACAGTACATTCAGAGTAATAATATTTCAAAGATATTTTAACCTTGACAATTTAACATGCTCTATGTCAATATATTGATGGTTTTGATTTCCTCATGGTTTTAAAATAAGGCTTAGAAATACTGTAGTTACTTGAAATAGCTTAGCATCGAACTACTTTCTTACCCTATCATCCAAAAAGAATTGTGAACAGCTTCAAAATCTGTATACTTTTCTACTTTCTTTGGTACTTTAATGAGAGTGGTGAAATGCTTACCTAACTTAGCTATGTATACTGATGTATTGCTTTCAATGAGGCAGTGGAAATGTAGGCGTCTGTTAACTCCAATTACTCTCACTGACCCTTTTCTCACTTCTCTCTCTCACTGTGTCTTGAAACACTTATCTGATTAATACTGTAATGTGTTATGGTTTATGGCTCGTCATTTTCAACTGAAAGAACCTTACTCTAAAACGTAATTGCCTGAATGCTTGAAATAAAACTAGTACATGTAATTAAAACTTAAAGGGCCGGTTTATTGGACATAGATGAAGTTTAACACTAAAAAGCATTTTCAATGCAGATTCTTCATAGTTTTTTTGTTGTTTTTTTGTCCAGGAGAACACTTAATCTGTGTCCGGAAAGCCGGAGTAAAAGTACATTTCCTGGTCTGTGACTTGGTACAAGCTTTTATGTTGGTAAATTGAACATCAATCTCAAGTTGAAGTAATACGATGCCTCTTCCTCTAGTATGAAAATTGTTAACACAACTGAATTAGACAGAAGATGAGAAAAAGGTGTCTTGGAGAAACAGGAAGCGTTACTGTAGGCTGATAGCCCATCTAATGCACTCATGTGAATGCTGAATGAATGAATGAATGAGAGGTTCCTGAGGGATATCTTCAGCTTTGGGTTTAGTTTTGAATGGGAGTGTCAACTAAATCCCCTTCAGATGGAAATTGAGGGTGAACGTGTGTTGAAATCCAGCGAAATATTAAATTAAATATCTATTTTCAAAGAGGGAAGTGAATTTTTAGAACAGTGGAGTAAAGAATGCTCACAACCCTTCTCTCTCTCTCTCTCTCTCTCTCTCTCTCTCTCTCTCTCTCTCTCTCTCTCTCTCTCTCTCTCTCTCTCTCTCTCTCTCTCTCTCTCTCTCTCTCTCTCTCTCTCTCTCTCTCTCTCTCTCTCTCTCTCTCTCTCTCTCTCTCTCTCTCTCTCTCTCTCTCTCTCTCTCTCTCTCTCTCTCTCTCTCTACGAACTAAGAATTATTCTAACATATTTCTTAAAGCATAATTTAAGTACCAGTATCTTCAAGTTTAGAATCATCTCTCTTGATCTCACAATGATCCCAGAATTTTTCTTTAGATTGTGTGAACACTGTGGGAATATATCAAGAGATAGGTTCCCAAAAACACTAAAACTGTCCAGTTTGCTGACATTCAGATGTTTGTATCAGGGTGCACAAACATTTCCTTTGATGTTGCAAGAATATTGACAGAACACCGGGGGCCTATTTTATAAATATTGCATAAACAATATACAAAAATATAACTTAGGAACGGAATTTACAATGTTCGTATGCATAGAAAAAGTGTGATTTATCAAACAATCCTACAAGCGTCATATGCACACTGGTAGGAGATAAATACCAATTGTTCTCAGCTTCAGTGCTCATGTACGACCTTGGGTTTTTGCATTTCGAAATGCCCCTAATTAACCATACAGTATATAGTCAAAATCATTCCTTTGAACCACGTGGGGAATATACAAATCTGTACAATTAAATACCCTACAATGGCGCAACCAAAATAAAGCGACGAATAAAACACTTTTTCGAGACTGAAATAGAGAAATTGAGTACAACCAAAAGGTTTTATTTGGCTAATTCAGTTGTGGTTTGACCAGTAAAAATGAAAACATAGCTACAGAGAGAGGACCATTAGGACAATTGAAGTTGATTTAGCAATGGCACATATACTGTACTTCAACTGAATAGGCAACACTCACCAATAAGCCATCCATCCTCAACAGAATATAGGCCAACATTGCTCTTCTGCAGAACGAACTAATCATGCGTTCCACCTGGCCACCTGGCCACCTGGCCACCTGGCCACCTGGCCACCTTGCCACCTGGCCACCTGGCCACCTGGCCACCTGGCCACCTGGCCACCTTGCCACCTGGCCACCTGGCCACCTTGCCACCTGGCCACCTGGCCACCTGGCCACCTGGCCACCTTGCCACCTGGCCACCTGGCCACCTTGCCACCTGGCCACCTTGCCACCTGGCCACCTAGCCACCTTGCCACCTGGCCACCTGGCCACCTTGCCACCTGGCCACCTTGCCACCTGGCCACCTTGCCACCTGGCCACCTTGCCACCTGGCCACCTTGCCACCTGGCCACCTGCCACCTGGCCACCTGGCCACCTTGCCACCTGGCCACCTTGCCACCTGGCCACCTGGCCACCTTGCCACCTGGCCACCTTGCCACCTGGCCACCTGGCCACCTTGCCACCTGGCCACCTGGCCACCTTGCCACCTGGCCACCTTGCCACCTGGCCACCTTGCCACCTGGCCACCTTGCCACCTGGCCACCTGGCCACCTGGCCACCTGGCCACCTTGCCACCACATTCAGCACTGTTTTTTCACCTGCACATTAAGAGTGGACGTATTTTGTGTTCACATAAGTCATTTGTTCTTTTGACCATTTTTAAACATGTATTTTTCCATATATAGACACAGACATGTGTTTTAATAAAATTAATTATATATGAATTGACCTTGTCTAATGCTTTAAGCTTACTGTTTGATGAAATGAGACAAATGACAAGAGGGAGCCAGAGATCTAGATAAACAGAAGAAAATAAACTTAACCTGACCCAACCATTCTCCTCTCACTCCTGCTGGCCTTCGCAGATTCCGCCTTTACTCTTGTGAAGTTGCGGATGTCAATTTATCTTACCATTTCTACCGATCTGCGTGCCAGTTATGGTTTTCATGTGCAAATTTTTTTGTGCAATGGTATCATTTGATTTTTAATAACGTCTTCATTTCTCAAATTCTATCCAAATCTAAAGGAAAATGATACAAACCTCAAAAAGTAAGTTCTATTGCCAGTGGCAACTAAGTAAAAATAGCCTACATAAAGACAGCAAATAAAAACTGCAGCCTGCAGGTAGAGAATATCCTGATAAAAATAAATATCCTATAAATCACATTGGCTAGGCATGGCCTGTCTGCAACGAATTTGAAACATTGTATGAACTATTAACTGGGTCCAACCTGAAGCTTGCACTGGCGAACTTGCAACTTTATATACAATATTCTGGGCCTTAGAGTTTCCCTACAGTGAGCTTGGGACTGACACAGCTGTGTAGGCTATTTGTGCAAGGGATAAGAAGCAGTGCTTCTTTTCTACTGCTTGAGCTCCTGTTCCTCTTATAGAATAGTATCACAAAAGTATTGTAGAGCTCCTGCATCTAAATATAAGTACCAGCACCCAAAATGAGTACCGGAACCTATTTCAATCCAAGTCAAGCACTGATAAGAAGTTATCAGGTAGGCCTATTTTATGACATTTCCACTGTTTCAGAGCATGATATTTTTCCCTTACAAGTTGAGTGATTATCGAAAGGGAGAGAGCTGGAAAGATTTTTCAAATACATTAACTATTGTCATTCTTAATGGATGTAAAAACATACTTTGTTTGCTTGCGGTTTGAGGTGAAGAAACATTACTTTGAGAAGCTCCACAGCTCATTAGTGGTGGTGCATAAAGCCAATCAGAAATACTATCAGGTCCCCAAATGGGCACATTTACATGCCTACATTTGCGAACAGGCCATGTAGCCTATAGGTCTACTTCTAAGCGTAATCAGGTGCACATCCTTACTCAATATTGACAGAAGCGCTCCAAACAAACGTCAATGACTAAATTGAATTGACAAAACATGTAAATGGAATGAACTAAACCAAAACTTGTTTCTCACAAGTGTTGCATAGGTTGTGTGCTCTGCAAACAATGTCCCCCCTGACAATGAGGAATAATATATTGGATGCATTTACAGACATTACTGTGACCAAACAAACATTTTAGATTAGAAATGATAAGATTTAACGGTACTACTGGTGATATATGTAATGGAGAATTGATATACACTAACGCAAACAATTGACACAACGAGGTTATGAAACAATGAATGTGCACAAATTGGCAGGAGAGAGCGCATTCTGCAGAAAGAAGTGCATTGTGCTTCTGAGCGCTGTGTGCATTGGCCATGCAGCATTGAAGGTGATACAGCCTCTGCAGAAGTCAAAGGATTCATAGCCTACTTCTTGAGCTTTGCGGAGCAGTGCAGAGCTGTTGGTAAGGAAGTTGTCAAGGAAGTGAGTTTGTGTTTTTACGGGATGTACCGCCCTCACCTACCTTCAACCAATCTTGTAAATCTCTCATGAACTCTCAACCTACTGTGCAGTTTAACCAACAACCACAGTACTACCTTGAGCCTCAAGTATATTCCAACCATTACCAGCCTCCTCCACCCTGGCACCCAGAGGTTTACCCTACCCCTTCCTAAGCAACTCCTGCACCATGTCAGCATTGTTACCCAGCACACCAATCTCAAAGCGTCACCACCTCTCAAACACAGATAGGAAGACCCCCCCAGATGTAAAGTGAATTCGGAAAGTATTCAGACCACTGAAATAACACATTTACATAAGTATTCAGACCCTTTAGTCAGTACTTTGTTGAAGCACCTTTGGCAGCAATTACAGCCTTGAGTCTTCTTGGGTATGACACTACAAGCTTGGCACACCTGTATTTGGGGAGTTTCTCCCATTCTTCTCTGCAGATACTCTCAAGCTCTGTCAGGTTGGATGGAGCACGTCACTACACAGCTATTTTCAAGTCTCTCCAGAGGTGTTCGATTGGGTTCAAGTCCGAGCTCTGGCTGGGCCACTCAAGGACATTCAGAGACTTGTCCCAAAGCCACTCTTGCATTGTATTGGCTGTGTGCTTAGGGTCATTGTCCTGTTGGAAGGTGAACCATGCCCCAGTCTGAGGTCCTGAGCGCTCTTGACCAGGTTTTCATCAAGAATCTCTCTGTACTTTGCACCTTTCATCTTTCTCTCAATCCTAACTAGTCTCCAAGTCCCTGCCGCTGAAAAACATCCCAACAGCATGATGCTGCCACCACCATGCGTCACCGTAGGGATGGTGCCAGGTGTTCTCCAGACGTGACTCTTGGCATTCAGGCCAAAGAGTTCAATCTTGGTTTCATCAGACCAGAGAATCTTGTTTCTCATGGTCTGAGAGTCCTTTAGGTGCCTTTTGGCAAACTCCAAGCGGGTTGTCATGTGCCCTTTACTGAGGAGTGGTTTCCTATCTCTGTCTGGTTTATCATTTATTTAATCCATTTTAGAATAAGGCTGTAAAATAACAAAATGTGGAAAAGGTAAAGTGGTATGAATGCTTTCCGAATGCACTGTATATGAGTGGCAAGTCTTACCCTTTGCAACAAACACAAGTCCATGTCTTAGTTTTTTAAACCTAAGACCTAAAAACACAGCATGGTAGCAACACAACATGGCAGCAGAACAACATGGTAGCTTCAAAAAACATGGTACAAACATTATTGGGTACATACAATAGCACAAAGGGCAAGAAGGTAGAGACATCACACGAAGCAGCCACTACTGTTTATTTTTATTTTTTTTATTTTACCTTTATTTAACCAGGCAAGTCAGTTAAGAACATATTCTTATTTTCAATGACGGCCTGGGAACAGTGGGTTAACTGCCTGTTCAGGGGCAGAACGACAAATTTGCACCTTGTCAGCTCGGGGGTTTGAACTCGCAACCTTCCGGTTACTAGTCCAACGCTCTAACCACTAGGCTACGCTGCCGCCCCGCTTACTGTCAGTAAGAGTGTCCATGATTGAGTCTTTGAATGAAGAGATGGAGAGAAAACGGTCCAGTTTGAGGTTTTTTTTTACAGCTCGTTCCAGTTGCTAGCTGCAGCGAACTGAAAAGAGGAGAGACCCAGGGGTGTGTTTGCTTTGGGGACCTTTAACAGAATGTGACTGGCAGAACTGGTGTTGTATGTGGAGGATGAGGGCTGCAGTAGGTATCTCAGATAGGGGGGAGTGAGGCCTAAGAGGGTTTTATAAATAAGCATCAACAAGTGCTTGCATATGTTGTGCCACATATGCATTTCAGAAACATGTGCACGACAACCGAGAGAACAGCAAAGACATCCATAACTCAGTGCTACACTTCTTCTATGTGGATAACTGTCTACAGAGCCTTCCCACCATCCAGGAGGCCAAACAACTGCTGGTCAGAATGCGAGAACTGATAGCTTCAGGGGGGCTTCGAAATACGGCAGTTGGCCAGCAACCAGACATCTGTAGTTGACCACCTTCCTCCTGAAGCACGATCTGAAAGGGCTGGTAATGAGTCATTACCGAACAGAACCAAGAGAGGGTACCCTCGGCCTGAGTTGGCACTGTCCATCGGATACATTGGGCTACAAGCACCGACCAGTTGAGTACAAGAGCCTTACCCTGACAAATGTGTACAAAGTCTTGGCAGGCCTGGACTGAGTGGGAAGGTGAGCTCCCTGACTTGGACAAGATCCAGATTCCCAGATGCTATAGCCCCAGTGAACATCTCACAGAGTCACTTTCCAGAGAGCAGGCTTATGGGTCAATGGCATGCCTCAGGAAACCCTGCAGGCACAAGTCCACGTCTTCTTTGTCATGGCTCACTCAAGAGTAGCTCCTAAACATCCTCTCTCAATTATCCGCCTTGAACTGTGCGCAGCCCTTACAGGTGCCCAGCGGGTCAAGCTGGTACAGACCGAGCACCTTACCTGTGGACAGGACAGTTCTGTGGTCAGACTCCACTACAGTGTTGACTTGGGTTTCTCTCAGAATCCTTCCGATACAAAGTCTGTGTGACTGAACTCCTGGACCACACATCACCACAGGATTGGAGGTATGTTGACACACAGAACAACATAGCAGATGACATCACCAGAGGAAACCATATGGCTGAGTTTTCAGCTACGCACAGGTGGAATCATGGCCCTCCATTCCTTCACTTACCCCCTGATCAGTGGCCAAAGACTCCCTCTGTAGGAACAACTATCAGAGTTGAGGAAACCACTGTTCTGTGGACTCACCCAAGCCCCCCCCCCCCCACACACACACAATCAAATGGACAGTTTTAGTGTTTTGAGAACCTATCTCTTGTCATATCCCTACAATGTTCCAACAAAATAAAGACATTTGAGGAACGTTTAAAGAACATGTGTTCAGGAAATGTTCTTGCAACGTCAGGTGAATGTTTTTTTGCATCCTAAAATTAACATTATGTAATCATCTGCAAAACTGGACCGTTGTTGTGTTTTGGGAACATATCTTTTTAGATGACCATATAATGTTCCACCAGACTGTTCCCACAACCTAATGGGAACCTTTTAAAGAACAGAACATTTCTTCTGGGAATGTTCTTACAACCTCAGGCGGATGTTTTATACAAAAATGGTTTAATCATCAGCACGACTGGACAGTTTTTGTTGGATATGCTGGATATATCCAAAGATATTTAATTTCAAGTTTTTATTATACTAATGTTAGATAAAACCCTAAGCAGAACTTAATGGGAATCTTCGCTAATGTTCTTGGAATGTTCCCGGTTTGCTGGGAAGAGACTCACTTTTCACTCACTGATACCACCTGACTATGTGGAAAAAATGAAATACTTTATTGGTCATTTGCCCTTCACTTATCTTGTAAATCTTGGTGGAGAGACTGAGAGGGTGATGGGTGGCTATTAACAAGAAAAAACATCCCTTAGGCAGTCAGTGTAAGGAGGAGACCTGTGTTGTCTTTTCTCCCGCCTCTTTCCTCTCTTATTTCATTCCTATAGTTGTAACCCAAAGTTTTGAGACAAGTAGAGGGGGTGGAAAACTTGGATAGAGAAAATAAATACTTGCCATCCTATCAGTATTTGGGCATGCTGTATCACTGCTTAATCGTAGCGAACAGTTTTTTGGGTTTCTCTTTTGGCCCAGGGTCTCAAATGGGCCTCAAGAGAAGTGATTACAGTCAAAGAGAAAATCCAATCCATGAAACTTGTTTTTTTCCCTTCTTTGTCTGAACACTCCCTGGGGACTTGTTGCAAGCACATATGGTTCAGATTCCAAGTGTGAAATAGGCCTAAACACCAATTATTTTATGGTATAAACACTGGAGAAAGATTTTCAGCCTTGTAACTACTTACTGTAGCTTAGATTAGCCGTGCCTATATGTTTCTCCTACATAAACTGTACAACACTGTTTTACAACACGACTTAATGTCATAGTTTTAAAACCGATGACTCCCAGTCCTACTGCTCAGGTCAGTTGTTTTATGGGAGTTCAACCACACCCCTCCACTCCTCTCCTCTTCCTCTTCTTCTCCCCTCCCCAGGTCCATGCTGCCAGTGGTCCAGGCTGGCTGGGTTCATTTCAAACAGGAAATGGCAGCATCATGACTGTTGGTAATGTCTGCTTACACTGCCTGTAATTGGTTGAATTCAGAACCATGAGGAGTGGGTGTTAGTGGTGGGGTCTATGGGGCAGGGAGCCAGAATGACTTCATAAAGCCACCATAAGACATCTATAGAATAAGATAAAACACTGCTGAGTAAGAAAATATTAGTTCCATAATTTCTCTTATATTCTTGGTATCTTATTTTTTGGTTTTTAAATATTTTTCTTGGTTATAGCTCTACCAATTTCCATTATGTCTTAGAGACTTGTCGGGATTGACCCAAGCACTGGGGGTTGAAATCCTTAACAAATGAATTCACCCAAACAAGCATTGGCAAGCATGCTTTGATTTTACACATGTATCAAGTGACACTGTCCCACGAGACATTCAACCCACTAGTTCACGTTCTCCACTTTGTTTATGAGGATATGAATGTCTGATTTCATAAAATTCTTCAGTAATGTTGAATTATAATGATTGTTTAAACTTACCACAATGGCAGAAACTATTATATTAATCTGCCTGCAAAATGTTCACGGTAAGATTTACCCTCCCAAAAATGTCCATCACATGTCAAAGTATTTATTTTCATTTTAGTGTGTGTATTTTTGGCTTGTCTGTCACTTGGTAGTTGGTTGTACCTGTCATGTCTGAACATAAGGCAGGCATTTTGAAAAGTTAACCATCAGTCACAATGTCATTTCTCATAACACTGTTGGCTTCTATATCAACGGTGGCTCTTGCATGAAAGACCTGGACTCCTATCAAAAACCTGGGAAATGGAGCTTGGAATATAGCACTGATAACAAGACTTTGGCTTCAAACAAGTAAAACATCAAATACTTCAGCAGTGTGTGTGTGTTTGTGAGAGTGTGTGTGTGTGTGTGTGTGTGTGTGTGTGTGTGTGTGTGTGTGTGTGTGTGTGTGTGTGTGTGTGTGTGTGTGTGTGTGTGTGTGTGTGTGTGTGTGTGTGTGTGCGAGAGTGTGTGCATGCGCATGTGTTTGTGCGTGCCTGCGTGCGTGCGTGTGTGTTCACCCACAGACATCTGTGTTTGTGTGTCTTTACAGCCAAACCCACCCATCTTGAGCTCTAATGACACAGTCTGTTGTGGTTGAGGCCATGGGATTTGGACATACATTCACCTTGCTTTTGATGAACAGAAATTGAGACCAGAAGAAAGGGGACAACATTTGGACCAGGGATTCAACAAAGGGAATAAGATGAAAAGGGAAGGACTAGATGGGTAGTGAAAATACTGTCATGACCAACAGAGTGGCCCATTCATCTGCTGTAATTCAGGGCATTAGTGCCTCATAGGATCAGCATTGTCAAGGCTACAAACAAGAATTGTTATAGACTTCAGTAGTTCTTTAGATGTGTTCCATGGCATTCTTTCATGTAGATCTCACAGTACAATCCTGTACAGTAGCTTTCATTGTTGTGGTATGATTGTAATAATATTACTATGAAAACGATCATAATAGGATGCACTGTATTTTGTCAACCAGTAATACAGAATATTGAACATGGATCTTTATTTTACTCTAGATATATTCCACAGAAGAACTGACATATTTATTAACATAATGATTTGCTTTCCTGAACTTAAAGGTGCTATACAGATTTTTTTTGTTGAATTTTTACATTGTAATTTCAGAAAATTTCCATAATATGTCTGGCACTAAAAGTATAATGATTGTGTTTCACAGTATTACTTACCCACCAGTGTTTTGATTGGCTGTGATATTTCCCTAAAACGAAAGTTACTTTCGGTGTTGGTCCACAAGCTTCAAACAGATGTAAAAATGATATTTTTTGTTATTAAAAATATATTTTACATCAATTTAGATGGTACAATGATTCCCTACGCTATTCAGTGCTTGTTTTTTCACATAAACTGAAATTGAGTGAACAGTGTAGAATTTGAGCAACCAGGTAATGACAGAGCGTTTTCCATACACATCCAAAGTCAAAACAGCTTTCCCAGTTTGACAGACGATGCCGCTCGGACGGGAGAAATCAATAGGTAAATATCACAGCCAATCACAACACTGGCGGTTAAGAAATACTCTGAAACACCATCATTCCACTATTAGTGGCAGATATATTATGTAAATCTTCTGAAATTACAATGTGAAAAAGAAAAAAAATCCTGTGTAGCATTTTTAACCTAGTACTTTGTCTGCAATTAAGCTGGGGAATTTTGGCGTCTCTAACCCAATTCTCTGAGTTTAAGAGTAATGATGAATCACCTCTATCTGGCACAGAGTCCTGGAGGACTGGTGATATTCTATCTCCAAATGTCCTATTGATTCTGATCATACTCATAAATGTGTAGCATGACCTCTCTTTAGAATTCTCCCTGCCACACATCTGAGCCTCTCCTCTGTGGAAAGACTCATTAATGCTTTTGCAAGTGGCTTTATTGAAATGTCTCATTTTTGCCTCTATGATTGATTGTTGACATAGAAACAGATTGGAATAGCTCTCTCTTGTGATTGTTTTGTTAAACAAATACAGACTATCCATTACTAAAGTTCTTTTGTCGTCCCAGAATGCTTGATCCCAGTCTATATCATTTTGAAAAATCAATTATACTTTTAATCCACGCTTAAAAACACATAACTCATGAGTCCTGACAGTCATGTCACCAATGCATTTAACTTTATTTATTAAAGTTAGCGTTTGTTTTTCAAGAAGTAATTTGTATAATTGTTGTCTCAAGTCAGTTAAAGAAGCTATTATTATATAGATAAATACTGTATACACAACAAACAAACAGTTACTGTCAAATTATTGTTTATAGTTTATCACTTGTTTTCAATGCTAGATGTATATATCAGTTGGCATCTCTATAAGCTACAATATGAGGTCAGTGCATCTTTGTAACATAAAAATAATGATTATATTTTGTCCGTTTTATGCATAATAGGCATCGTTTTTTTACAATGTGTCATGCACATGAACTCAAGATAAAGGGACAACTCACTGTTGTATTAAAAGGTAAAGTAGTCCTCAGCATCTATTAGACTGAATATGTGCATTTGAACTTCACAGTTGAGATAAGAATTCCAATCCGGCAGTATGTATGCAAAGAGAGAAAAATCATTGATCCCTTATTGCTGTCCCAAAGGGTCCACTGGTGAAGTAAAATTAAGAAGCCATAATAATAGGCTATCATCACTCAAATCACAACAAGCACTGATTGGGTTTAAAGTGATGAAGAAATCAACATGATCAATCATCATCAAGGGCCCTGGCCTTCATGTATGAGCCCAGGCCTTGAACAGGGTGGAACCTAGTGTGGCAGGGAGTAGGGCTCTATTTACAGGGGCCAGGCTGGAGCATGTCCGTGGGGCACACATCCATCCTCCATGATCAACCTCTGACTGTCTGGGACACAGCAACTTTGGAAAGCTGACATTAACTGTTCTCACCAGCCGCATACTGCAGTAGAAGATACTGTAATTGTATTTGATAGATTATTGTATGGAGGATTTAGTCAGGATTAATTTGGGTCAGTGCTCATCAGTAAATCCTAATCCATGGAATTTGCTATGCGTTTATGTTCATAATGAATCAAAACGTTTTGGAGAAAAGCTCTTGATATTGCCTTTATTATTGCCAGAGTTGAAATTGAATTTGAAAGAAAAACGATGAATTGAATAACTACTTTTTTATAATCCCACTTTTATAGAATAGAGCATTTGCACCACCTATTATCATTCTAATACCCTGCTGCACTTACTTCAATCTGAGTTGCTGACAAAATGGTTTTCTAAAGTAAGTAGTCTTACGGAAAGGGAAGTCATTTACGCCCATGGTTCATCGTAGATAGCTCTATGAAGATAAGAGACTCGCATAATAGAGAAAATGTAAGAAATATTAAGGAGAATATGCAGATGTACAAAAGTAATCCCTGTGGTGATTAGGAACTATTATGTGATGAATTATGTGATGGATGACTAGAGAAAGTAAGTGTGTCACAGGAGGCTGCTGAGGGGAGGACAGCTCATAAGAATGAACAGATCAAATGGAATCAAACACCTGGAAACCATGCGTTTGATACCATTCCACCGATTCTGTCATTACCCAGAGCCCATTCTCCCCAATGAAGGTGTCACCAACCTCGTGTGTGTTTGTGCGCATTCACACACAAAATGTATTACGTTGCTATTATCTTGGTGAGCTCACCTCATGTTTAATATGCCACCATTTCATGTTGCTGTTTTCTTGACTGCGTTGTGTGAGTAGTAGTTCCTCACCTATTTCTCCCCGTTCATCTTCCCCATTGTGCAAGACGTACAGATGTGGGATCTTAATTTGATCACTCTTGTTGCTGAGAATTTTCCTGCATTGCAAGAAATGCAGATGAGCTTTGTGATTTACATAATGTCAGTGAAAACAGACACTAACACATGCTGATATTAACAGTATTGCACTTTTCATGTAGCATACTTTTTGCCATGATCACCACTGATCATGCAACATTATGGACTACACCAGAGTGTAATGAATACACAGGGAGAAAAAGGTGTAGATTCACGCACAGAGCACGGAAGATGTTTATTATGCCTTCGCAGAAGGCAGGAATCGTGGTCACAGGCAGGCAATGGTCAAACACAGGTAGGCGGACAAAACAATACCTCAACCATACAAACAGAATGAACTAAATAGGGAGCTGATGAGACCAGGTGAGAAACAAACGGTGAAATAAATGAACGAAATGAAAAACAGGGCTATTTTCAAGAACACAAGGTTTACTAAGAAAAGAAAGGCAGAACCTTACAGTTCATAAAGGATTGGAAGAATGCGGGGGCGTTCGTAAGGCATGACCAGGTATTCGTAGTGCCCTCGAGCGGTGATAAAGGCTGTCTTGCATTCGTCGCCTTCATGTATACGGACATGGTTATATGCACTTCACAGGTCAAGTTTAGTATAGATGTTGGCGCGGCCCACTTGTTCAAGGGATGCTGGGATCAGAGGGAAACGGTTATTGACCGTGATGTCATTTGGGGAATGATAATCAATACATGGACGGAGACAACTGTCCTTTCTTCCAACGAACAAGCTGGACGCAGCCAGGGAAATGAAACCATTTGAAACCATTTGAGTGATTCATCAATGTAGTTCTCCATTGCCTCCTTTTCAGGGATAGATAGGGTGTAAACATGGCCCTTCGGTGGGGATACTCCAGGGAGTAAGTCAATAGCACAGTCTCCTGGGCGATGTGGTGGCAGAGTGGAGGCCTTGGTTTTGTTGAAGACATTGCTGTACTGGGCGTATTCAGATGGTATGGCGCAGAGCCACCACCATTGAGAGTCCTCAATGGTGGTGGCTCTGCAGGGTATGCTGAGACAACTGGAGAAGCAGGTAGAAGACCAGGACAGTAGTTCACCTTGTTGACACGAGATGGCAGGGTCGTGACGACAATGCCAGGGGTGTCCAAGGATGAGTGGATGTTTGGGGGATGAGAGTTCCATGAGTTGAATGGTTTCAGTGTGGAAGACTCCAATCTGGAGGATGACGATGTGTCAGGTGCGCGATGAAGCGTGTGCCCAATGGCTGCCCATCCAGGGTGTTAATCCGTAAGGGATGGGTGACAGGTGTTAGATCTATGTCAAGCTCTTGTACTAGCTGGTGATCTATAAAATTACCTGCTGCTCCCGAATCTATCAAGCCTTCTACGTACTTGGTAAGCCCCTTCACGGTTATCATTACTGGGACGGAGAATTTCTTCTGAGAGATATTTAGAAATAAGGACACGCCTACCTGCATGGCAGCAGGGGGACCCTTCTCATCTCTTCGTGGGGGTGAACAGGGCAATGGCTGAGTAGATGATCTTTCCCCCCACAGTATAGGCAGAGCCTTTCTTGGATCTGCTTTTGACATTCGATACGCAGGAGAGGAGCATGGCCCAACGGCCTCAAACAGGATCATGGAAAGAGAAGGTTTCGGGTTCCTGGGTGGCAGAGTTCTTCGACGGAAGGCCGATCGATGGAGATGGACATACAAATTTATTGATTTAAATCCTGAAGTTCACCACTACAGGCCAGCGCCGCCTGAAGTTCCCTGTTGAGCTCTCTTTGGTAGACGGTAAATAAAGTAGCCTCATTCCATCCACTCCCTGCAGCCATGGTGCGGAACGCTAGGACATACTTGGCAGCTGAAGTGCGTCCTTGTTGAAGTTCTATAAGGAAGTCTCCTATAAGACGACTGGATGAAGAGTGATCGATACCTATTTGAAGAGGGTGTGGAAATGGGTCTTGGATCCGAGTTCTGTGCTGTTGGCAGTCCATATGGCGGTGGCCCAATCCAGGGCTTTGCCTGTGAGTAGAGACAACAAAATCCACCCTGCTCTTGTCTGTGGCGAAGTTAGTGGGGTTGTGCTCAATGTATTTGAGGCATTGCATCAGAAATCCCTGACATTTCCCAGGCAAACTGTCATATTTTCCAGGCATGGTATGAACGAAGGAGGGCTATGGGTTACAATACCTAGCATCGTAGGAGTAGGGAGGCTGGCAGAAAAGATGGCAGATTTCCTCCATAAGATCCTCTTGCTGGTTTAGGCGCCGCTGTAACTCCACTGAAGCCAATCCGTTTTTAGGTGAGGTATTGTGTAACTCAAGGAGAAAAAGGTGTAGATTCATGCACAGAGCGCGGCAGATGTTTATTTAATCCATTTTAGAATAAGGCTGTAATGTAATAAAATAAAAAAAAGTCTGAATACTTTCCGAATGCACTGTATCTGCCACTATACTGTTTTACAGCTAGGAAATGAATAAGAGTCATTTTGGGGCCTCCCGAGTGGAGCAGTGCTAGAGGCGTCACAGATCCGTGGTTGATCCTGGGCTGTGTCTCAGCAGGCCGCAACCGGGAGACCCATGAGGCGGCGCACAATTGGCCCTGCGTCGTCCTGGTTATGGGAGGGTTTTTCTGCTCGGGATGCCCTTGTCCCATCGCTCTCTAGCGACTCCTTGTGGTGGGCCGGACGCATGCACACTGACTCGTCGCCAGTTCTACGGTGTTTCCTCCGACTGGTGCAGCTGTTTTCCGGGTTAAAGGGGCAGTGTGTCAAGAAGCAGTGTAGTTTGGCAGGTTCGTGTTTTGGAGAACAATATTTGTTTGAAAGCCCGGGACAAATACTGATGCTGCAGGTTTATTATGCTATGACAATATACTCTAGGTCAAATTAAGATCCAACATCTGTAGACCTAAACCAGCAAAGTTTTTTGCTGATCCAATCCCTACACAGATTCAGTGTGCATGAAAGCTCCTAAAGTTGCCTACCATCAATAATGAGGTCTCATTTACACAAATTACTCTGAACGCTGATTAGGTATTATCTAACGGCAAGGGCCACCTCGATCAATCATCATCAGCCCCTGGAGTGTCAATGGACATCGAAAGGTTAGCCCAGATCTAGGAGGCCCCTGGCAGTGTCAGCAGAATCAGTGAGGGAGGGCCTCTATAATGTCGATAGAGCAGCCGGACAATTAGGTAATGATTAAAATAGCGGCACCTGGGAGTCAATAAGAAAATGAGCCATCCCGGCATAATTTGAGAATGATTTGTTTACCAATCTATACAGCCGTAGAAGAAAGTCACTGACGTGCAATCTATTAAATGCAGTTGGTTCTTACGTTCGGCCATTACAAACTTCCTGAATTGCTCTCCTGCATGTGTTCAACAGTTAATACATAGCAGGTAAGCTCACTCTGTGCTAATGCATGATCTATCACCAGTGTGGTTCTCAAATAAAATGTTATTTGTCACATGTGCCATATACAGCAGGTGTAAACTTAACTATGAAATGTGTGCTTACGACCCCTGCCAAACGATGCAGTTAAACATAATAATAATAAAAATAAAAATAGTAACACAAGGAATAAAATACACAATAATGGAGCTGTATATAGGGAGTACCAGTACCAGATCAATGTGAAAGGGTATGAGGTATTTGCAAGGTAATGTTCTTGTTGTCTACGATGACACTGTAGTGGTTTGCAGTAGTGGTTTGCAATGGTACTGATTTATCATTATGAAACTGATGAAACTGATGAATGCTCCCTAGAATTGAAAGGATTTGAGAGCATTCTCTCGGTTCATATTATATTGAAATGTTTTTGGTGTCGATTCTTCATGTTGAAAACAGATGTTTTCTATTCCACCTACTGCAATTGTATTGGCTCAGATATCATACAATTGTTTTGTATTTCTTCCAGTTTCAGCCATTTGTGTTTGTTTATGGGTGGTATGTGTTTGGCTGTTTGTGTATTGAGACAATTTGTGTCAAAATGTTCTATCTGTGTGCAGTTTGTAATCTGTGTAGGTGGAGTGTTTATGTAAACATATGTTAGAGCCACATAGACACGGGTCAGAGATGTTCAGAGCCTCTGTTCCAAGAAACAGCTGGTAGTTTGCCATGAAACATAGGTGATAATGTCAAGTTGTGACAGGAGACAATATACAGGTTATGGATTGATAATAAAGATGGATAATGGGAGATGCTTCTGTTTTTAGAGTCTGTGGAAGTTGAAGAAGACAGAGGAACAATAGGCCTATAGAATCCTACAGAAGAACAGAGATGTCGGTCTGAGACTGCATGCAAAGGCTATTGGCTGGTTGCTGACTCCGGGTTTGAATATATTTCTTGGTCGAATCTAGAAAATAGGTGTACACTCCTGCGTGAGTATTTCAGTGCAAAATATGAGATGAGTTATTCAAACCTAAGGTCTTCACAATTTCTGACATTTGCCCAGCAATCCAGAGTATTGCATGCAAATAAAGCTAGACTATATCCTAGCAATGGACCAACTATTTTACATTAACTTTAATTTACTCTCTACTTTCAAAGAATGTCAGGTTTGTGTTAGTTTTCTATTGGTGTTTTTCCTTGCATTCATCATGTCTCATTACAGTCATGAATTTTACATTCAGGGAATAAATAGCCTCATCACTGGTTAAGCCAACTCTAGGTTGATTTGAATAAGGAAATGAAATCACGTCTCTTTCCTTCCTCGGCCTTCATTGTTTGACTATCACTTACTCTGGGACAGAATATGAACATGACCCCTAATTAAAAAAAATATTTGCACTGCATTGCTGAGAACAGATAGCAAATTAGAGCCATTGTGAAGAGAGTGAGAGTGCAGTCTCCTAGAACATCCTTCACTCTCTACAAAAAAAAACATAGTAGGTTTAACATTTAGTAGGTTATGCAACCTTGGATGGTTCTGTTGAATTGTGATGAATTTTTATTGCAATTTGTTTGTTTCCTTATTGGCCACAACAAAATGATTATAATGATTTTATGGACAGCTTGTTTTACATTTACATGTACATTTTGTTTTGTGAAGGACACATGCCTAGCACTGATATAACCTGATATTGATCAACAAATCTTCCCAAAGGCTCATGTAACACTAAAACATAATCCTAAATATCGCCTCGCAATCCTGAACCCCATTCCTTTACATCTAGTTCATGTCAAACATTTGCTCTTAGAAAAACCTGTTACCCATATCAGTTGTTGGTCCTTGGTATACATCCACCCCATAAGTCAGGAGTGCAGAACATGCTGTGTGTATCCCCTAATACAAATTAACTCCTTTGCCTAGGTTCGGCAAACTGATGATAGCTTATAGCAGTGAGCAAACTGAGCAGGGTTCTTATCTAATGGATAGCAGTGGGGCATGGCGGTGTTATTATGAAGCACGCAGGCCCATTGCCTCTAGATGGAGGGTAATGCTGTCTCACAACTGGGATTAACACATGTCCCCCACAGCCAAGTAGCATGCAGCTCCATGCAGTTCCCTGTCTATGGGGCACAAGTATGGTTACAAGTGTCATTACTCTCACCTTTTAGAAGGGCTTTAGACAGAGAGATTATTAAATGAACCACAGGCCACTACCTTTGTATCCATAAGGCCATGCTCTCAGTATCTTACGATGCAGAGCCAGAGAAAGCTAGAACCTGTGTGGCACAGAGGTGACAGTAGGTTTGCACCTGTAGTTGCCTTTTTGGCGAAAGCAACTCTGCTCTTTAGATCTGATTAACTTTCTCCCCCCTGAAAGGACACAGACGTAATAGCTTACAATCACTAGAATAGTATGTTATAGCTAGACACTGCCTGCACATCTTACCTTTTTAATTTTGTCACTAAACTTCCATAAACATCCTGCTGTCGGGAGAGTTTGTTTTATCTAATCTAGTTGAGATGGCTATACTTCAACATGAGAGAATGATTGGCAACATTGCTCACAGAAAATGGTACAGTGTATTGTCATAATCGTCCCTCATTTTTAACTGGCAAATATGTCTGTGTACTTCAGCTATGCTTTTCACATAGTGTATCCTTTAAATCATTGTCAATAAGTACATCTGATAATTGTCAGAGCAGACAGCTGTTTGTGAAAGCTTTGTTGTCTTGACTCGCTGCTTCCTGTCATTCTCACAGAGGGAGAAGTGAGTTTTATACACCCTGACTGCCATCCGGGGAATAGAGACATTTGCACATGAATCAATTGTCAACATCATTGTACTCTGACAACTCTGAGACAGCTCAAATACATTGAGAGATGTTGTTATGCACTTTTGTCTTTGTAGCATCCAAAGTTTACGCAGGTATTTTTTACTCATCATGTGATTCAGAGATGGAATATAAAGGTTATCTCATCATTATGAAAACATAACTGCAGAAAGCTTCAGAATTATGGACATGACGAGAACAGGAAACTATATTAAATATTTTCCTTTTTTCAAAATATCCCCTCTTTCAACAACTACTTGAAAGTGAGTCACTCAGATTATGATTGAGGCTCTTGTTGCTCAAGATAACTGCTTGACATTTGCTTATTCAGTCAGTGTCAGTCTTGCATAGTCAATTTTCCCTAAACTTGAAAGCTCTCTCCAACTTTGGCATTTTTCAATGTTCTGTCACTCAAGCAGGATTTGCTATGGTATCAATGAACAAAATATACACTTCACGGTGTAGAAAACATAAAGTGTATTTATTCCAGAAATAACATACAGTGCTTTCTATCCCTACAATCTGATTAAAAAAGATGGAGACAGTATAGGGGAAAAACATCTCCACAAACTAGGCCCAATAGCTGGTAGATATCAAGTCCTCCTTATGTCTTTTAAGCATTTCATTGTGGTGAAATGTTAATCTTCCTCCTTAACCCCATTTTGGAGGAGGTCCTCAGTAGCAGTATTGGTGTAGGCAACAGTTCCTAAAAGCTTGTTTAAATGCCAACATTAACAACCCATGATGATTTTCAGTCCAGTTAAGCAAGGGCTACTCCTAGACATTTGAAAGCCATTGGCCTCCGAGTCACAGCCCATGGGTTAATAAGTATTAAGAAAATTAAGATGTGCTGACCTGCTGTCGGCACAACAAGCCACTTACACGCCCAGGCAGGCAGTAGCACATTTATCCTCTGTGGTGAGAGGAACGTTCTCCAGTTACATGTCACCCTGCTGAACATCTCTTAAACGTTGGACTTGTGTCAGTGCTCTTAGAGTGCTCCCAGTGAAAAGATAATCACTGCGATCAGTGTTCTTTTAAAGCTTGACCAGCCACAATAATCTGTTCACATCAACAACAGTGCACTCACTTGTGCTTAATGGCTCTTAAGTTCCCTGGCCCCAGACCCCTTTGGCCCCCTCCAACTCACAGCGCTCCAGCTCCAAGGCTGATCAATTAAAACAACTTTATCATTTACAGACCAATCAATAAGCAGTCCCGTTTGGCTCAACAGTTCTTGCCTACATTTGGTTTGCATGTGAGGAGTCAGTTGTTTCCAATCAATTGACTTCAATGTCATAAACAAAGCAAATTCACAGCCAGGGATCCATTACATGGGAGCTAAATGTTGATTTACTTTCAGTTTTCATGTCTCCAGGAAGGGCTTTTCTCTCCTCAGTCTGTTCACACCTTTACAGTAGGCTATGGAAACTCATTAAAAAGGCAGCAGATTGTTTATGGAATTCATATCATACAGTATAGTTATTTTCTTAATGACTGGTGGTCTATTCTGGCTTATTTTCCATGTAATGTTTAATCTAATTAAACGGTAATCTTATTGTACTGCACTACAGATCGTTAAAGACTGATACAAATCCTAATTTTATTAGGGAACAATCTACTCTACTTTAGGAGTGAAGCGGGAGTTGCATTCACATCAGTGTGGTAGGGAGATGAGTTGGAAGTTGATGCTATAAATGGGCTGATCCCTTAAGGGAGCCTTACTTGACATGTGTTACTAAATCTTTCAGAGCTGCCATCTGCCTCCGTGTTAACTGCTGGGAATGCTGACCTCTGCCGGCAATAAGGTCATCCAGAACTGATTAAATCCTGAGTGGCATACTCACAATCCTCAGGGATGCTAAACGGAAGTTTTATACTTTCTTAATGTTGCTATTTTGAGACTTCAACTCATTCGATCCGTATACAACTTCCTTACTGAAGCAAATGTGTCAGCTCATTGTAAATTAAGGGTGTTGCTCTGGCTATTGACTGGACAGCAATGACCTCCTGCAACCTAAACATGCTGAACACAGATGTATCACACAGTTGCATTAGCTTGTGGCTAGTAGGCCTCAATGGTAACTTGTTAGTTTTGTCATTGCCTGTTGCTAGCAATCCTGAGCTTCACAGAAATATTCTATCCTTCAATACTTCATTTCCATAAGGACAACTGTCACGGTACCTTTTTCTCCTTCCAATCGCAGAGTTTTCAGTCGTTAACAAGGCATGAAAATCCTGACAATTCTGTTATTGTCTTCCGTGGGCATACACAGTGTGATATGACGGTGGTGGCAGGCTAAACTGTGGTGGCAGGCAAAACTAATGAAGCTTTGAAGCTACACTAATGAGGTGTTTCCTATACAAATGTCCATAATGGAATGTTCTAAATATTAACATTTCACAGATATGCAAATATGTGACTCACCACCTGGATTCGATCTTATGTAGCAACTTTTGAAATTGTGTTATTTCATGATATGAAAGTAGAGACTCAGAGCTACAAAATGGTATATAATTCACTGCATTTGAGGAACAATGGGAAGGAAAGTAATTCTGTTTTGAAAGTTGATCAACTTTTGAGAAAATCACCTTTGAATGTTTTGCTATCTAGTGAAGAGCTCTTCTTTGTCTATCTACATCCATTCAGCATAGTTCACAACCTCACCCTAAGCTTTAGCCTCACCCATCTCGGTTCGCTCTAAAAGTGCACACTTAACGCTCTGGCCGATGATTTGTTTACCTCTGGATAACATTGTTACGTTCCCCAGTTTATGTGTTGTAGTTTGTGTATTTGCATGTGTTTATTTCAGGAAAATGGCTTCCTGAAATCCCTCAAGCAGCTGATTGGTCGACTCCATGGCTAATTGGAGGCTGACCCCGCCCCCTCGTCAAGACAGCTGTCTCCAATTACCCATTCCATCTGAAGATATATAAATGCCAGTGTTCTGTTCAGGAGAGAAAATTTTGTAGGAAAGAGCTTTTGCTAGAGCTTTTGCTAGAGATTTTGCTGGGAGTTCATTGCTGGGAGTTCATTGCTGAGAGTTCATTGCTGAGAGTTCATTGCTGAGAGTTCATTGCTGAGAGTTCATTGCTGAGAGTTCATTGCTGAGAGTTCATTGCTGAGAGTTCATTGCTGAGAGTTCATTGCTGAGAGTTCATTGCTGAGAGTTCATTGCTGAGAGTTCATTGCTGAGAGTTCATTGCTGAGAGTTCATTGCTGAGAGTTCATTGCTGAGAGTTCATTGCTGAGAGTTCATTGCTGAGAGTTCATTGCTGAGAGTTCATTGCTGAGAGTTCATTGCTGAGAGTTCATTGCTGAGAGTTCATTGCTGAGAGCTTATTTGATGTCCTTTGTTTGTTTCTTAGTTTGTTTGTGAAATTGTTTAATATTCTATTTCATTTGTTCCCAGGGGGAAAGGGGAAGGCACCTAGGGAGTGCTTAGGCAAGAGGCCCGCGGGCATACATATACCCGTAGCATATTCGCTGTCAAGGCACACTAGGTAAGACCTGGGCGGACCACCCCCTGTATTTTGGTTAGGGCACCAGGTGGTGCTAAATTAGGTAAGTAGCGGGTAGGTAAGATGGGAGAGGGGGGTGCTTTGAGATTTACTTTCTTTGCTTTGGTTCCGTCCAGCCCCTTTTCCCCATATTACCGTGTAAAGGAATAAAGTCCTTGTAAACGGTACCACATTTCTGTCTGTTGTCATCCTTACTCGCACCTACAGTCCATACCTTTTTCACTTCACGGAGAGTTTAGTTGTAGCAGGGTGTCGCGTTCCCTCTTCATAGAGGCGTGCGTAACAAACATGATACAGCCTAACCGGGTCTGCAGGCAACAATTTCATTATGCTTCATTTACTGACACCGGCCGTATACAACGAGTGTTGTACACAAGTGATGTAATGTTAGCTAATGAGCCAGCCAGCCAATGTTAGCTAGTTAAACAATAAACAGTGAAAACAATGTCACAGTGCTGGGAGCTAACCAACCATGTTCAATGTTAGCTAGCAAACATTAGGCTCTAACTAGAACAGCACACGGCTCTGGGAAACTAATAATAACGTCAGCTAGGGAGCCAGCCAGCTAATGTTAGCTAGCTAGCTAACAGTACACTTTAGCTTGAAATTAATTCACTTTCTTAAATGTGAAAACGTGTAATATCTGAAAATGTGATGTTACCTGTATACATCATTGTACATGGACGTGTCTCCCTGTCAGGAATGAGTGATCCTCCAGAAAGTGGAGCCACACTTATGCAGCTTCACTAGACAATACATTTTTTAAAAACCGTGTTGGACAGTACTACCAAAGCAAACTGACGAGCTTCTATGGCAGACCAATCCGAACTCCTTACTCTGCCTGTCCAGTCCTCTCATTATCTCAGCCAATCATAGCTAGCGGGAAGGTTGCTTCCCTTTTTCTGTGGCTTAACCAACAAGGCTTGTAATTTAACAATTGTATTCGTATTTACAGATGGCATACAAGTTTGTTATTAAGGCACATGAAAGTTCACATGTTCAACAAGACATTTCTTCCAAAAAAAACGCATTTCTCCTCTGAAGTCGTGACTTGCGACATACGCCTAGTTTCCTGAATTGAGTGTTCTTGGTTTTCTCTTTTATCACTTGTTGAATAGGTTTTTTTGTCACTTTTTTCCAGTGAGCTCTCAATCTGGTTCTTGTGGCAGGCAGAGCTTAGTGATAGGTTGCTCTAGTGTACTGGACTTTCTGCAATGCTTTGATTTCCTCTGGATACTTCTGTCTCTGGCTGAAGCGGATTAGCTCAATCTTAGTTTGGGCCAAATCTTCCACTGTAGGTGCTTTCTTATGCAGTGTTGCTTTGTATTTATTGATGTGATGCTCTAGAGTCTAGAAGATTCTTCTGTTTGTAAAGGGTTCATCTCAGGCTGACTGAAGCTTGAAACTATTTTATTTTACCACTCAGGTGCAGCAGGATTAGGTGCAGCAGAAACCATACCGCTTTCTTAAGCCGATGCCAACCTGAGTAGTGATTGAGTTTGTTCACCATGTCAGAGTTATTTTCTGCACTGATATGGTTGACTGTGACAGATTTCTTAATCTCGATGTCATACTCGAACTTGACTCGTTTGATCTGGTCGTCTGGCCATTCATTTCAGTCCGTGAATCCAATCTTGACTCTTGATTATTCGTTTTCAGGTTTCAAGTCTCTTGAAGCCTGATCCACTGGGTTCACTGAGGGGTTGACATACTTCCATTGGATTGGTTCTGTCGCCTCGCAGATAGTATCAAATCAATTTTATTTATATAGCCCTTCTTACATCACCTGATATCTCAATGTGCTGTACAGAAACCCAGCCTAAAACCCCAAACAGCAAGCAATGCAGGTGTAGAAGCACGGTGTAGCGATTCTGCTGGCAATGAAGGTCTTGAAACTGTATGTACTTCAGCACTGTAGTGCTATCTGTCCAGAAGAAACTCTTCAAGCGGAACTCGAAGTTCTTGCCTCATCTTGTCAACTTTAACTGCGATGACAGCTGCTATATCCTGGGGATAGTGATCTGTTTCAGTGGTGATATTCTGGATTTTCCCATCAGGAAAGAACCATGTTTCTTGCCTTCTTTGTTTGTCAGCAGGAGGTATGTCGCTGTGACATTGCCGTCCTGACTTGCTTCGGAAAAGTAGTGTAGCTGTCTTCGGAGGTCCAAAACTTGCAGGCTTGGTACATCTGCTTACATTAAAGCTAGAAAGCTGCTGCAGGTCTGTCAACCATTTCTGCCACTTCTGAGTTTGCCCATATTGGATTTCTTCTTTCCAGCTTCTCTTCATTCTACACATGTCTCTCAGTAGCAGCTTCACTGTTAGAATGAACACTGCCAGAAACCAAGAGGGTCGTGGACAGAGCTGACCACAGAGAGGATACCTCGCCTTGTGATTGGTTTATCCTGTTCGTGCATCTGGAACTTAAACGTGCCCGACTCATAGCATGAATAGACACTGTCCTCTCTCCATGAAGCGCAAGTCTTTGACTTCAGTGACTCGTTCTTCATCTGGGATTGATGACAGGACAACTCTGTTGCTCACCCACTTTGTCAAGCAGAATCCTCCACTGGAATACAGAATTAAGCAATTCCTTGACAGAGCAACGGCGTGGTCTTCTGATGACACAGATTTCAAGCAATCATCAACATGGACATTTTTTAAGACTGTGCCAACCACATCTGGTGTTGTCTTGTCTTTTCCATATTCAGCTGTTCTTTGCAGTCCATATAATGCGCAACTGGGGATGATGTGGCACCGAATAGGTTCACAACCATTTGGGACTCCACTATGGCTTCACTCAGAATGCCATCTGGCAACCACATGTAACTTAGTAGATCAGCATCTTCCTCTGGAACTCTGACCTGGTAAGATATCAACCCAATGTCTGACATCGTAGCCACAGGCTCTTCTCTGAATTTTATCAGGACACCAATGAGTTAGTTGGTGAGGTCGGGTCCCTGGAGTAGCTGCTCGTTCAGTGAGGTTCCCTGGTAAGTCGCAGTGCAGTCAAAGGCTACACAGATCTTTTTCTTTGGGTGGTACAACCCATGGTGAGGAATATACCACACTCTTCCATATTCTCGATCCTGCCAGAAGGACAACAGTCTCCACAGCACTTCACTAATCTGGGTTTTATGGGATAGTGGCCAGACGCAAGCCAATCCTGAGAAAAGGGCACATAACAGCATGCCTGGAGTTTGAAAAAAGGCATGTGAAAGACTGAGATAATAAGGTAAAAGATTTATGTGGTCTGATGAGACAAAAATGTTACTCTTTGGGTTGAATGCAAACCAATATGTCTGGAGAAAACTAGGCACAGCTCATCACCCGTCTAACACCATCCCTACCATGAAGCATGGTGGTGGCAGCATCATACTATAGGGATGCTATTCAGCAGCAGGGACTGGAAGACTGGTAAGGATAGAGGGAACAATGAATGGAGTCAAATATAGGCAAATCCTTGATAACCTGCTTCAGATTGCAAACGACCTTAGACTTGGGCGACGATTTACATTCCTACAGGACAATGACCTCAAGTATACAGTCAAAGCAATGCTGGAATGGCTTCAGAGCAAGAATGTGAAAGTCCTTGAGTACCCCCAGCCAAAGCCCAAAAGATATGTGGTTCACCTCCACTCCCCATCTCACTTAACAGATTTTGAGAAAATCTGCAAGGAGGAATGGGAGAAAATCCCCAAATCCAGATGTGCAAAGCTGATTCAGATATGCCCACGGCTGTAATTGCTGCCAAAAGTGCTTCTACAAAGTATTGACTCAGGGGTGTGAATACTTATGTAAATGAGATATCTGTATTTAATTTTCAATTAATTTGAAGAATGTGGAAAAACATGTTTTCACTTTGTCATTATGGGGTATTGTGTGTAGATGGGTGAGGGAAAAAACATATATTTAATCCATTTTGAATTCAGGCTGTAAAATTTGAAATAAGGGGTATGAATACTTTCTGAAGGTACCGTGTCTCCAAACAGCATGTCCATAGCAACTTTAGCTTGCATGTCAATGAAGTTCACCAAGTCTGTAAACCTGGCTCTTCTCCTCTGTCATTCCTGATCATCGAAGGCTGTCCCTCTCCACCGCTCACTCGTCTTGTAAGGAAGGGGATTATCCATTACGTCCATGTACTCAATGTCTTTCATGGTGTTCCGACATCCAGTCAGGAGTAGCGCATACATGTGCAATGATTTCCCATCTTCTGTCTTGATCTGTGGCCACTTCAAAGCTTTATCCCCATGTAGGCAATGGCTTTTTCTTCAGCTCATCGCCATAATGCTTTTTAAGTAGCTTCCTGTCTTCTTGATAGCAGCTTTTAGGTTTCATGTTCACAGCTGCAGACAAGTTCTTGTGGTTCTCCACTGGTGTACTGTTTCAGGTAGTACAACTTATCTCGGCTGCCGTTCTGTCTTGCTGTCGATCGCATGCCCGAATGCTTTGATGGAGGACTTGTAGACGAGCGGGTCACCTTTGAACACAGGTTTGTCTCTCTGCTGGAAATTTGAAAAATCTTGCTGCTTCACGAGCATCTCTATAATCTCCTTCTGACGCTGCATGAATTGATCGAGATCTGTCTCATATCTTGGTTTATCCTGTACATGCATCACAGGCCTTTGGTGCTCTTCACTGGGATCTGGTCTTCAGCGTTCTGTACCTGGGCCAACTTCCATGCCTTCATTCTTCTATATGGTGGTGCATAGGGATGGATTCTGTACTCCTCGCTCTGTCTTGAGGCTCCTCTGGATCCTCCCTTGGCCTTGAAAAATCCATCCATGTCATCCAGTGTCATCATTGACTTCAAACCCTTTCAGCTTAGCATTGGATGCTGCAATAATTGTCTCTAGCATCAGTTGCTCCTTATTAGCATTCAGCTGTGCTTTTTCAAGTTCTAAAGCTAGCTTATTCTTTAGAGATGCTGCACATGCTACCAGTGCTGCATGTTCTGACTCTTCTTTTAAGCGTGCTGAACCTGAGGAGCTGGTGGAGGAAGCTACTAATCTGCGTCCAGTTACAGAGCCATGTTTCCCTTTGTTTTTGCGCCGCAGCACTGAAACTTCTGAAATGCTGTCACCTGGATCAACATCATCATCATTATCTTCATCCTTTTTTCCACCTGTACATTTGTGTACTTTTGTGGTCTATTTCTCAGTATGTCGGACAAACTTGTTGATGCTTGCTGATTTAGGTTTAAAACAGTATTCTTCTCATCTTCAGGTAAGAGAGCTACAGTAGTACTTCTTCATTAAGAGTTTTAAACTGTCACTATAGAGCCCCACAGTGGAGGTGTCATAATACCCATAAAACCTAGCGGTCAAACAGGGAAATGGTTCCAATCGTTTTTCCACCATTCATTTTAGAAACACTTAAAATAAGGGCTGTGTTTTGTGTAGGCTAACCCTGGCATGACGTTTTGATAACTATGTAAATCTCTTTCAACAACAACCGGCATAGTATCATTTTCTCTTTCCAATCGCAGAATTTTAGATTATTAATGAGGTGTGAAAATTCTGTCCTTTTCTGTCGTGAGGCTACACAGTGTGTCTGAGGTCCTCAATTTCAAGGCTTGCAACGTGAGCATAGTTTTTGACTAAATTTAGTGGCGCATCCTTCTCAAAAAATGCAACCACACAGTAGTCTATGTAAAAAGCATTGAGTCTGATGCGAATAAAAAAACATTTCAAAGCTTTGTTTGAACTTTTATATAGTAATGAAAAGTTTACAAAAAATGAATTTAACACGGTCAAAAAATGTATTGCTCCATAGACTTCTTCTTGCCTAATGAGCTAAGCAATTATGTCAGAGATATGATGTCACACAGGCTAAACTAATGGTGCATTCTAACAGGTTTTTTTCTATACAAATATTCGTAATGGAATGTTCTAAATATGAACGCTATACAAATGTGTAAATATACACAAATAATAATATTGTAATAACTTAAAATAGCAAAGTGCTCTTTTCTGCATTTTACACCACTATTAGCCAAGACAGAGTATAGCTGAGTACAACCACATGTCTCCTCTATTTACATTAACTGACCACTGTTGTTTACATGTATTTATTTGTTTTGCACAGTGATGCAATGTAGGTGGGTTAAGTTTATCATAGTCATCAGAAACAGCCTGTGTAATAGAAGCTGTGGAGATAATTGTGAGTGGAAACACTTGCCTGGAGCTTGAGGTCGTGACTTTGACATACCAGGCCCTCCGTCCTTAGAAGTGACTGACAGGAGGAGGCAGCTTGCTGATGTCTTTCACATGGGAATCACAGCTTGCAGCAATTTTAAAACAAAACCGTCTGCAGGATTTTGTGGGAACATTTAATTGTGAGGTTTTTGGGTCCCTGTCTGTTTCGCAGGTTGAAGTTTATTGTCATGAATCTTGCCCTGGAGGCAGGTCTGAGCGATTTCCGCTAGATGGGCCAGCTGCAAAGGCAAAATTGGCTATATCGTAAAGTTTGTTAGTTCAGATAACATTTTAGTCCAAAGAAAGAGCAGCTGTGTTTCAGTCCTTTCCACAAGGTTGTCCAACATACATTTATCACTAAAAATAACTAAACTAATATTTTAATACCAATTCACTTTGAAGTCAATGCACCCCAATACATGTTTTGTATTTGAATCTAACTGTGGCTTTGTCATTGTCAAAGATTGTAAGTATGATGTTTAAGTTCTGTTCTGTCTTTTTGAAAGATTTCCCCGGAGTTGGTGTTGAACTAGTATTGCTGTCTGAACATTGAACTCATGATGACATATAGTGGAAATGAGAAACTTCACAGTGCATCATTCTGTCAGCTGTACTGCAGCAGTGATTTAAACGGGTCTACTTATTCTCTGCCATGGACTATTGTGCATGTAAAATGCTTTAATCAGTTGGCAAGCTTATAAAACATCCATTAGTTATAGAGCCATTAAGTCTTCACACCTCAAAGACATCTTGCTTATGGGACAGCGGGGGGGCTGCAGCAGACGTTACAGTATGCACTGTACGTTCTTCACTCTTTTGTGGAAGTTTAGCGGGCTTATTACTCAAGGGGGAGGGGAGGGGTGGGGGTCTTCACTGTTTTCCTAGCGTGTCCCAGGGGTGTCTTTTCCAGCTGTAATGAGGCCTCCAGGACCACAGAGCTCTCTTTTAAAAGGGGAGTAATGAGTCTGTGTTGGCACAGAGAACAGGGATTTTCACTCCTCAGTGGAACAGGAAGGTCAATGAGAGGAGTTTTATTTTGGGAAACTGTCTTGTTTCTGAACCAAACAAAGCTTGAAGGGAGACACTACAAGCCTTGGACCGGGAAGGGGCTGTGGTTGACCATCGGAAATACAACGGCATTTTTTTGACAGCTGTGGAGACTACCCTCACCCTGACTATAGTATGGAATATCACATGGGGTGATTTTACTTTACTGTAGGATATTTTAATGTAGGCTAGTACTTGGCAAAATTGCATATGTATGACATTTTATCGACGCTTTGAAGTTGAGTAATCAGAGCTCTGGGAAAATGTTTCAAACCTGTTTCACTTCAATCAAGCACCACTGAATAGTTCAGTCACATGTCAAAGACTATAATGTCTGTGCCCTGCTTCAGCCTTTCAAGGTCAGCAGCAAGGCTTACTTTCAAAAAGTATCAATTGTAAGTTCGATGAAATGCATAAAATAAAATGTTCATGACATGCATGTAAAACAGGCTCTCTTGAAGATATAGTATAGCTTGTTCTCCTGTTCCTACGGTATCACCATGTCCCTTTAATGGACTTGAGCATTACAAACCCAGAGAACAGGCCAACCAATTGTATGCATGAAGAGCAGGAAAAACACTATACACTTTCAACAATTCATGCTAAGTTTAGCCTCAAATGGGTCCTTCACTTGCCCTTCATTGACCCCAGACTAGAGGAGCTTCAGTATACTGTAGCACCTGCTAACCCAGGGCTAGGTGGAGAGGACACAGCCAGCCTCACGTCATCCCTCTCCACCATTAATAGCAGTCCCCAGCCCGGCGAGCCCGCCACCCTGCCACATTCAGGGATAATTACCCCTGACAAGAGGGCAAGTCATCAGCACAGGCCTGATAAGCATTACAGCCAGATGACAGCGTACAGAAGTGTATTAGCAACAGTGTGACATATCACATTACCACTGTGAATATAATAAAGGAGATAATAAACACTATGGCAGCTTTAAAGACGAGCCATCTCTCCTCTCTCCCGCCGGGCCATTACGTCCCATTTACTAGAGCTGATATGTTGATTCCAACTGTCACCTTCGAAAATAGACGTTGACACACACAAAACACACACACAAACACAGATTAAGACAGATTTGAACCATGTTGATGCCAGATAAGCAATCAATTCATATCATGACTTGAGTAATTGGTGCTGATGGTTACAAGCATCCTGGTGTCTTAGGTGCCATAGTGATATTATGAAATGAAATACTTTGCTAGTATCACAAAATTAGTTCACAATGTTCAGCATCAATTGCTTGCGAGGAGCAGCAGAACTACTGCCCAGATTCCACAGGGCATCTACTTTTGGGAGCGTTGTCTCATGTTTAACAGATAAACATCTAGACTATGTACAGAGTTTGACCACACTAACACATTTTTAAAGAATGGTTTAATGACATTTGACATATTTTTCATTTGTTGGTCAGATTTTTTTGATATTGACGATCATATAATAGTGAATGATCGGTGCTAAATAATGGACATTGGGCAACTGATTTCATATTTGCAGCCAGTGAAAGAGACATTTTCCTTAATTGTTGAAACATGTGTACTAAAGACAGATGTGTAACTGGAGCCCTGAGATACTGGGAGAGGTCTTGAACCTGATAACTTGTACATGTTTTATCGCTGTTACATTATAAATTATTTCCACAGACTGGGGCCTTGTGGGATCATATTCTGTCAGCTTCAGTTCCTGGTAACATAATTTAATGATATTAACAAATTTGCAGCTCTAGTGTTTCAGCGTTATCTGGGAAATCTTAAACGTCTATGGTAAATACTTTGTTATGATATTATCAGGAGCAGCCGATTGTACGCATGGTGTATCCGATGGCTATTAAATGTGGGACAGCAGTGGAAATAACTCAGCTCATAAAGGCCTGTAACGCTGTCCAACAGCCTGCCTGCATTTCCTGTTGTAGCTGACAGAGGATGGCTGGAAAAGTAGGAAAGAACAGCCGTTTTAATGGATGCAGAAGCAACATTTTATGGTTTATTTTTCATGGCTCCGTGGTGCTCTGTTAAACCTCTCATTAACCCCCTCTTTAACTTTTGATACGGTATTTCTGCTCAATTTCAATGGTGCCAGTGCTAATGAGGCCAGCAGTAAAGTGTGTGTCCGATATGAACTTCTTTTAGGGTTCACACTCTTATACAAGCTATTTGTAATGTTCAAATAGCCTCAAACTATTTGTACAGATTCCTATCGCAAATTGAGCATGTTCATTAGCCTGTACATTTACCTTGCCATTTATTTTTCATTAATGCCATATGCCTCATAATGCCAAGGGCAGTTGTCAATAAGTTAAGGTACACATGTATTCAGTGTATAACTCCTGTATATAAAGTGGCAACAGTATGGGGTTGTTTTAAACCTATGCCTGGTCTTACTCATTGATCTACGTTCATCACCATAGGGTTTCTATGTTCAGCCAACGACAGGGTCCTCAAACTTACCAATGACCTTATCAGAGCCCCATCAGGATTGGCTAATGGGAAGAGATTTTGCATTGGAATAAGGCAATTTGAATTATGTTTAGAGGGGTAAGGTACGGCAAGAGCATAATGAACAGATGTAATCATTATAACTGGCTGAGATTTATTAAGGAATATTTCAAAGTGTGTAGCTTATGTTATCTAAATAAGAAAACTTTACTTGTAAATCTGATACTAATGAAAATGTACATGGAATAACGAGCTGCCAGATATCATTCGGAGGGACCATCCCGACATGTCCCGTCTCTGTGGCTGCACAAGACATGACACATTTTAATTTGAGCACGAAACTATGCCAAAGCCTATTTCATCCGGCGGACAGGGAGAGGGATTTGCCTCCACTAATGGAGTTCAATGATTGCAGCATGTCAGATAACTAATAACCATAAGGAGTCATGAGAAGTGAGAGACAGGACAGAGACAGGTGTTGTGTGTGTGTGTGTGTGTGTTGTTTAATTTTAAGAGGGGAGGCCTCCATTGTCACAGTGCTTTGTAGCACTCTGGATTTCTAACCAGCACAACAGAGGAGATGGGGAAATGTTCACAAAACCTCCTTAAAATCAGACCTAAGGGGCCATAAGCAGCATCACTCCAGACAGCTATTTATCGGAGATGACAGTTTGCAAATATCTCAATCTGGGAGAAGGCACTCGGGGTGACACTGAGGAGAGCCGTGAAATTGGAGGAGTCAGCAGCCAGCATTTATTTCATCAGGCTTTCTCCAATGAGGTACAGTCGCCTGACAGCATGAGATTGCTGGCGGATACGTCACAGCAGTCCCTTCAGACACTTTAATCCATTCTGCATAGATCAGAATTAAGCTGTCTAATGAAAATGTGAAAACTCAAAAGAGAGAAAGAAAAAGGATAAGATAGAACAGCCATTGTGAAAGCAGGGTACACTGCAGAATCTGAATGTGAAAGTAGTAATAGTCTAAATGTCCATTACAGTAAAAGTGCTCAGTTGTAGCTTGTTTTAGACCCCAATCACGTTGGAGAGAGTATAACAGAATGTACAGTACATCATATGAATGATGTCACTGACTTGCAGTTGGCTGCCTAGCCTCCTTCCTAGCATCCTGACTACAATAAGGCAAGTGCTCAGTCCACCCTCCCTCTTCCCCCCCCCCCTCCCGCCTCCCCCTCTCTCCTCTCCTCTCCTCTCCTCTCCTCTCCTCTCCTCTCCTCTCCTCTCCCCCCATTCCCCCTACCTCCGTCCCCTTCCAGGGTCTACAGCATACAGTATATCAGTCCCGGGGCTCGGATCTAAGCCATGTCAAGGCCAATGGCTTTCATGATTCTGTAGATTAGAGGAGAAGGGAAACTATGGTGTGTCAGGAGATGTGTCCAGCTGAGGAACACAGCTGTGCAAACGTTATATAACTAATATATAATAACTCAAAAGGAAGCAAATCATTTGCCGTAAAGATCGAGGGAAAGGTAAAGCCTTCTCTCTCTCCCCTGCCCTCCTCCACCTTCTGCCCTAGATCATTTCCAGTATGTTTTCCAAGGTCCAAACGAGATTTGATTTAGTGCCATTGGCTCAGCCTGTGCTCATGTGGCTCTTTCAAATATAAACATGGCCCAAAAGGCGAACATTATGTAATTATGGTAAGTGCAGGCACAGACTTATTCTGAAGAATCAACATTTCAGCCACTAAACGAGGTCAGGAGCAAACTGACATCATCAGCATATGCTGCAATTTTTTAAACTCCTAAAATAGTTTCATTCATAAGAAGCTCTGCTTGTCCCTACCTCTTGCACGAGTTAGGACACCTTACCTCTCCCTGAAGTATCAAACGGCATAATGCTCCACTGGCCTTCATTGAGCATGGCAGTGTGTTTAAGGCCAGCAGCACACATGAGAGTGTTCATCTGGCTGACAATATGCTGTCTTCAGGGTACAGGACCTTTAGCTGTGATCAGAAGTGAAGGGGAGTATAGCCTCAGCAGTCACAGTGGAATGCCTTCTCAGATACCCTCCAATCAGCAGAGACTTCCCTATCCCAGGCCTCCTGACCTCCACCCAGCATGACACAACACTGGCAGTCAGTCAGTCAGTCTTAGTGGTTAACACTGTGGCTGTACTACAAATGGTACCTCTTCATAATGCATGTCTGTATGTCATAAATGGAATTGGAACTAAAATGGAACATAATTGTACATACAGGTAATTGCCAAAATAATGGATTCAGGTTCCCACTGTTCAGTCCAGAGCAAGGCAAGTATCATTCCATCAGCCATCGGGCTGCTGAACAGTGGGACATAGGACAGATGTAATCCTAATACACAGTCAGACAGTAGGTGACAATGTAAATGTATGACTTGTACTAACCTTCCAGTTTTCCATACAGCATGTCATGTGTTGTGTTTGTGTATTTTTATGCTGACGTCACGGAATTAATTTCCATGTAAATGGACTATAAAGTATATGCTTGGCAGGCCATTATTTGTTCCATTATTTTGGCTACCATAGCTATGCCCCCATAGGATGACAATGCCCCCATCCATAGAAAAGTTTGATGAGCATGAAAAGGATGTAAACCATATGCTATGGCTGTCTCAGTCACCAGATCTCAATCCAGTTAAACACTTATGGGAGATTCTGGAGTGGCGCCCGTTTTCCACCACCATCAACAAAACACCAAATACTCCCATCTCTCCAATAGAGTTCCAGACACTTGTAGAATATATGCCAATGTGCATTGAAGCTGTTCTGGCTCGTGGTGCACCAAAGCAAAACCAAGACCCTTTATGTTGGTTTTTCCTCTATTCTGTTAGTTACCTGTACATTTCATGACATACTTACTGTATGATGGATTGAAAGTATGGAATCTTGAATGTTACTGTTGTAAGGGTTCATTAGAGCTACACTCAACGCTGCTAATAAAAAAACAAGGGTGGGCAGAAATATATTGTAAAGATGTGTATTCACATTTGAATCAGCTGGGACAACAGAATCAAACCAGAAATACCCCAAATAAACTCAAATGTATAGGATTGATCTAACCAGTTCAATTGTTAGTCTATGTAATAACCTAAAGGAAAAATACCAACATATATGTAAATAGGCCTAAGAAAAGGCCAGCGGCCTCCCGGGTGGCGCAGTGGTTAAGGGTGCTGTACTGCAGCGCCAGCTGCGCCACCAGAGACTCTGGGTTCGCGCCCAGGCTCTGTCGTAACCGGCCGTGAACGGGAGGTCTGTGGGGTGACGCACAATTGGCCTAGCGTCGTCCGGGTTTGGCCGGTAGGGAAATCCTTGTCTCAACGCGCATCAGCGACTCCTGTGGCGGGCCGGGCGCAGTGCGCACTAACCAAGGTTGCCAGGTGCACGGTGTTTCCTCCGACACATTTGTGCGGTTTGCTTCCGGGTTGGATGGCCCTGTGTTAAGAAGCAGTGCGGCTTGGCTTGGTTGGGTTGTGTATCGGAGGACTTTCAACCTTCGTCTCTCCCGAGCCCGTACGGGAGTTGTAGCGATGAGACAAGATAGTAGATAATAAACAATTGGATACCATGAAATTGGGGAGAAAAAGGGGTACAATTCACAAAAACAAAAAAAAGGGGAAAAAAAGACTCTGGTTATTTGAAGTCAATAGTCCACACTCTACACAAAGGAACCTTCTCTTGATGACCAATACAATATCCCTGACAATATCTCACTTGTATGGAGTCAGAAAACTAGGTTTTAAAATTATGAACAGTTTTCTAATTACAAACATTTCTGATCAAATGTCTTGCCGTCAAGATAGCTTATTTCCCCTTCTGACCATGTTCCTGACACTCAAATCAGGGGTTTATTCATTACGTCTTGTCATGTAAATCGTTTACCGTTTTAAGAACCCAACGAAAGCAAACAGAGCAAATGGATACAGGGAGGGACCTATCTGAATTTGTCCAATAGAAGTGCTTGTTTTTGTTGCATAATTTGTTCCGGTTGGAGTAAATGTTTTGCAACAGATCGTTTTGCAACAGAATCAGTCTAATGAATATACCCCAGGGCCACGTTCAGTTGCCAAACGTAGTGGAACGTTGCAGATAGAAATTCCATCAACAGAGCTGACATATTTACTTGTTCTACATGTCGGAGTGGCATGTTTGTTCTACATAACATATTTATATCTGAACGTTCCAAAGCATTGTGTCCTTCTGATTACGCCACCGTAAGTGACTGTGGGTGTGGCTAGGGAGTGACCAGGGCAGAGCCCACAGCCTATATACATCTCAAGGAACCATGGAACCTTGTGGATGACTGTATTCTAACTAAAGGTAAATATGAAGATCATATAAAGGCAAATATTGTGATCTTGCAGAGCACAGGTTATGTTTAACACCCTGATTAGGGAACTTTGACCTCTTACATAAACACACCAGTGCAGTATGGCCAGTGGGATTGTGAGAGTAATATTAATGTTAACGTTTTTAGCGACATGCTTGATATATGCTTGTAGCCAAATATACTGTTTATAATGTGACACAATGATGCTGCAATGGTTTTCCAGACACAAAGGGAGAAATGGGAATGTAAACCCTGCAGTTTATGTTGCACTGGCTGTTTGTGTAGTGATATTTTTGAATTGCTTCAGACAAATTTGTTTTGAGACAAGCTCAAATTCTGCAACGTTAAAGTGCATTTCAGCGGATGGAGCGCGTAAAAGGTGTGTCCACAGGGAGCCCTGTGATGCGCTGGTAATGAGTAGAGGTAATGAAAGACTTCACACAGACATATGTATCCATTTAAAGTAGTAATACCTATAGTTAAGATGGCAAAGAGCAAATTACACACAACTTCCATTAAAGCACATGTTTATCTTGGCTCTGGAGGGACCTGTCATTTCTATCCAGTTCCCAGGAAGATAAGAGCACGCACAACGACCTTCATTGCACCTCAAACAAGGTCAGAACGGTGATAGAGCCTGGATAACATGTGCAACTGGGTTAGGTTCCCCCGAGGACAGGCTTCATTCACAGTGTTATACACCATAATTCTACTGTTACATACAAAGTAACCGGACATGGAACTGTGATACAGATGTCAAATCCACAAGCAGCTCCCAGCATTATACCTAAAGCAGACATTGCCATTGGCTGCAGGGGGTCGCATTAAGAGAAAACCCATGCAGCTTCATTTACACTTTCAAACACTGGAATGTGAGATGTAATCTACACCTTAGGGTTGAGTGCCATTCTCAAGGGCACGTCGACAAATTCTTCACCTTGTCAGCTCTGGGATTCAAACCAGTGACTTTTTGGTTGCTGGCCCAACACTCTAACCACTAGGCTAACGGGTGACACTGCCCACACCTCCAACACCACCAATACATCAGCTATGCAGGTGTTGGCTATCGTAGGTTAAAGCTTGATCTGATTGAATCCTGGCCTCAGTCACATTCATTTTGTACAGTATACCTAAAGGAAAACATGACAATCAACATGTCATCACAAAGGTCTTCCCTGAGGCCTGCTCGTCATCCATATGATGTGGAGGTTATAGTCCAAAAGTTGATGCTATTAGGGATATGCACATATTTACTTTTCATAGAATAGCTTTAAGTATATTACGAATATAAAATACGTTATGAATATAAGTGTATGTATTGCTTCATTTGCTGCAAATGTTGTTCGTACTGTTCCTTGTAATCAATGACTAAATATATAATAACTGCTTCTTGCAATGCCCAACGGCTTACATCATGTTGTAGGCCTACACAATTTACTTAATGAAAATGATAAATGCACAGCAACAGTTTTGGCTACCATTACCAATAATTATATAAAGGATTTTAAATGTGCACTTTGCCTGAGGACTTTATTGCATGACTGTCATTGTAGTTTACCATTATTCAGCAGTTTACAGCAGTACATCTATTGGTGGTGTAGTGATATTATTTCAAAACAACAATGCTATTTCAGATGATGATGCATACCATTAAAATAGTGCAAAGACATTATACTACAGTCATGTCCGCAAAAACACTACAGTAAATACTATAGTATACTGTATAAATATAGTAATTCTTGTAATGTGGTGCGTGCTGGTGGCAGGGAAGTCAGGCGAAGGAGAATGAACTTGGTAAAAACGGAGATCTTTAATAAACATCAAAACCTCCGAAAACCAAAGTATACAAAATAACAAATAGAGGGTTATTATTATTATTATTATTATATTATTATTATTATTATATTATTATTATTATTATTATTATATTAGGGTGCAAAACCCGTCGCACACCAGAATGAACAATAAACACCTACATACAACAAACAATCTCCGCCCAGGACATGAGGGGAAACAGAGGGTTAAATACACAACATGTAATTGATGGGAATGGAACCAGGTGTGTTGGAAGACAAGACAAAACCAATGGAAAATGAAAAATGGATCAATGATGGCTAGAAGGACGGTGACGTCGACCGCCGAACACTTCGGCGGAAGTCGTGAAGTCGTGACAATACCACAGTATTTATACAATATTTGTTCATGTGGGTATTACATTACTTCTGCATGCGTGGCATGGATGACCGAGATGAGAACGTGATCATCCATATGGATGGTGAGGCTGCTCAGTGACTTGGTGAATTGCACTCAATGGAGCAGGGCAGTGGTTCTCATCGGGCTGATTCTGAGTGCTGGTGTATTTGTCTGGCCCAACCCCTTCATCCCCTGGCCTGGCTGTTGTCTCAGGTACAGACAGTCAGTGAATCATTAAAGGGCAATAGACTCCATTGACAGGCTGTAACAGTAGCTCATCCTGGTCTGATGGAGACAGGACGGCAGGTTAAAATACATAGCTGTAGTGTACAGCAGGGCTCCTTATCTGTGCACTCTTTTGTGGCCTGTAATTCCCCTGGTATCAGAGTGCTGCTCTGAAGACAGCTGTAGAACGGTCGTTGGGGAGTCACAACATGATGGATGGTGGGGTATTGAAAGAAGATCACCCTCTTCCTGTGTGTGAGAGTGTACAGTGCGTGTGTGTGGTGTGTGTCCATGCATGCGCATGTGTGTGTGTGTTTCCACTCTTCAGTGTCACCTCATCCTTCTTCATTCCAGGAGAGTTTCTCTTCCCATTTATCCTGATTTAGACTGGAGCGCTAACATCAGTACTTCTCTTTGAAGCTGGACAGAAACTGACTCTGATAGATATTATTTTAAACAATGGTGTGGCAAATGACTCGAGTCGGTGGTGTGAAACTCTGGAGGGTGTGTGTGTGTGTGTGTGTGTGTGTGTGTGTGTGTGTGTGTGTGTGTGTGTGTGTGTGTGTGTGTGTGTGTGTGTGTGTGTGTGTGTGTGTGTGTGTGTGTGTGTGTGTGTGTGTGTGTGTGTGTTTGTGTGTCTGTTGAAGTCGCCTTGTGGCAATAAGAAATGCCTATCTCACTCTCTCTCTCAGTCAGCCGGCATAGAGATGGGTGGTGTGCCAATTGCCAAAGCACTCCTGCCCACACGCCTAATGGCTGCGATGCGGAAATGACTGGCTGGCTGGGGCTGTGTGTGGAGGCAGGGGATGTGTTAATTGAAAGTTAGGATCACTTTGTGACCATTACAGGGAAACCTGAGATGTGTTAACGCGGCGGAGTCAGGCAGCACCTGCTGTCACCGGCTAATTGTGTTGAGTTTGGTCATGTCTGTCAGCCAGGGCTCCCATCATGCTCCGCCTCCAGTTACATCTGTATTATTACCAGTGTTGACATTACAGCAGCAGCCACAGGGGGTTCTGGGTAACCTGCGACCACACTGCCATGTCAGACAGACAGGCTTCCAAAAGACCACTGAAATCGAAGTATTCTTTAAATGTCTAATGTTGTGATTAATTCAGTGTTTACATTTTAGCTTTAGATCCTTACATTTATTTCCGTTTTTTAAATACATCATTGTGTTTGTAGGGTAGATTGAAGCAAGAAGCTGTGGTCGCTGTAGAGAGGAATAAAAGCTATGTATTTTAAATTCAGCCTCACTCCTGAACCAGGATGCTGTGAGGCTGGTGGTGAAGCCCTACTGTGCTTTTGAGAGCCAGCTAGGGGCAGTTATGTATAATCTGATTTAGACTGGAGCAACCTCCTATTTATTTTTAATTGTCCCACTGTAGCATTTAAGAGCTATTGATCGCCGGAAAGGCATTAAGTGACAGAATCACTATTACTGTTAATACTCCCTGCTTGGCAAAGGCACATCAAAGGACATTTTAATGTCACTGACATTCTGAGGGAATTTGAAGGCCGGGTTTGAACAGGCTAGCCTATGAGTGAAAAGGACACACAATAGACAAATGCAGAAACAAATGTGAGGGCAATTTGCAGCTAATCAAATTGTATCTGAGCATTGATTTTTGAAGTAAATGTTTATCGTGCATGGATTTCAAAAGTTGGCAGCATTGAATGCTGTGTTCCCATGCTTAATCATTCAAACTGTGAGTGGATACTGTGAAAGGATGTATTGCTATTCACAGAGAAATATACAGTATACAGTTATTATATTGTGGGAGAGACCTGTAAAATAATGGATTGAGGATATCATTTTTTTATGAGGCCCATTGTTTTTGACAACTGTCTTCTATCAGATATTGTTACATCAGCACATTCATGTCTTCAGGCTTTGTGTGGTTGCAAAAAAAAATATATATACAGTTTTTTTGGTCACATACACATATTTAGCAGATATTATTGCGGGTGTGGCGAAATGCTTGTGTTCCTAGCTCCAACAGTGCAGTAGTATCTAACAATTTACAACAATACACACTAATCTAAAAGTAAAATAGTGGAATTAAGAAATATATACACTACCATTCAAAAGCAAGAGGACAAATACATTAGTGTGTATAGTTTGAGAAACAGAGTCCTCAACTGGCAGCTTCATTAAATAGTACCCCCAAAAGAAAATGTGCCATTGGAACACAGGAGTGGTGGTTGCTGATAATGGGCCTCTACGCCTATGTAGATATTCCATTACAAGTCAGCCAGTTCCAGCTACAATAGTTATTTACAACATTAACAATGTCTACACTGTATTTCTGATCAATTTGATGTTATTTTAATGGACAAAAAAATTTGATTTTCTTTCAACAACAAGGACATTTCTAAGTGACCCCAAACTTTTGAAAAGTAGTGTAAAATTAGGACGAGCAATGTCGGAGTGGCATTGACTAAAATACAGTAGAATAGAATACAGTATATACATATGAAATGAGTAAAGCAGTATGTAAACATTATTAAAGTGACTAGTGTTCCATTATTAAAGTGACCAGTGATTAGATGTCTATGTATATAGGGCAGCAGCCTCTAAGGTGCGGAGTTGATGGCCTTGAGATAGAAACTGCTTTTCAGTCTCCCGATTCCAGCTTTGATGCACCTGTACTGACCTCGCCTTCTGTATCCTGTGACATCGGGTGTATCAGATCTCACACCTTTAATTTAGCCAGGCCCTTTATTGAACAGTAGCCTTGCATCCCCTCTACTTTCAAAATATGGTCCTTTCAAGTGAGCCCTCCCCCCTTTTTCTGCCACCACCCCAGATGTTTTGATTAGCAGCGACTCGTATGCTGGTCAGATCCCCGGATTAATGATGGATAATTTGCCTAAGGTTGGCACAGCACACCGCCGCGCTGCCAGCCTTTGGATGCCATATGGGCAGAAGCAGCTGTTTTCATTACTCTCCCTTGCCCAGATGTGTCAAACAGGATGCCGACTTCAATCCACAGTCTTGCTGGCACTTGGTGGGGGGTGCTTTCTACTAGCTTGGCAGCTAATTACTTTAATGTAGCCGAGGATGGAGGCCCTGCGTGTTTTTTAAAAGCCTTTTACAAACTGCTGAATGCCAGCTGTCACCTCTGTGCACAATGAGGGAAGACGGATAGGTGGTGCCGAGCTACTGATGAGTATGGCCCCAGGCACAGACACATCCCAGACCAGGAGAAGAGCAGGGACAGACCGGGGGCAACAAGGCCTCTTCTCAGGAACAAAGGGAAGGTCATCCCGAACACACGCTGCAGAAAGCCACTGCAACAGCATCATACTGACTCCTACAGTCACACAGTGCATTGATAAACGTCCGCCTATTTCAGATGCAACTTTTTCCATATTGTCAGGATTGTCCTCCCAACCTCCGGAGTTGGTTGTTTAGGTTCTGTAGATAGATAAAATCAGTCTCTGATGCTGTAGTAATGTGAGCAGGGGAAGCAGAGTGCCAAGTCACAGCAAATAACACACACAGGCTGAGCTGGCACAGGAGCAGAGAACAGAGCGAAAACAGAATGGAGGATGATGCCAAAATGTCAGCCATGTCTTTACACAAGATTCCAGGGACCAGTAACATGTGTTCCAATGTTCCCACTTACTGCAGAGTAGCTCTTTGTTGTTCAGTGTTACAGTAAGTCCAGAAATGTGTTGTTCTGTTACATTTTTAAATTATTAGCACATGTAATACAATTGACAAGATGTTGTAAATTGCCTTTTTACAAGTTCTTTCTGACACCAGTCATATAGAACTTTCCTCAGCAAATAGACATTGACACATGTCAAACCGTTTGAATAATACAAATAGTAGCTCAGCACATTCAATCAATATCATCATTACAGCAACACAAGTCATCAATAAGTCTTCATTATGGTGAGCTATTTGTCTATATCATCACTTACGCAGCGCCCAACGGCAGAGTGGTGGACCAACTCCACTTGAGGGTCAGCAGCACCTGTCTGTTTCTGATATGTCCACCAATAAGGCTTCACTCTCACTCCCTCGTAAGCGTCGCTTCTCCAGTGATGCTTTGACAGACGGAATTGGTGTATGTCTTCACCACATGAGTAATGCTCAACAAGGGCTATGTATCAGTCAATACAAGTGTGACTTCCTGGGGGAAAAAAAGGATGGAAACGGTCTTTGTTCTTTCTCTTCAGATATGACTTAACTGTAATGTACACAGAGCCCTGGGTGAATGTCATGTTTTGTTGCCTTATGACATGCTCGAGATAGCTTGAATTCAAACATCTGGACTTGAAAATATATTCAATCTTATTCAATCAAATATGTTTTACAAAAAACTTGTCACAAGGTGCTATACAGAAACCCAGCCTAAAACCCCAAAGAGCAAGCAATGCAGATGTAGAAGCACAGTGGCTAGTAAAAACTCCCTAGCAGTTTTTGTAGGTTAGCCTATTGATATGACAAAACATTAGTGGATCATGAATGCAGTCTGTGAAACCTTTTCTCTCGTTCACCCTAGCACTCAGTTACTTGTTTTGTTGCTGTTGTTGTGTTCAGTATTGATCACAAGCTTGTGTTTGCTTTCATTGGGGGAAAGAATGAGAAAAGAGTGCATTTAGCTAAATCAAAAGAGACTCTTCAGGCAAGTATATTTGTATTTTTTGGTTACATTATGCTCAATTTACATAGCTACTGCACCATAGGGGAGGGAAGAACTTAAACGATTGTTATTGTACAGACACATTTTTCTTTATTTCCCTGTTGTGGCACATAATTGGATATCTGTTGTTTTGTTTATCATGGCCTGCCTCATGTACTCTACAGTGTGGTGAGGAACCCTTTCACAGTCCTACTTTAGTCACGCTCACTCATGGGCATCCGTGTTTTCTCCCATAGGAACCCATTAATATCCTTTACGTACTGTATGCAAGAGCTCGCTGGATTGTGCATCATACTCACTGAGGGACTTGACACACTTGTTTTGTAGAACTAATGCTTGTTTTGTAGAACTAACGCTTGTGTACAGTTTGCTCATGTCTATCGTAGAAGTGATTTCCATTTTGAAACACCTACTCAATGTGAAAGTGTTCATATTGAAAGTCACACTAAGTTTGGTGAGAGCATGAAGGGTTATAGAATGAAGGCAAAATGGCAGGGATACCTCATTTGAAGTGTGGGCTTGATTTTCCTAAATGTTAAAGAATCTATAACTTGATGAAAATATTAGATCTTGTTTGCTCCTATCACCTATTCATTTGCTGATTGTTGAAGTGTGCACTGGCTTGTCGGCTGTAGCTGTTAGCTTTACCTGAAACCATGCATCTTGTACAGTACTTCAGAATTATCCCTATATGTTTAGCTAGTTGGATACTCCCTAAGTGGTGATTTTCTCTCACTAGTTTCATGGCACATTGAGTCTCCATCTATTTGATTTGGAGTCACATAATCAGTTCTAACATAGAACCCTCTTCATATAAAGTACTAAAGAGCACAGATGATCAGAGTTTGAGCTAACGACTGTTAATCAACAAGAACTTTACAGTGACTTGAACATTTTAGATTTTCATAGCATGAGGTTAATCATTTTGTGATTTTAATAATTGTTCTTTCTTTTTTTAAAGTATTGTTATATTAATTTATTTGACATCATCATGATATGTTGAATCCCCCACCACACACTTTATTAAGCAACATGTTTGAAACTGAAGTTTTCTGAAATACTTAATCCTATAATTGTTGTCTCTGTTTTATGGAAATACTATGTTTTAATAGGTTTTTGAAGGGATATGAAATTCTGAGTGTCTGCATGCCCCCAATGAAAAGCCTTCTCTCCAGAGATGCTTTAATTTCACCTATGAAATTATCATTTTAAAAAGAAAGGGACATATTGCACTTATTCCAATCTAACTTTGTTCCCCAAACTGGAAGATTGGATTTTCTTTATTAAATTATCCTTCTTGTTCACACACTCAAGGAGGACATTGGCTCAAGGCATGGAGAAAAATGTGTCTGGGTTTTGGGATGTAAGGTTGGCATAATGCTGGTTTGTGAAGAGAATGAAATGTTTTGTTCTGGTGGTGCCCTTTTTCAAGAAAGGGTCCATTTGGACTCCCTTTTTTTAACTGGCCTTCCTTGCTTTCTTCTGTGCTCCTCTGTGTTGTGCCAGCATCAGCCCTGAGAAGGCTTTGATGTGGCCCCGCTGGGCCGCCGCCCCCCTGTGCCCTGATTGGTGGATGGCAGGCGGGGCTAGCGGGGCAATGTGGGAGTGGATGGGGGATGAAAGCATGCGGGGCAGCAATGGGGCACCTGCACACAGAGCCTGGCCTGTGTGGCTGCTTCATCTTCAACTGCTTCCCCGACCGCCGGCTGAACTCCTGTGTCAGCGACCATCACGCGGTTGCTGTGACCTCTCCCTCTCTCCCTGCCTCTCCCTCTCTACTTACTCACTCACTCAATCTCTCTTCCTCTGCCCCCTCTCTTTCTCTCTCTCTCCCTCGCTTTCCATATCAATGTATTATGAGTGCAGAGTTGTCAGTTGACAGGTGTAGTGTGTGCTGTGTAATGTGCAGCTGAAATATGTGAGGTGAAATAATATGTTGCAAGAATATTGATGTCTCTGCCTCTGGAATTTAACTGGTCTTTGTACAAGAGATCCCAGCATGTGCTCAGAACTGTTCAATGTTATAAAGCATTTATATTCTTATGTTGGCTCTTCATACTAACGTCAGTTAGTATGAAGGGTAGTCTACCCTAGTGGTTAGAGCGTTGGACTAGTAACTGGAAGGTTGCAAGTTCAAATCCCCGAGCTGACAAGGTATAAATCTGTCGTTCTGCCCCTGAACAGGCAGTTTACCCACTGTTCCTAGGCCGTCATTGAAAATAAGAATTTGTTCTTAACTGACTTGCCTAGTAAAATAAAGGTAAAATTAAAAATTAAAAAATAATATTATAGAAATGCAGAAATTGGTTTCACTGTGAGGGTGTGGTAAGGAAAATTTAACTGAAAATTAAAAAATTTTGGCATAATAAGTCAATATCCATTTAATGTGAAGCAGATGAACATTACCCAACATCTGTCAAGTTTCAACTGTAGGGCTGATTTGCCAGCTCTTGAGCTCCGTGGGAATTTGATTAACCATAAAATGGTACATTATGTCACCCCTATTAGGGCCATTTAGTATTGCCAGAAGGTCCGATCAAAAAAGACAGTTTTTTCAGTTTTATTGAGATGTCTCAGGAATAAGGATACTGTTTCAGTACAGCTGTATGCCAAGAAGGCACAATCAACTACAATGAACTCCTCTGTGCCATCACATTTAAAGTCATTTAACTGTCCAAAAGAATATGTGGTGTGTATTCTTTAAAAAAAAAAATGTATAAAAGGAATGCTGGCCCATGTTGCTAGTTCATAATATCAAATAAAGGATGTTTAGTTTGAGTAAAATGATTATCAATTCATTTGGGTTCATCATGTACAGTTGAAGTCGGAAGTTTACCTATGCTTAGGTTGGAGTCATTAAAACTCATTTTTCAACCACTCCACAAATGTATTTTTAATAAACTATAGTTTTGGCAAGTCGGTTAGGACATCTACTTTGTGCATGACACAAGTAATTTTTCCAACAATTGTTTACAGACTGATTATTTAACTTATAATTCACTGTATCACAATTCCAGTGGGTCAGAAGTTTACATACACTAAGTTGACTGTGCCTTTAAACAGCTTGGAAAATTCCAGAAAATTATGTCATGGTTTTAAAAGCTTCTGATAGACTAATTGACATCATTTGAGTCAATTGGAGGTGTACCTGTGGATATATTTCAAGGCCTACCTTCAAACTCAGTGCCTCCTTGCTTGACATCATGGACAAATCAAAATAAATCAGCTAAAGACCTCAGAAAACAAATGTAGACCTCCACAAGTCTGGTTCATCCATGGTAGCAATTTCCAAATGCCTGAAGGTACCACGTTCATCTGTACAAACAATAGTATGCAAGTATAAACACCATGGGACCACGCAGCCGTCATACCGCTCAGGAAGGAGACGCGTTCTGTCTCCTAGAGATGAATGCACTTTGGTTTGAAAAGTGCAAATCAAACAGCAAAGGACTTTGTGATTATGCTGGAGGAAATGAGTACAAAAGTATCTATATCCACAGTAAAATGACTTGACCAGTTTGCAACTGCACATGGGGACAACAATCATACTTTTTGGAGAAATGTCCTCTGGTCTGATGAAACAAAAATAGAATGGTTTTGCCATAATGACAATAGTTATGTTTGGAGGAAAAAGGGGGAGGCTTGCAAGCTGAAGAACACCATCCCAACCGTGAAGCACGGGGATGGCAGCATCATGTTGTGGGGGTTCTTTGCTGCAGGAGGGACTGGTGTACTTCACAAAATAGATGGCATCATGAGGCAGGAAAATTATGTGGATATGTTGAAGCAAAATCTCAAGACATCCGTCAGGAAGTTAGAGCTTGGTCGCAAATGGGTCTTCCAAATAGACAATGACCCCAGGCATACTTCCAAAGTTGTGACAAAATGGCTTAAGCCTTAAGGACAACAAAGTTAAGGTATTGGAGTGGCCATCACAAAGCCCTGACCTCAATCCTATAGAACATTCGTGGGCAGAACTGAAAAGCGTGTGAGAGCAAGGAGGCCTACACACCTGACTCAGTTACACCAGCTCTGTCATGGGGAATGGGCCAAAGTTCACCCAACTTATTGTGGGCAGCTTGTGGAAGGCTACCCGAAACGTTTGACCCAAGTTAAACAATTTAAAAGCAATGCTATCAAATACTAGTTGAGTGTATGTAAGCTTCTGACCCACTGGGAATGTGATGAAAAAAATTAAAGCTGAAATAAATCATTCTCTCAGCAATTATTCTGACATTTCACATTCTTAAAATAAAGTGTTGATTCTAACTGACCTAAGACAGGGAATTTTTACTAGGATTAAATGTCAGGAATTTTGTATAATTAACAGAGTTTAAATGTATTTGGCTAAGGTGTATGTAAACTTCCGACTTCAACTGTATACTGTATACAGTGTTTTGGGGGGTAAATGAAAACATGACTTACATTTTAAGGCTAGACATTTTTGTTAATGTTTTCCTTTTTTAGGCTCTCTGTTTTGGAGAGTTTGTGAGGAACCGACAAACTATTTATTTTTCCCACTTACAGAGGTACTGCTACACTAATACTTCAGAGGCTTGCGACAATGCATCATCTATTAGGCTGAAATGAAAGTTGTGTGTAGATTTACTGCTGTGTGTCCGTGTGTGGGGTTGTCCAAATAATGCACTGTATTTCCTGCTAGACCGGGTCATGACCGTTCTCGCATATGCTGCCGGTGTGCACCAATGCCCCAGGTTTCAGGGAACACTATATGATTAAGATCCCTCTGCTTTTTAGAGCTTTTTAGAGGACAGAGATCTTAGCTGACCCTGTGTAAATGCAGTTGTTGCAGAGATGACCTGCTTGTAAATGAGGGTCATGGTTCAGGTGCTAGAGGTCACAGGGGTTGGCCCTCTATGTGCATGAGGGTGCCTCTGTGCCTGCCTCCTCTTCGACCCCCTTTCGCTGAACGTGCATTCGATTGTGTTAGGGCCGATAACGTATGGAGCTCAGTGGCAACAGAGTCACCTCTGGGTGAGAGGTGACAGAGAGCAGGATCTCAGCCAATAAGACCTCAAAGAGCATCTGTCATATGTCACAGACCAAAGTGTGTGCTCAACAACCACAAAGACACATGGATATTGTATGGATGGACAGGTGTTACCTCACTATTGACTGGCACTGAGTTTTGTTTAACCTTTTAATACGTTCCATGTTACTTTGTTGTTTACTTTCATCCCACAAATCTTGGGAGATCTTTCAAACTCTCATTTATTCTGACGCTAAAGTTTCAACTTAGAAATCTCCATGTCATGTATCTAGTGTTTAATTATTATACCTACCTACCTGTCCAGACATACAGTAGGAATAGCTTGAAGGAATTGCCAAAGGAAGTGTGAAAGTGCTGCGCTTCTGGCCGTGCAAGAGAATTTCAGAGCAAAGCGTCAGGACTCACAGCACTTAGGCCCAGTCCCAAAGGCCGTGACTGGCGCAGCGTGGCCCACATTAGCTCAGCCACAGCTCTCTGAAATGGACTCGCCTGAGCGGAATGAAGCACATAAGGCACCATGCACACCATGCCAAGGGCTTTATCAGGCACAGATCAATGAGCGCCTGCATTCTCTCAGAGCGCCCAAGTCGCAAGGGCAAATACAGTATCTTGGGGGGTGGTGGGAGTCATTGATAGGCTTAGTGTGTGTGTGTGTGTGTGTGTGTGTGTGTGTGTGTGTGTGTGTGTGTGTGTGTGTGTGTGTGTGTGTGTGTGTGTGTGTGTGTGTGTGTGTGTGTGTGTGTGTGTGTGTGTGTGTGTGTGTGTGTATCTATCGCCTGCTTTAATCAGGCTTTCCAAAAGCAAACACTGGCCCGTCAAGTGAAGCGTTTCAGGCGGCAAGGCCTTTCAGCCAGGACAAAAGGTGGGAGAAGCTGTGGGACTGCACGGCCCAGCCCTCTCATTCGCTGAATGCTCCTCAGTTCTCCAGTGGAGCTCAAAAGGCCTTTGCCCTTCCAGCTGTAAAATTGGTTGACAGGGAGCCTCTAAAGCCCCCCACTCATAGATGAGTCCACACAAACTGCAGCATTTACTCAGGCTGATTGAGTCCTGAAGCAACCAAGCTTTTCATCAGGATGATATTTCACCCAGGTAACGACTGAAAATTAAACATTACTTCAGTGGCTGTTTTGCCAAATGTTAAGATGATCATGATTAGAATCATAGTGGCATTTTAACTAAAGCAATCCACTGTTACATAGTTTATGATAATATAACAAAAATATATATACATTAGCGATGAATGATAAGCTTCCATTAAGTTTGGTAAAGATCGATTTGAAATAATCAGAGAAAATGAAATCACACTAATTGAGGAAATGTGTTTTCAGGACCAAAGATGAGTGATACACATTTCCATGGAAAACACATTGCAAACATATTGATTTCCATTTTTTATCAGTGCAGAATTAAAATATTTATCTCTGAAACCATAGGGATAGCCTATAAACAGAATGAAGAGGAAAGAAAAATCAATGGTAATGTCCAGTAATGTACAGTCTCTCAGCCTGTCATGATGGTGTCTATGTGAAAGCAAACACAACCGTTAGCATCTTGTTAGCATGTAGTTCCTAGAAGGCTTAGCCTATAATTCTGTGATTTTGAATCTGTGTGTGAAAATACACCAAAGTGCATCCTTTGGAAATTGACACTGTGACCAAAGATTACAACAAACGGACTGCTGATTAGAATAGGAGACAAACCATTTGCGAATGTATGAAATTGGTTAACGACAAGGTTGTGGCCGTGGGCTCCAGGACACTGAGCAGTACAGTCGAGGAAATCTGCAGTCGGCACAGAGCACCAACAGTCAGGTGCCTCACCATGTTGTTGACATGATTCCTAGGACTCTCCTTTCATCACGGCCGCTGCCACTCTCTGTCAGGAGGAGAGAGAAAGGATTGTAACTTTGGCCTATTGTTTAACAGCTCCCAAAGACAGAGGACACAGAAATGATTCTGAAGAGCAGGAGACACACGGTGGCAAATGACCTTTAACTGCACTTCCTTAGCTGAATCTCATCCAATTAGAGCACTGTATATTTTCTCTAATAGCGGCTGATGAGGCAGGGCGTATGAGCGAGCACGCCCGACTGGCGTTGCTATGCAGCGAGATGGCTGCTTAGCACCGGCGGAGCGCTAGGGAATAAGTGAGCAGAGAGCTTTAATTTGATAGGGTTAGAATCCTGCAGGCTCCAGGGTCGAGGGTCATCAGGAGCTCGTCTCACACTGAATATGAAGAAATCACAAGTAAATTGCTTACATCTGCTGCCGGTGGCTGGGAGGACTGTGATTGGTTCCCAGAGGTGTGCACCATCTCACGCAGGCAGCGGTGGGTGCCTTGGTGCAAGCAAGGCTTGTAATTGGAGTAATTCTGCATTAATAGATGTTAAAAAATCCTTGGAGCAGCTGGTTTGAAAAGCAGAGCCTTTATGAAATGCTTGTGGATCATGGGGTCGTTTTTTTACCCTTCTTCTTTAAATGTCTCTGCTATTATCACTACAGCCTCCTGCAAGTGCTCTCTCTCTCCCTCTCTCTCACTGATGGAGGCGATGATGGGTGCATGTGCAATATGTCAGACAGGAGAGCAGATAAATAAAGCAAACAAAACCGCCATGTGAAAATGACTATCCATCAACATTGTCCAAGGCCTGGAATGAAGAAAAACAGCTTGTAATATTACTGCTCATGAATAATGTTACTGGGGGTTAGAGTTCAAGATGCAGAAAATTGCACTCCCCACATTTTTCTTTTCCACGTATAGAATGTATACGTAGGTACCCAACCCAAACACCTCCTCTGTAATTGCTTACCCATTGAATGTGTTTTGTTTATGTTTGAAACTTTGATAGATACAGGCATGCATTTGGCGAGGAAGTAGTTACTTTGACATTTTTATTTGGATTCAATCACAATTAAGATATTTTGTGGAGCTAAAAATGTATTTTCTCTAGCCAATATAACACTCGCCGGGCGTTCGTATTTCTCATCGTAGCATTTAATTTGGGATTGTGTCCAACAGAAAATTAGACAGGCTGTGAATTATCACAAATGCTCTGGCAAATGACACTCCATTGGAAGGTCTTTGAAACCAATTATGTGTCTATTAAGAAACAGTCAATCAGTCAATGTGCAAATAGCCAACCCTCCAAGGGCTCAGTCATTGACAGGATGCTGTCAATAGCCCATTTGATATGATTTAACTGTGGAGGAACTAGCTGCTCACCTAAGGCTGTGTCTACACTTGACACTTACATGCGACTTCTGCCATCAGAATACAAAGATCGCATTGAAAAGACAGGTCTAGACACACGAAAGTCGCATTGTGGTCTGATGGTGTTCAGATCTGGCTGAACGCTTCAGGAGGAGGTCAGGGATGCATTGTGTACGGATTTCTCCTCAGTTTGATTTGAGTTTATTTTATTTTTCAGGGACAGTGCACATGAATCAACGTTTCAGTAAAACTGACAGTTTTAGCCAGCCGGCTAATTTTCAACCGCAGTCCCTGGGCAGGTTATTATTAGCCTGGACGCAGTCAGGCTACCGAAAGCGCATACAATGGGCGACGTCAGCACTCTGCCCACAAGTCTCCAGAAAACGTGTGTTTTGGGAGCGAGAGCCATCTTTTCATTATAACATTGGAGGAAATACGTTACTAGCTTGTGAGAAACATGTTTGTTGGCCGCATAAATGCTAGCCAGCTAACTGTTATTTAGAAAAATATGTTTTTGTTTGGCTAGAGTTATGGTAACCCGTTTGCAATCCTTTTAGCTTTGCTTGCTAGCTAGCTACAGAGGTTAGCAGGCTAGTTAGTAACAGTAGATAGCTCATGCTATCAAGTTGTTGTTGTGTTATTATAAGATTTAGCCTATTCCATTTAGCCTAAACAACAAAAGAAATGAGGAAATAATCTGGAGAATGGACATGGGATTGAATTGCTTCTCTCTCTCTCTCTCTCTCTCTCTCTCGCTCTCTCTCTCTCTCTCTGCCCTACAGCAGTCAAAGCAGCAGCAGTACATTTGACTAAACAAAAACGCAAATTGGATGTCTGGTGGACTAATTTGATTTCCGAAAAGCTGAAACTGAGACCCTGTTAGCTACCTCGAATGATGGACACTAATATTATGTTCTCACTTTGTAACTGCGGTTTTAGTGGGTATCCCTTCCCAATCAAAACAACTGCCTCCAAAACATTATTGCATTATGTTACCATTTTGAACCAAATGACTATGAACTGTCTCCGCTTCATCGGAAAAGTCCATGCACAAACACATTACAATTACTGCTGCTTGACTCCTGTTTCATAGAGTCCAACTGTCTGTGTCAGCTAACTCACCAACTCTAGATAATGGACTGTGTTGGAATATCATCCCTACCTGTCAAGTCCATTACTAAAGATTATTGACAGTGACATAGTTAGACATTTCTATACCATTTAAACTAGAAATCAAACTATTTCAACCAAGTCTAATTCTTCCCTCACAGTCATAAGTCATAAGTGACAGGTGCTATTTATGCATTTCACTATAATATGGTCTGTATTTTTGGTAAGCATTATTCTGCTGCAAAATCTGTCAACGGAGGCACGGAAATGAGAAAAGAAAAGAAGTCTGGATGCTTCATAAGAGTGCTGATGGATATTGGCTGCAGCTTTCACATCTTCTCCCTGTCAAGAACTCACTGGATTGTCAGCTAACATAGCCTCGAACGAATGACAATCCTGTAACAATACATCTGCCTTATTAACCAGTGAGCTGGTAACCTTTATTCCAGTTCTAACATAAACCAACTAGATGATCTAATATGGAAAGTACATTTGACCATTGGGCACACTGATAGTGTGATAGTGTGTTTTTAATACATTATTTTCATGACATACAATGCATGTGGTTTTCCTCAGCCACTCAGCCAGTGCTTTTAGGTAGATAAAGTACTGTATGTATTTTCAATATTCCAGTGCTCAGGAGACTCTTTACATCCAGTATATAGATCAGTGTACCTCAGAGCTAGCTGAAGACCTGACCATCCTCCATAATTACTATGACAGACTCACTTAGGCTGCTCTTCCATCCAGCTGCATTATCGACATGGATATATCTAAGCATCTTTGTGGTGGGGAGAGAGAGCCTTACAGACAGTCCACCACATAATGGCTGGATATGTGTGGAAAGGAAACTAACTTTTTATAATGACAGGTGAATAGTATCCCACTGGGAACGCTTTTAAGAAGGAAAGGGATTAGATAAATTAGTCACATACTCCAAAGTCAGGCGACCATTTTGACATTCCTTTGAAAACCTTTACAGTATCCAAAATGTATAAAAACAGGTTGGTGACAAAGCCCGAGATGATAGTACTCATCCAAAAAGGAACCGACTTCAAAATATCCTGTTCAACTGCACAAAAAAGGATGTTTGACCTAAACTTGTTTTCCTCCATCTGTCAAAGAATCTTCCCACTAAGCAGAAGGCACCATTACTTTGAATCCCACTTGATATACATTTTAATGTCTAAATGTTTCCCATAACCTTGTTGATTTACATGATTTGTTAGGGAAATAAATTCCTTAATAATTATAAGAGGAGGTATGTTTGGCTTGTGAATCAGTGGTTGGCTATTATGGTTGCAGCTCCAGCTGAGGCTGAGGTAGCTAGCTCAATAAGTCTGCTCTCCTCTTCAACGTTAGGCCATGGTAATGGGAATATCTGGAGGTCAATCAGGGTTACTCAGTCTTCCTCAACAGGAAATTGGCTTTTGGTGGGCTGTGTTCCCAAGGTAATGAGCAATGTGTATGTGTTTAATCTTAGCTAATATTGTTATAATAACTGAATTAATTATAAAAAAACAAGCAAATAGCTACATTCTAAAGACCACCAATGTGAGAGGGATCCGTAGATTCGGCATTAGCCTACTAGTTCTATCAGTACAGTGAAGCTTGGTTGTGAGGTAGTATAATTATGATCATTTGGAGAGCAGGGTCAGACAGTGCCTACGGTGATCAAATGTTACCGTGGATGTAGCTTGCTCAAATTTGATTTGATGTACCACAGAATGGGGGCCATGGTCTCTAAGGAACTAGAACACAACCTTAGTTTGCTGGGGTCAAAGGTCATGGTTACTTTGCAAAGCCCATCTTCACTATTTGTTATTCTTTAGGTTTATAAAATAAATAATCATTACTAGAGAGCAATTTATTGTAAATCATATCATTAATTAATCTTTCCTCCCACACACGTTTAACCAGTCCAGTTAAAATCTGTTTAATCATTTTGACCATTGCAAGGTCATCATTTCCCTAATATCTATTGTTAAGTAGTTAGGATTCTGAATCTAAATGTATTCTCCATATTGTATTCTCCTTATTGTATAACCAAATGCAACTGGTATGATTGGGTTGAGAGGGACAAATTGTCCTCTGCCAAGACGTTTTGCGACTGAGAGCAAAAGCTAATTCTGATCTTCCTAATAGCACAGCTCTGTTCAGAATCTCCATGATAAAGGTGAGCATAAAGAGAGAGGAGGTGAATAAATTGCAAAATGAAGAGCCTCTGTTTGCACGGCATAGTATTTTCTCCTGTATGTATATGAGGTGGAGCTGGACACCATGCAACTGTTTGGTGCAAGACGGTGTAAATACTTTATTCATATGATGCTAATTACACCCTGTCATTTTGATCACGTCATTCTCTTTGGAAAATTGCAATTAAGTTGGGAGAGATAAAACATGCCAACTGCTCTGCATTTCAAGGCTTGATTGGACTATCAGCTAGTCAGTATGCCGCTGTGGTTTTCATCACTGTTAATTGATCCTTTCTTTAATTAATCTGGAAAGGAAAGCCCATATCTCTATCCTGTCTGATGGTTTCCTCCCTCTGTCATAACATAATAAAGGCCCTATCCTACTCTGCCTTAGCCCCTCGCTCTAGCACTCTGCCAACTGGACTACAGTATGTATGGAACACCTGTCTAAAGGCAGGCACTGCTATATACACGCCCAACATCTGGGTCCATTAACAGTGCTTTACATGCAATCGCCTTAGTATGCCTTTAATAAGGATGCATGGGTTAGTGGTAAGCCAAGCTTCAGACCCCCGTTTGACGTCCAACTCCTCTCTATTTTCCCCTCTCTCTCTCACCATCAAATCCTGCTTCCTCTCATCTTCCTCACTGTATTTCTCAGCCCACTTGCTTCATGTCATAGAGGCACCAATGCCTTTTTATCTCAATCCTACTGCTACCTCCTGCATAGTTAACATTTTACTCAGATGGTGGTGCATAGTCCATCACTAGTACCATTATCATCTCAGACACAATCTTCATTCAAGAGTTAACTTATCAGCCTTAAGCAGTATGGCTTTCTTGAGGAAAAAGAGTTGCCCAAGATCTAGCCAACTTTAGTATCATTCATTCTATTCTTCACATCATAGTCCTCTGTTTAGGACATTCACGGCCATATAGTATTTGGAACAGCAGGTGACTAAAAGTTGGATATGGTACTTTATTTTTTCAGATTCATGGGTTTAAGACATGGGCATAAGACAAAGGCTTACCTGAGGCATTTTTCCAACTGGTTTCTTTGTTCAATGTAATTGCCTCAGTACTCTCAATTCAGGATTTTCACAGCTCTACTATGATTTTGACAGCGCTACCTGCTATAATGATTACTCGTAGGAGGTGTGAAACAAGGTCTTAACTCTTGGCTTTTTGCAATGAAAGTGTGGTTATTTTTTTGTGGTTGCAGTTAAACTTACAATAGGACCATAAAGCGTTTTCCCCAATCAGACTGGATGGGAGGCAGCTGAGAAATGAACATGTAAGTATCAGTTTCTGTCTAATTAAATACGGAGAAGAGTCTCAGACCTGCTTCTGCCTAGAGCTGGATCCTCAGCACTGCTGGGTATGCTGCTATTGGTTTTTGTGGTAGCACACTGCCACCTATAGCTCAAACCACAATACTCCTCATAACCACAAACCTTTGTCTGTCTGTCTACTTTCAGATTACTGGGGAGGTTAGGTAGTGACAGATACCTGATGCCAGTTTCATCAGTCAGCTGGTAAGATAAAACATTCTTTTTAAGATCACATACTTCTTTTGATGCTTCCTTCATCACTATTTGTACAACATACACCTGTAATAACACTAATCATCAGAACAGGGGATAATGCAACTTCACCTCCTTATCTGCTATGATATGAGAGTGAAATGTGTTTTCTTAGTGTGAGGTTTTGTGAAGCCACATTTGTTGTTTGCTCCTCCTGAGAACAAAGGAGAAGAAGAGGCAGCTGGAGGAGCAATTTTTGTCCATCAAGGGCTTTTGAGAGTTCAATTATTTATCTTGTGAAGTGTTCCAAGGATGTGGTCAGCTCATCAGGGTCATAATGCACACAGAGAGAGGACATGTGCATGAGGCAATAAGAAGAGGATGTTATTGTAGTTAGTGAAGAAAGGCAAACGAGTGTTTCCAGGTCCCCGATCCTCCCACGGTTCATGCAGTGGTTGTGAGGAAGTCTTGGACTCACCACCTACTGTATACATCTCAGCTGGTGAGCTGTGGCAAGACTTTAGTGGTCAACTCTCTGACTTTATTCAGCTGTTTAAGACATCAGTGAAAGACAGACAGACAGACAGACAGACAGACAGACAGACAGACAGACAGACAGACAGACAGACAGACAGACAGACAGACAGTATCACTGTACTAACATACCACAGCATGCTGTACACCCACTCATTTAGAGGATAGTCAATGTGAAAAGTATAATGAAATATTATTATTATTAGCTGTATAATTTGTTCTTTAGGCCTTTTTGCTCATGTTTGTAGATCAGTAGCAAAACACATTTCCCTTGCCAGGATTCTGAGAATTATGAAAACTAGCCTTTAGCTACCCTACTTTCACAATTCTCAAAGCACATCTGAAAAATTACAGTGAATTGTATAGCAGTGGTTATAATGTTATCTGTTTCAGAATCCATCACCAGACTGTTCACAGAAAATATCACCTTCAAATGTACAGTTAATGCTATCTATTGCTCTCAGTGAAATGGACTGGGAGACTTAAGAGAAGTGACTGATTTTACACTGAACTCAATAATCCATGAAGCCGGTTTTGCTTAAGTCATTGTGCCGTGCTGTGGGTATGTTAACACCATTAAATCACCTCAAATGTCTTATTGATTCAATCTTTTTCACAGGGGACGACAAGTGAATTGAATTCCCCCAAAGTGCCTGTCCATTTCCTGTCTGTGTGCGACGAGCAGCGAGGCTGCTGGGAGAAGCTCAGATTCACTCTGTCTTTCAATGCATTTTACACACTTACAAAACGTGACAGCACATATTTCAAATAAAAAGATTAGAAACTTAACTGATACATTTTTGTTGTTGCAATGCTCAAAATATAATATTTTAACCTTCAATGACTACAAAATAGTGCAGCACCAAGTGTGATTGAATATAGTATTATTGTATAAACACCATTCTTTCTTCAACCAATGCACTATACAATAGCTAATTAATTTTACCTCAAAGCGATGTATAATCTTTTCTCTCATCCAGAAAAAGTAGTATTAATCCTCTCTCTATTTTTGAGAGCAGGCAAAATACATGCAAATTCTGCTCCTCACTCAGCCACCCACCCACCCAGCTGCTGCCCCAGCCTTGGCCCAGCCTGTCAGTGGTACTCTATAGCACGGCTGCTCTTAGTATCCGTGACTCTGTGACCTGCTTTCCCGCTCTGCTGCGGCGACTCCTGCGTGAATAGCTGCTGGCGCCTCTCTGTGGCCTGTCTCCCAGATCAGGACACAGTCTGAACACATAGAATGGGCACCATTACCACGCACTGTGGATAGTCTTTGATTGTGTTATTTTACTATACGCTTCTTTATGTCTGCCTGTTTCTGCGCTGCTTGACAATGCCCTCCAGGTCAGGTATAAGACTAACAATAGGCGTCTCCTTCTATGTTCCTCAAAGACTCTGTATTGTTCCATTTGCATGCTTCATTCTCTCCCTGCTAACGTTCTGCATGAATAAGGAATATGAGAGAACACAGACAGAGATATAGGCCTTTAGATTTATTTTCAGAAAGACGTGCATCAAATGCATCCCTTTGACCATCATTTATACAAAGGACCGGCAAACAGGGATGGATGTAAGGAATGTGTGCAATGGGAATGAAACAAAAATTGGCCTCACAATGATGCAGGGGCAAAGCATGCAAGTTTTTGAAAGCCTATGTAAAAGTCTAGTCAGTTACCTCTAAATGCCTAATTAAATATGTCTGTAGCCATAATAACTGTGATAAGTTTCATGATGATGATATGATTGCAAGTCCCTTATGCACGAGCACTTATCATTTGTGTGGGAAAGCAGTCCACCATCCCAGTAGCCTACGGATGGAGTGAGGCAGGGTAGACTAGACTCTAGGCTGGGGAGCAATGATTCCCTCTGATTCCCTCTGCTTGCTACCTGCCTAATCCCTGAGTCTTTAAAATTGTGTTTGGAATAAACTCACTAAAGGGAATAGAGATTCAGAGAGCTGAAGGAAATTGAGAGCTCTTTAGGTTTGATTGACAGCTCTTCTCGGTAAGTGTCTCTTAGTAAGAGGCACCTGCCTCAGTCCTGGTGGAATCTGCATTCCAAAGCGAAGCGCAAAGGCGCTGTCTTAATTATCCCCCGAAAAAAAGAAACACAATTAACAGTAAAGTGTTTAGGGTAGACAGATTATTAACTGGGGTCTATTCAGAGGAGACAGACGCTGGGCTCTTCTGGGATACGGACATGTCCGTCAGCATGGGATGGGATTGCCAACCAATCCAATTAAATCTCAAATCTTTCAGCCGGTCAGCACTAGCCAACGGTGTTCATCATCCAACAATGACATTCCTTTGGTTTTTCATTTAAATCCCAATGTGTTCTCAAGACAAAAGGGTTCTATTCAGTCCAAGATTGCGCAACAGCAATAGTTTGCATTGATAAAGCAATCCTTACAATACACTAAAACACATATGATTACATTATGTTTATCCAAGGTTAAGTATGAGTACAGTATTCATGAAGGTTGTCTGCATAAGGTTCAGTATGGCTGTGAGTGGCTGGTAAAGAAAGGATCCTGTAAGAGCCTGTATGTAGCCTGTATATTAGAAGCCCTGGTTCTCAGCCATCTACATGGGAGGTTGGTCACTCAGGGTCATGGACATGGGGATTCGGATTAAGACGTTGATGGATGTAACAAAGGAGATGGGGGCTGTGACAGAGGGAAGATGCCAGTGCTTTTCTACATGCACTTCACTGGAGAGCAGACCCTCCAGGCAGTGGCATGCCAGAGAAAGAAGGATTGCAATGAGCCAAAGAACTTTACTTCAGGAGAGGCAGACCAAATGAAAGTCTGGAGCTCTGGGTCTCCGGGTCAGCTAGCAGGTGGGAATGAGATGGAGAAGAGAGGAAAAAACAGGGTGGTGGAGCAGGAACGTCACATCTGGCCTGAATTAGGAAGGTAATACGTTGGGCCATGAAAAAGTGTTTGAGGATCTCGGAGGCAGATCTCCTTTCCTAAGTAACACCAGGTTAGTGTGTCAGCGGGGGCAGATGAGAGTGATTATAGCTGGTGTTTGAGGAGCAGGTGCCTCTTCTACTGCTGTGTCATACCCACTGCTGCTTAACTGAATGGAATGTCGTTAGTCTAACATTGCCATAGGATATCTACGCAGAGGATAGTTTCAGTTTTACATACTACTCAGTAGTTGCACTAGATCTTGTTCAGTATTTCTCATTTGGAGGTACTTCATCAGATGTGCTATATCATGTTGAAGAAAACAATGGCTGTGGTGAATGTTGAACTTGACCAGTGCACTGTGGTGGAAAAGCAGAGTGTACCATTTAATCATAGTAAGTGGATTACCTCACCTCACATTACCTCACCTCACATTACCTCACCTCACATTACCTCATCCTCACATTACCTCATCCTCACATTACCTCACCTCACATTACCTCGCCTCACATTACCTCACCTCACATTACCTCATCCTCTAATTTGTGAACACATTATTTAAAGATATCACAATATAAAACCCCTTGGCCAGCTGATTTAACATCCCCTGACCGCCCACTGTCAACTATTAACAGGGAGATACATTCAGTGACAAAATCCTTGGAGAAGCCAAGAGTAACAACAGCGTCTCCTAATCGTCTCATAATTCCCCCTATGGCTCGATCACATTCAATGTCTCACACGGCTTCTTTCCCCCTGCTACCATAGCAGGGACTGACATTTTGGAGAATTGATTCATCGCTACATTAAGTAATGTAGTAATCAATTACTCAAACAATTTTTTTTTTTTTTTTTTTTTGGGGGGGGGGGGGATAAGCATATTAAAGAGGCATTAATGTCACTATTGGAGGAATAAAATGGTTTGGTTGCAATGTGAGCTGTATCTGACTGGGAGCTCTTGGAGCCCCTGCTCAGTTGGTAACCCGGGCAGCACAGTGAAGTGGAAGGTCTCTTTTTCACGCTACCATTTCTATCCCATTTCATCGAATCCCCCACTATTGTTATCACATCTTCAAAACAATTCAGTGCTGAGGTTACCCAGTAAGTGAGCCTGCATCTGCTCTCACCGGCGAGTGGGATGAGCAGCTGTGGACAAAGAAGACAGTGTGAGGATCACAGTGTAGGAGTAACTCAGAGATGAAAGGCGGAGACAATGCTATAACACACTTTTACAGAATACAGTGTTGAACTGGAACACAGCTTTGTTATTCAAGGTTTTCGACGGGATATTGGTCACAAAAAATATGGTTTCATTGTTGTTGTACACTATTATACTACAAGGTAGTTATGAAGTAGCTTCAGGACTATTATAACAGAATTGAAACACAAATATGCCTTTGTTATATTATCTATACATTTATTGGCACTTTTTACCCCTTTTTTCTCCCCAATTTCGTGATATCCATTTGGTAGTTAGTCTTTTCACATCACTGCAAGGACTCCCGTACGGACTCAGGAGAGGCGAAGGTCGAGAGCCATGCGTCCTCCGAAACATGACCCCGACAAGCCGCCCTGCTTCTTGACACACTGCTCACTTAACCTGGAAGTCAGCCACAAGGAGTCGCCCTAACCCGGAAGTCAGCCGCACCAATATGTCGGAGGAAACACCGCATGCACCCGGCCGCCACAAGGAGTCGCCCTAACTCGGAAGTCAGCCGCACCAATGTGTCGGAGGAAACACCGCATGCGCCCGGCCGCCACAAGGAATCGCCCTAACCCGGAAGTCAGCCGCACCAATATGTCGGAGGAAACACCGCATGCACTCGGCCGCCACAAGGAGTCGCCCTAACCCGGAAGTCAGCCGCACCAATGTGTCGGAGGAAACACCGCATGCGCCCGGCCGCCACAAGGAATCGCCCTAACCCGGAAGTCAGCCGCACCAATGTGTCGGAGGAAACACCGCATGCGCCCGGCCGCCACAAGGAGTCGCCCTAACCCGGACGTCAGCCGCACCAATGTGTCGGAGGAAACACCGCATGCGCCCGGCCGCCACAAGGAGTCGCCCTAACCCAGACGTCAGCCGCACCAATGTGTCGTAGGAAACACCGCATGCGCCCGGCCGCCACAAGGAGTCGCCCTAACCCAGACGTCAGCCGCACCAATGTGTCGGAGGAAACACCGCATGCGCCCGGCCGCCACAAGGAGTCGCCCTAACCCGGACGTCAGCCGCACCAATGTGTCGGAGGAAACACCGCATGCGCCCGGCCGCCACAAGGAGTCGCCCTAACCCGGACGTCAGCCGCACCGATGTGTCGGAGGAAACACCGCATGCGCCCGGCCGCCACAAGGAGTCGCCCTAACCCGGACGTCAGCCGCACCGATGTGTCGGAGGAAACACCGCATGCGCCCGGCCGCCACAAGGAGTCGCCCTAACCCGGACGACGGGTTCACCTTAAGTTTTTTAATGAGAACTGTATGGTCTCCAGAGCTATACCTGAAACCTAGCCCAAAGACACAGAGATGGAACCGAAATCTGATTTTTTTAAATAATAATAATTGTTTGTATTATTGGCCCACCCAACACCCATTCTCTATGAAGGACAAAGGTAACTTTGTTTTACATTTTCCTTTTTTCCCCCAGCTATTTTGTTACATATACATTTCAAATACATGGTACTTTTATACACCGTATTAAATGTCAGAAATACACTTTGATATACATTAAATGGTACTCAGCCTTACAGTATCTGATATACATGATATTTAGTGTTTACATATTACAGATCATGAGCTTTAATCACCTCCTCAGATACTCTTAGCCCATCTCACCTATCTCCGCAGACCACCCTCTCTTGATTTCCATGTCCCACATATTTTTCAACTGTGCTGTGATGTTTTACATGAATTCTGAACCTTTCTGATCTCATAGTATCCACAGATTGTAAATGAAAGATTACCATTTTTGCTAAGCGTATTATTACTGTATATTGTTAAATTGATTGACTATGGCTTTCCAAATCCAACAACATTTGTGTTTGAACAGCTTTTTAGGCTTGCCTCGAGTACATTGTACACCCTTGTGGTTTAACAGGACATAATAATTATACTTATCTAGTAATGGTTGGTGCAATAGTATTGGACCAGTTTAGTACCTATGCATCCTCATCAGTCCATAAGGATATTTATAAACTGGGTGGTTCGAGCCCTGAATGTTGATTGGCCGAAAGCAGTGGTTTACAATATCAGATCATATACCACGGGTATGACAAAAATGTATTTTTACCGCTCTAATTATGTTGGTAACCAGTTTATAATAGCAATAAGGTACCTCTGGGGTTTGTGGTATATTGCCAATATTCCACGGCTAAGGGCTATATCCAGACACTCCCCGTTGCATCATGCTTAAGAACAGCCCTTAACCATGGTATGTTGTCCATATACCACACCCACTCGGGCCTTTTTTCTTAAATAGTTCATTACAGATATGAAAATATAATATTGTTGAATATTGAATTATGAAGCATTATGCATAATTTCCCCCATAGCCACCATATCAACATGTATTATTTGTGTCCACACAACAAAATTCAACAATACACAAACTGGGTTCACATAACTTTTGCTGTGTACTATACCCCAGTTACCCACACTCATTGGGTGATGATGGGGCGCCGGTTGGCCGCAGCTCTGTAATTATTTACAAAGAACAATAAACAAAAGACTGACCAAATCAATAAATCAGTAGATCTCTGGATATTTGAGAGGCAGCATTATTTCTTTATTTATTTGGGTGTTTTATTTGTTTTCGTCTCTCCAAGGCAGGAGCAGGAATCCCAAATTATCCAAGGGGTTAGGGGGTGCGGTGCCCCTGAGCCCCTAGCCCCATAGCGGAGGTAACATATTCAATGGCCTGGGGCGAGTGGTGGAGAGAAGCAGCCCTGCTGCATACTGATGGTAGGGAGAGGAGGCAGTAATTGGAGCTACAGAGGAGAGGGGAGAAGAGGGCAAGCACTGGGAGATGATGGCTTTGTTTTCTCTCTCTGTCTGTCTGTGCTGCTCAAACTCCTCCCCCCATACCTCTCCCTCTCACGCTCACACTCACTTACTGCAGATAGGGAGGAATATAAAAGAGATAGTTGCTAATTGGTTCTCTCCTGCTGCATGCTTAAAGATCCATAGGCATTCAGGGGATTTCTAGGGGTTGTATGTCTATTAAAACTTGCAAATGACATATACAGTACTTTGTGTATGGTAATTCAAGAATTACATAAACGTATAATGTATTGTTATAGTGCACAGTGGCATGTGTGAAAGACTGGTAGTGAAGTTATTAATTAATCTACAGCGCTTTCAGAAAGTATTCACACCCCTTTACTTTTTCCACATTTTGTGTTACAGACTGAGTGAAAAAATAATATGTTTTTTTCACTGGCCTAAACACAATACCCCATAATGTCAAAGTGGAAATATGTTTTTCAAAATTTTTACAAATTAATAAAACATTTAAAGCTGAAAAGTCTTGAGTCAATAAGTATTCAACCCCTTCGTTATTGTCATGACTGCTCCCACACTTCCCCCCTGGCGCTCGAGGGCGCCAGGCTCCCCTGCATTGCGTCCTCCTGTCATCATCATTACCCACACCTACCTTCCCCCCGTCACGTGCATCAGCGATTATTGGACTCCCCTGGACTCAATCACCTCTGTCATTACCTTCCCTATATCTGTCTGGCTCCCCGCTCTGTTCTCTGCTTCTGCATTAATGTTCGTATGTCTTTGTATAACCGTGTGTTCCGCATTAAATGTTCAACTTTATTCAAGCCATCATACGAAGCATCTGGGAGTGCTGACGTTCCGGTTGTGGGTGACGTCGGGTCCGGGGTCCGGGGCCCGACACCTATGGAACCGGGGGTGCCTAAGCCAGCTCGTCGGGCTGTCATGCCCTAGCTGGCTCGAGAGGTTTCTCGCCTCCGCCGGATCGACAGGCCTTCATGCCTCAGTCGGCACGCCAGGCTCTCACACCTCTGCCGGTTCGGCGGGGTTTCACACCCAGCGCCTGTGCCTCGGCCGGCCCGTAAGTTGGGTGCTCCTGTGGGGGTGGTACTGTCACACCTGCCTTCTCCCCATCATGCGCATCAGCTATTATTGGGCTCACCTGGACTCAATCACCTCTGTCATTACCTTCCCTATATCTGTCGGGTTCCTCGCTCTGTTCCCTGCTTCAGCATTAATGTTTGTATATCCTTGTATACCCGTGTGCTGATGCTTTTCTTGTCCTGTTACCTGTCTGTTCCGCATTAAATGTTCAACTCCCCGTACCTGCTTCTCATCTTCTCATCTCTGGCGTCGGCCCTTACAGTTATGGCAAGACTAAATAAGTTCAGGAGTATAAATGTGCTTATCAAGTCACATAATAAGTTGCATGGACTCACTCTATGTGTAATAATAGTGTTTAACATGATTTGTGAATGACTACCTCAATTATCTGTAAGGTCCCTCAGTCTAGCAGTGATTTTCATTCACAGATTCAACCACAAAGACCAGGGAGATTTTCCAATTGGTAGACTGCAAAAATATATATAATAAAAAGCCGACATATCCGTTTGAGCATTAATTACACTTTGGATGGTGTATCAAAACACCCAATCACTACAACTCAGTTGCTGGAGAGGAAGGAAACCACTCAGGGATTTCACCATGAGGCTAACATGCTGACGGCAAAATACATTTACACATACATGTTATTCAATAATTTCACTCACACTGCTCGTGCACGTCAATGAGCGTCTGAGTAGCCAGCCGCTAAAATATAACTTGGTTTTATTTGTGACACTTGACTCGCTGCAAGTCCCGCCTCTCCCTCATTGGTTTATAGGAGCATATACCCATGTGGGTGATTGAAAGATGAACTGAGGTCCACATTCCAGTCCAGTTGGTAGTGGTAATGCACATTAAAGCTGGTTGCCAACCGCCATATAGTCCAAAGAAGGAGAAGCCGGAAGGAGGAGAGATTACTAGAAACAAACCTTTAACCTTTTATCTGTGGATGAACTGTCGGAGTAGAGGACCTTGTGCATTTCAGGTAAAATAATTTTTATGTTTATATCCCAGGACAAGTTGAAAGGCTGTGATAGGCAAAAACTAGGATGGATAACAGCATTGTAGTTACTCCACAAAAGTAACCTAATTGAGAGAATGAAAAGAAGGACGCCTGTAGAGAATAAAAATATTCCAAAACTTTCATCCTGTTTGCAATAAGGCACTAAACTAAAACTGCAAAAACTGTGGCACAGAAATGTACTTTATGTTCTGAATACAAAGTGTTATGTTTGGGGCAAATCCAACACAACACATCACTGAGTACCACTCCTCATATTTTCATGCATGTTGGTGGCTGTATCATGTTATGGTATGCTTGTCATCAGCCAGGACAAGGGAGTTTTCTTAATGATAATATGAAATGGAATAGAGCTAAGCACAGGCAAAATCCTAGAGGAAACCCTGGTTCAGTTCAGATGACCCCAGTTCATCTTTCAATCACCCACGTGCTTTCCAACAGACGCTGGGAGACAAATTCACCTAAAACACAAGGCCAAATATGCACTGGAGTTGCTTACCAAGATGAAATTGAATGTTCCTGAGTGGCCTAGTTACAGTTTTGACTTAAATCGGCTTGAAAATCTATGGCAAGACTTGAAAATTGGCTGACTAGCGATGATCAACAACCAACTTGACAGAGCTTGAAGAATTGTAAAAATAATAATGTGCAAATATTGTACAATCCAGGTGCGCAAAGCTCTTAGAGACTTATCTAATCGCGATATATTCGTTTTTATTTTTACAAATGCTAGAATTTGTCTTCCACTTTGACATTACAGAGTATTTTCTGTAGATGGTTGACAAAGAAAATGGTGAATATAACAATCTTCCACATGTATGTGTTCATGCAAAATAACACAGAACTCTTTTAATGTTGTGTAGAAACATGAGTAGATATTCTACGCTCTGTTTGTATCTCCTGGTTATAAAACACATGCTTGGAGTCTATGAAAGGCAATTTAAAGCCTGAAAGGATGTAAATTGGTAAATATCAGTTTAATCAGAGCACATCGCAGTTAATTAAGAAAATTACTCTGACAAACTGTCTGAAGCTGACATAAGAATGCAATCCAACATGGCAATCAGGACCTTTTCTTGTGGAACAGCCACACAGCTCCCTCATGTAGGTAAGAGACCTGCTCATTCAGTATGCTGCAGCACTGTACAGTAGATGTTGTTTAACATCTCAATCTAAGAAACAGTACAGGAGGTAGCCATGCATGATAGTAAATGTCTAGCCTACCAGCCTAGCCTCAAAGACGTAACATAGTAAATGTCTAGCCTACCAGCCTAGCCTCAAAGACGTAACATAGTAAATGTCTAGCCTACCAGCCTAGCCTCAAAGACGTAACATAGTAAATGTCTAGCCTACCAGCCTAGCCTCAAAGACGTAACATAGTAAATGTGAAACTGTGACACTCACATTTTTATATGTTATGTTTCGTATGGTTACATAAGACCGAAGCTTTACTTAAATCAAAAACAAAGGAGGGTAGTTAGTCAGGGAGAATGGGTGGGCATATAACACGAACGTCTAGCAACCCAAAGGGTGTTAGAATCACATATAGGGTAACCACATTTCCAATACCCAAATGTTGCGTGTTAGAATCACATATAGGGTAACCACATTTCCAATACCCAAATGCGGGACAAAGGGATGAAGTTGCGGGACTTTCTAGGGTGACCACATTTAAAATACCCAAATGCAGGACAATTTAGGTATTGTCCCGCAAAAATCCTCCTCCTGCTGCACAGAACGCCCGCTGCACCAAACTAGCTAATTGAAGCCCACTCTTTTGCCCCATGCAAAATTTGGTAAAGCAGAAATGAGAGAAAAAATGCGTGGCTGTTTTATGAAAATCTGGGAATATTTGGCCACGAAACATTTCTGGTTGGTCTCAAGGAGACATTGAAGGGAGACAGTGAAAACTGCATTGAGTAAAGTAGCAAAAAATATGTTGAATGAGCAACTAATGAGCATGGAGAGCCTCACAAGTTTGACAAAATCACCTTATATATTTTCATTCTAATACAGCTATTTACTTACTTTTGTAGCTCTTTGTCAGACGCATGCTTTAGTTAGCTGTCCTCTCCAAGTTTAGCTGGAATTTTGACCGAAAGGATTTGATAAAAGTGATTGGTTGATGATATGACATTGGCCTACCTCGCATCTTCCGTTGATCAGAATATCAGATCTCAAGAACGATTGGAAACATGTTTAACATCACCAGTACCACATCCTTATGATATATTGTATATCTTATCAAAAGCATAACTTCACTGCAAAAGAGACAGGTTGGAATGTCTGACTGAAATAAGGGACAAATCAACTTTTTTTTTGTAAATGAGTGGTTTTGGCATTTGTTGATAAAATGCATGACAAGGGGCTAAAATGCGTGACTGACCTGCACAATCCGGGACATGTGGTTCCCCTAATCACATCATGGACTTTAGCATTTTAGCTCATTTGCAACTTGGCCACTACTTGCTACTTTTTATCTACTTTACAACTACTTAGCATGTTAGATAACCTTTCCCCTAACTTTAACCTCTAACCCTAACTCCTAATCCTAACCTTAACCCCTAGCCTAGCTAACATTTGCCATCTAGCCACCTAGCTAACTTTAGGCACAAGAAATTGGAATTCGTAACATATTATACTTAATGCAAATTCGTAACATATTATATGAATTGCAATTCATAACATATATGAAATGGATGATGGACATCCACAAACTAAAATATACCATATGAAACGTAACATACTGTATCATACTATATGGAGGGAGACAGGTTTACATTTAATATGTTACATCTACCCCTGAGTCCAGGTTAAGCCTACAAGACCATTTGTGTCTTATGAACTTGCCTTGAAGAATTGTATTCCTTAAACGTTCACATCATCACGGCGCTATGCTCTGTTGACACAGATAAGTGATGTGACATGCTGGAAAAAGTCTGAGACGACTAACTAGAGGAACAAAACGCTGTTCTCGTGGCGGTGTGTTGAAGTCATTGCTCCCCACCAGCCTAGACTGCAGTGAAACAGGTTGAGCCTGGAGCCTGCGGGTCAGTGGAAGGACGTGAGCAATTGGAGCTTTCATTTCCTGTCAAAGAGGAGCAGCAAGGAGCTTTCAGAGGCATCAGTCACAGCCTAATTGGGCCCCGGTGGGTGACACGGCAGCGTCGTAAATAAAACACCGTTTTAGTGTCTCTACCACTGGACTCTTTAAACCTTCATCACAGAGCAAGCACTTCCAATGAAAGTCTATGTCTAATTACTCAGCTAGAGGATGGATTTTTTTCTGTCCCTTCCTGTAATTGATCCTTTTTTTCCATATGCATTTATTTTTTAATCTGAAATGAGAGCATACATTGCCTCAGCACTAGAGGACCTGTTAGGAGACAGTAATTAGCAGGCCTGGTTAGTGGGCCTGATGGTATCTGCTGCTGTCTGGCACACTGGTCTGGTGTCACTCTGACACTACTACTGAGGAGAAGGCTGCTGCTGTGTTGGAGGTGAAGTCCATGGGGTTATTCTCTTCACTCAACTGCCCAGCCAAACACACACTGTCCAGGCTTAAACATTACTTCACTCACAGTTAAAACTCAGCAATAAAGGGTTTTGCCACAGAACCTTCACAGTCATGTGTAGCCTAACTGCAGTCTTTTCATAAACTTAAAATGACCACTATTGATCAGATTTAGAAGAGTGATACATCATCTATAAAGCTATGTTTATTAGGATTTGCCACTTTAATTCAAGCATCAAATGATTAAGCAAGAGGATAAACCTATTGAAAATATGCATGGCCAAATGCAATATGCATTGTGCTGGGGAAGAAGGAGAGGCATGAAACACACAAGTAGCTTTGAATAAAAACATTGATTGAAGATATACGAGAGGTAGTTCCTGCAATACCGTTGGTATCTCTATAAGATGAAAGTAGTATGGCCATGTTATGTTTGTAGTGTGTGATTGTGTGGCTGTTGAAATTTCAAATGTGTAGCTGTATAAATGTATGCTAATTTGTGTAAATACACAACTTGTCCTAGGCTGTGAATTATGAATAGGGCTTATAATATACTTTTAGTCTCTTGGTTCTTTTAAATTCGCAGCAGATCAAAATATATCAGCTCCTGATTGTCATGTTGTGGGCTTCTTCATTCTACTAGGTTTGCCCACTGTGATTTCACTTTGTAATTCTGCTACGTCTCCTTCCTAGAGACTGCATATACATATTCATTATGATGCTATAGAATGTGTCAAATAGAGGTGTCCTAATTGTGTCCTTGATGAAAGGCTATTAATATTGAGCATTTTTGCAGTCACACATGTGCCAGCCACTGTGGAAATGTGTTTTTCCCTCCCTCTCTTTCAGTGAGACAAAAAGGAGATCTGTCCTTATCTATAATGATACCGGATTCCCCTGGGGTTAGCAACGGCGAGACTATCGGTGGCTTTAGCAGATTCATCAAACCAAATATTGTGCTCTTTCCTCAGGAGGCTTAGAGTCACAATGTGTTATATCACTGTTAATTAAAATGAAATATGCAGTTAGATTATTCTGCGTATTGTTGCCTGACGCTCACACTAAGTACAGAGCACCGAGGTAACACAAGAAGTTAACAAAGGCTTTACAGTTCTGTTGCTTTTCTTTTTTTTAAAGTGTTTTTCCTACAAATATATTAAAGGTTCTTTGTCAAGGTTGTATAGCTTCATTTTTATTTTTTTATTTTACCAGGATAAACACAGTAACAGTTGCCACAGTTTTTCAGGGAGTCTTGGGATAGGTATTTTGAAGAATAGTAAATTAAGGTTGAAACCAGTGCAAATGCCTCTGAATGGCATTGCCCTAGCTAGCTTAATTAAAGTACACACAGTATTTTGAAATAGTGCCCATTTATAGATTACTGGAAGTTTTTGTCATTCTCTCAGTAACAGTAGCACAGTAATAACAGCAAGGCTGTCCTGATTTGATGCAAGGCCCTGGTTTCTGTTCACGTGTGACATTGTTCCGAGATAGGCAGAACGGTCGCTGCCCTGAGGCCCATGTCAGTACCCAGGACCCCCTGATCCAAGAGCAGCGCCTGTCAGGCCTGCACCTGTAACACAGAGACCTTGTGGCCCTGCATTCAGCGCGCAGGGCCGCTGCACTGCATCAGACATGCTTTGCATTCAACCACCACTCAAGACCCAGGCAATACTCCAGAGACCGGCCATGAACCCAGCTGTTCGCTTCATTTTAATGCACTCTGAATAATATTAAAGCAGTATCAGTTGAATTTATTAATGCAGGCTGCCCCCGGAGAGATGCTTTTAAAGGCCAATGATTTCATTTAATATCTTAAAGGCTACCATCTATTCTTGATATGTTACAAAGAATTATGGCTTTTGAAATGTCTTTACACCACAGAGTACAGTGGACCACGGTATAAATTATTAGCAAACTGTGACTTTTGGAAACAGCCACCATTAGCAGTCATATTTCTCTTTGTTGTTAACATAGTCATAATTTCACCCCTAATCCTAGAGACCATATCAGTCCCTGTTCTTGCGCTTTCTAGTATTCCTGTCATTAGAGCTGGTTCTTGAATAAAGAGCGACACTGACAGTATAAAACTGTTTGATTGGCTTTTTTATAGTTGACTTTGAGGATAAACCGACTCCTACAATGCAAACTGGCACCTGAATAAAGCCCTGGACGTCTTTTTAAAAGCTCTCCATGCAGTCTCCTCGGGCACATGCTTATGGAGGCTGAACAATCTGGGACTGTAGCAACACAATCTGGCCTTCATTTGGATCTCGTTACTGAGTTGATTCCAGGAAAGCCTGCCACTTTATTGGTGTCAAGGTCCTCTTAGGATAGGCCCTGACCTCTGGCGTTTTAATTCATGGCAGCCCAGACTCAGGGCATTAGTGCTAATCTCTTTGGCCCGTTTTTCAAATGGTACAACTAGAACAAATGACTAGAACCAAATAGATTTGACACCTGTAAGTATAACCAAGCGTAGTGCCTCTGTTACTCTGCTGCACTGTGGTAATATAGTGTCTCCATGATGGGAGGTCAGAGAACCATCATGAAATCGCTCATGTAACAATTACTAAAAAGAGGTGCGGAGTGTAGTGGAATATTAAAATGAAGCCCTTGCTGGCATCCTCTGAAAGGCAGGGTGGTACACCTGTGAAGGACAGAAGGGATCAGTGTTCTATGTGTTTGCGCTTGCGCTTGCTAGTTTGACGCCTGCTTCGGAGCTACACATCACAGAAGCGACTGCTGAAAAAACAGGTTGTAGGGGTCCTTGCACACAGCCTGCCTGTGGTGCTGCCTGAAGGACTACCATGGAAACAAGGAGTGTGACAGGCTCTGGGGGGGGGATCTACCACAGCTGCAGGCGTTTTTTTTGACAGGCTGATGAAGACATCACTGCCACGCAGTGCACAACAACAACAACAACTAGTGGAAAAAATATGATCTAGGCAATGTTAACTGGCTCAAATGTTCATTAGCGAGCTTGTAAAATATCCAGGGAGTCTCTAATGCATTCAGGGACCAGATTGCATGGTGGCTTCCTCTGATGAGATATAGGCTTTTCCCGGGAGGAAATAAATGTATAAATAATTTATTAAATATGATTACCTCTATGAAAAGGAGAGAGAAAGTATGGTCTGTGAGAATGCAATGGCAGTTCTAATCCTATCTATTTATTCTCTTTATTTCGTTGACTTCGAATGTCTCAAAATTACACAGAGAGCATCCAAGCCCAAAAGCTCACCTATTGACTTGACATCTAGGAAGCAGACAGCCTATTCACCATGACCTCTCAATGCCAATGATGTAATTTGCCTCGATAATATCTTTACTGATGAAAGCTCCAACCTCTTTGTTCCCAGAAGTCCCCAGAGCCAGGCTCAATTCATCAATATTGGCCAACAATGCTCATGTCATACATTGTGGTACATGAAGTGGTTTTAACATCAAGACAAAATGTCACCTTTTATAGTAATTTGGTCCTTTCTTTCAGAAACTATTTATCATCAGTAAGCAATTGCAGTATTTCTCTTTGGAAAGTTCTGTTTTGTATTTTCAGAAGTTCTGCATTGAATCCAAACAAGAGTCTGTAGGATGAAAGATACTGCAGAACACATCTAACTGTATGTGTGAGATACAGACGTTCTGGTGTGGCGTTTTTGGAGTGTTAAAATATGATGATTAACAGTACCCTGGGAGCGAAGCTTAATTGGTTTCACCTCTCAGGGACACCTCATTGGGTCTCCTCAGTGGTCTGTGGGAACCCCACCCCTCCTCATTCTCCATGCCAGCCCCACCCGCCCCCAGTGGAGCCCAGAATGCAGCAGGGCTTCAGCTTGTGTGTGGGATTTAGCTCGTCAGAAGCTCAGGGTCACCTCGACTCCCCCTCACTTTGAAATGGACCCCTGGTGGCAGCTCCTGGGAGAGCCCAGTGATGTCTCTATCAGGCTGTCAAAAGAGATAGCCCGGGGCTCCACCGGGTCCCCCTGAGCCAATCAAACTCTTCACAAAGCACAGACGGATGCTCTTTCACCAGCTTGCTACTGCAGAGGAGGGGGAGCGCCCGCAGCCCGACTGGGATGCTCAGCACACCAATCAGTAGGAACACATTCCCAGTGCTGAGGTCCAGGGCTCACCGTAGCCCAAACTCTTCTTAAACTAGGGCTATTTTTAAGTGTTGCTTACTTGTTTATTTATTTAACTGAGAAAACACACCAAATGAACAATAAGTTATTTTAATGGCCTACTGTTTGGAGAGCCAATGACAAAAAAGGCCAATCTCTAAGAACTCTGATAACATGTTATATGTTAAAGTTCCACTGTTATATGTGCGAAAAGTATTCCACATAGATTTGATCCATCAAGCAATATGTCCTTAGTCTAGAAATGTCATGAGAATAATTGATTTCCCATTGTAAAGAGATAGTCATTTCTCAAAGGCAATGAAAGAACCAGTTAATGTAGGCCCATCAAGGATAAAACTGTTTGAAAATCATCACGTTCAAATCTAATACATATAAGATCTAAAACAATCTTCCAAACACACCAATAATCATCTCTAAGTAACATCACATCAGTGCTTGAGGCTAATCATTGTGAATAACTTGAAGATGCCTCGAAGCAAACCGTAAAATGCCCTCTGATTGGGGATTATGTCTGATGGAAAAGAAACCATATGTTACTCTTCCAAGAACTCCATCATGGAGAGAAAGACTATCATGGAGCTGTGTGTGTGCGTGTGTGTCTGTGTAGCCACCATTAGGCAGGGGAGGTGATTTTAATGGAAATGTGAAGCACTAAGTGCTGAGGATGGGGAGTACTCTCTGGGAGAGATGAGCTCTCTCTCATGTGGACCCTGTTATTGTGAGAAGGCAACAAAGCGCTGCATTAGCCACTGCACTGGACCGACGTACAGTGCTTTGATGTGAGCTCAGTAACCAAGGCACAGTGGTGGCCAATGCATGAGCTCTGTTCCAATGGGTGTGTTGTGCAATCAGATGTGTTTACTGTGTATACAGGGATAGAAGTGGCCTAATCCATCCCCAGTACAGTGTAGTTAGGGACAAAATCAGTCAGCAACAACTCCAGTCGGAGATAGGATTGTTTCTATATTTTACAATTCATCAAAAATAGATTTGAGGATATACAAAGAAGAACATACCAAAACAGGAAACCTGAGAAGGTGCACAGTAGACTGGAAACTCAAAGTTACATGTATCAAACTTTCCTTTGGCTCGATTCCGAAAATGTATTCTTCATTATAAATAATATTCTGGTAATTTATACAAATTATTGTACAGTGAATTGACATTTGAATTAAAATAATGATATACAAAGGTTTTAGTTTTTCTTTATTTTTTTAACTATTTTCTAAAATGTAGATGAAAAGTGAAGACAATGAAATAACACATATGGAAACATGTTAAAAAGTGTTACACAAATCCCAAAATATTTTATATTTGAGAATCTTCAAATAGCCACCCTTTGCCTTGATTGACAGCTTTGCACACTCTTGGCATTCTCTCAACCAGCTTCATGAGATAGTCACCTGGAATGCAATTCAATTAACAGGTGTGCCTTCTTTAAAGTTAATTTGTGGAATTTCTTTCCTTCTTAATGCATTTGAGCCAATCAGTTGTGTTGTGACAAGGTAGGGGATATACAGAGGATAGCCATATTTGGCAAAATACCAAGTCCATATTATGGTAAGAACACCTCAAATAAGTAAAGAGAAATGACAGTCCATCATTATTTTAAGACATGAAGGTCAGTCAATACAGAACATTTTAAGAACTTTGAAAGTTTCTTCAAGTGCAGTTGCAAAAACCATCAAGCACTATGATGAAACTGACTCTCACGAGGACCGCCACAAGAATGGAAGACCCAGAATTAACTCTGCTGCAGAGGATAAGTTCATTAGAGTTACCAGCCTCAGAAATTGCAGCCCAAATAAATGCTTCACAGAGGTCAAGTAACAGACACATCTCAACATCAAATGTTCAGAGGCGACTGTGTGAATCAGGCCTTCATGGTCAAATTGCTGCAAAGAAACCACTACTAAAGGACAACAATCATAAGAAGAGACTTGCTTGGGCCAAGAAACACGAGCAATGGACATTAGACCAGTGGAAATTTGTGCTTTGGTCTGGAGTCAAAATGTGAGATTTTTGGTTCCAACCGCTGTGTCATTGTGAGACGCAGTGTGAGTGAACGGATGATCTCCGCATGTATATTTCCCACTGTAAAGCATGGAGGAGGAGGTGTTATGTGGTGGGGGTGCTTTGCTGGTGACACTGATTTATTTATAATTCAAGGCACATCCCATCTGGTTTGGGCCCTACACACCACCAGGCTGTGTAGGGGCTATTTTTCCAGGAATGAGAGTGATAGAGTGCTGCATCAGATACCCTGCCTCCACAATCACCCGACCTCAACCAAATTGAGATGGTTTGGGATGAGTTGGACCGCAGAGTGAAGGAAAAGCAGCCAACAAGTGCTCAGCATATGTGGGAACTCCTTCAAGACTGTTGGAAAAGCATTCCAGGTAAAGCTGGTTGAGAGAATGCCAAGAGTGTGCAAAACTGTCATCAAGGCAAAGAATGCCTACTTTGAAGAATGTAAAATCTATTTGGATTTATTTAACACTGTTTTGGTTACTACATGATTCCATATGTGTGATTTTATAATGTTGATGTCTTCACTACTATTCTACAATGTAGAAAATAGTAAAAAAATAATAATAATTTGTTTTGTACACAGCTGCTATTATCTATGCATAGTCACTTCACCCCTACCTACATGTACAAATTACCTTGACTAACCTGTACCCCCGCACATTGACTTGGTACCGGTACCCTCTGTATATAGCCTCGTTATTGTTATTTATTGTGTTACTTTTCATTATTTTTTACTTTAGGTTATTTGGTAAATATTTTCTTTACTCTTCTTGAACTGCACTGTTGGTTAAGGGCTTGTAAGTAAGCATTTCATGGTAAGGTCTACACTTGTTGTTTTCGGCGCATGTGACAAATACAATTTGATTTGATTTGTTAATTGTAGCAGAAAAGCTGTAAATAAATAAACAAGATGTGTCCTCCGAAGAGGGAGGTTAATAAAAAAAATATATAATAAAAATAAATAAATGTGACCACAAAGTAATAACTGGATTTAGCACAGTTACAGTATTGTATTTGCCCATATATGAAATGAAAATGTAAATGAGTCAAAGCATTGCAGCAGTTCAGTTGAACGCCTTGATCTGACCGAAGGCGCATTTTGTACATCAGAAGTACATTCATTTCAAATGTAACGCTGTGTTTGACTTGCAGCATTGCGTTGCAGAGGCAGTTGCAGTGTGTTTCGTGTGGTGCAGATGTTGGATAAATCCAATGTAAACATCAAATTGTATGCATAGACTTGACAGAAATAGTAGCAAAAGGGGAATGTTTAACTTTTGTTGCATACACATCCAGCACAAATGTTGGATTACATAATGAAAAAAGTTTGACTGCAGAATATTTTAGGCAGCCTTGATGCAATGAGGCTGTCAAGTCTGATCAAGGTGTTACTATTCAAATCTATAAAAGCAAAACAGCAGTGGTTTGACGGTCTCTCTGGCTCTATGATTGACAGCTCCATGTGCTGCCCTCCTAGCCCGGTGCAGTGCACAGCCCCTGTCAGGGGGGTGGCAGACACACAAGCGGGAGAGCGGCTGACTGCACCCCTGCAGCACGGGGCAGGGGAGAGGGGGGAGTAGGGGGATAAGGGGTCGCAGGTTCTGCTGGCACTGGAGCGTTGTCATCGTAGCAGACTGGGCTGCGCCGTTTTCAGAAAGAGCCTGGTCCTTTCATCCAGCACGTCCAAGGGGCTTACCTTCTCCTTCGTGGTGGGCTCTGGACGCTGGGCGCTCTCAGCTCGCTGTACTGCACCTGTAAAAACAAACAGGAGTTTGGTTAGAGACAGGTAATCTGAACTCAGTAGAGCGCACAGTAATGGCTCCCCCGAGGAAAGCTGGTGCAGAGGAAAGCGAGGCGGGCTCGCCTGTAATGAATCATTTTATAAACACAGGAGCAGAGGGGATTAATCACAAGGAGGAAGGATTTGAGAAGTCAAGGGTTCCGTACCAGTGTACGCCCCCCTCCTCTGCCACAATCGCAATATTAGAAGCTGTCATCAACTTTTGAGACAATCTGCCAGTGAGGGAGTAAACTGCATAATCACTCGTGCAAGTTGTGTCCTTTCTGAGAAAACTTTATAGGAAGCAAAGAACATCCTCAGCCAGGTTTCTTGACTAAAGTAGCAACTAGCATCGATGGGATGTCGACTTTTACATGCTTCAATGGGATCTCAAAGATGATAGATTTCATACGAAAAAAAGAGACATGCCACTTTGGCATTTGATCTTAAACCCCTTTTTCCTTTCAGCTACAGTATGTTTGCACTGTAGAATTATGAGGCTCAACATCAATGATTGTGTCATGTCAATGTTCTGGAAATCAATCTTTAACACAGATTCCTATATGTCCAAAAATATTTGTAACAGGAATTAAGGCGGAAAATCTAGAATTAAACTTCCAAATTGGAGCTTACTATGGCCAATGGTTTAAATAACGTAAGTATCTGAAATATCTTGTATCATTGTGTAATTTTTGTAATGTGTGTAGTGAAAGTAACATGCCAAAAAACATGAAATAAAATTAAAACTATGTGAAACATTAGTTTGAAAAAGATTTAGAAACTCAGCATGATGAAGTTTTAAGAAAATTTGCTTTCAAAAGCATTTGTTTTTGCTACAACAGTAACATGGTTCTGTTGAATCAAGGTAGAGACTCCATACTAATTACCAAATCCTGATTATTAGAATGGGAGATGGAATGAATGAGGGAACAAAGTGACTGCCGTCTGCATCAGAACATGAAACTGTTCTCAGAACTGACAGATGCTTCTTATTTCAGGACAGACACACTCCTGTCAGAAGTCCCGGTTTGAGGGGGGCTTTGTAGATTTGCACAGGCTCTAATTGCCAAGTAATTTTGCTGTGAGAAAGGAGTCCATTTCCAGCCTTTGTAATAAGGCTCGACTGTGTCCATACCTAGGCCTTTCTAAGGGTTGAAGTTGTAAGGTAACAACAGCAATCTGTGGTGTATTGTTATGGTTATTGTGTTTGTATTATTCAGCAACATTATTGTTCACAGAGGTTTATGTAGTGGTGAGTCACCATGAATGATTTGTAGCCATCATCCAGGACATAGCTGAACCATAAACTAAAAAGTATTGTCCCCATGGTCATTTTCAAAACTTGAACAAATGTGTCACATATAAAAGATGTGAGACATAAAAGATGGTGAAATTAAATGTATTCATGTTGTTTTGCCAACTTGCTCAGCTGAAAAATCACATAGGCTTCTCTCCAACAACATCACTGAACATTTGGCAATAACTCTTAGAGGGACATCAAGGGGACAGCAGCGAAAGAGACTGGGGTTCAGAGTGTCTTTCCAGATCCAGACAGTCACGTATCCTGGCTGAATACTGTCTGTAAAGTACCTGGGAGAGGAAGGAGCAGTGCTGCTCTATTTCCTGCCCACACTCAGCCTCTCTCTCAGTCAGAGAACAAAACAGAGAGTGAACAGGATGAACACCCAGCTCCACTTAAAGTACAGCATCCTGCCCTGGCAGCTATTTACTATCAGCCCTGTGATGTAACCGCAAATGACATATCAGCCATGGCTAATATATGATCACATATGGCAGCCAGCAGGACGGCCGGGGCTCACGACTACATTCATTGACTCCCCCACCCTGATGTGACAGGGGCCACGTCAGAGTGTCTCAACTGACTCAGAGCTGGGCACACCAGCCACACACAACTACAGCCATCAGGGGACCGCCACCGTCCCCTGGCCAATCATAGGCCCGGATGCCACAGCACTTTTATCACAGAGAGACAAAACTGCTAATCAGGAACGAGGCTGGAGCGATATGGCAGAGGACAGATCAGAGTAGAACACATCCAGGCACCGGGGCGACTGCATCAAACCACTGCCAGAAATAATTGGGCCATGGGTGCTTTAAAGGCGTGAGTCCATTAATAATCAAACAAAGCCAGAGGATATATTTCCACAACACTTGGGAATTCTGTTAGAGCAAATAATGCAGATATCTTCAGGGAATTCCCTCGGTCTGTATGGAAAATTGGACCCTTACCTTTTGAACATCAGAGGGCACCCTCTTGATGAAATCCAGTATTTCATTATTGTCAATGGCATACGGGTTGCGCAGCTTCTTGGTAAATTTGTTAATGCCTGTGAAAACAAGGACACGTTAATAAATAAAGGTGTCATCCAGACCTGCATATTTTTACAAGGATAAAAAAATATTGCTACCCATCGCTAACGCTTTCAACCCCATAGCTACGTTTATATCGGTCCACTAATACAGGACTACAGTAGTAAAGCCTTTGTGAAAAATGTTCTACAAAATGTATTTGAGTGTTTACCAGCATTTGTAACTTGAATGTGATAATTATATGTACAAAACAGTTAATCTGATAATATTTGTGAAGTATAACATTTTTCCAGTTTCTTGAAATACTTTGTTACACTGTATCTCTATGTGTAAACTGAAATGGTCTATTCATTCCTTTTCCATTTTAGTAGACGCTCTTCAAGAACAACTTCCAGTAGTGAGTGCATACATTTTCATACTTTTTACCACTGTGGTAATCAAACCGACAACCCTAGCATTGTAAGCTCCATGCTCTACCAACTGAGCCACATCATCACAAACCACTTGATGTCTCAATGTACTCAATTACAGTACTGTGCATTGTTTTTCTTCAGGCTGATGGAAACGTCTGCAGGTACTACTGCACAAAAAGTGGTTGTTTTACATGTTATTTGATCAAGACAAATATTTAATTTGATAAGGATGTTTTGTGTCTTTGCCCATAACTTTGCACGTGTTGATGTACATGACAGGGCAACTACTCTTACAATTCATTTATTGAATCTTGCAAGATACTGTTCTTAATTGTGTAACTACCTTTCTTGCCAAAGCAAAGCAATAGACGTCTATATCGGTCAGCTAATACTAGTCAAGGCCCAGTGCACTACTTTTGTGAGGAAAAAATATATATACTGTATATTTGTAATTATTTTTGTATGATTATATTTTTTCCCAATGATTTATCAGGGGGTGCTTCAGCACCCTCAGCACCCCTATTTCCCACTGATTTATCAGGGGGTGCTTCAGCACCCTCAGCACCCCTATTTCCCACTGATTTATCAGGGGGTGCTTCAGCACCCTCAGCACCCCTATTTCCCACTGATTTATCAGGGGGTGCTTCAGCACCCTCAGCACCCCTATTTCCCACTGATTTATCAGGGGGTGCTTCAGCACCCTCAGCACCCCTATTTCCCACGTCTATGTTCACCACTGTATGAAATTGCACCCTGTGATGCTATTTGAATTGATCCCCAGGAACTAAATTGAATCAGTACATCAATAAGGTGGTGGGGTTGTATGGACAGTGCAATGGATATGTATCATCACAAATGTAGAAGTTGTCAGCACAACCGTACAGAGGATGCTATAGTGCAGGCAGACACACACACATCCATGACAGCTTTTGAACAGAGCCTGATAGTTGACTGCAGAACATACACTTTAGTCTGTATCCAAAGGCGACTCAGGTCCTCTGAGTACACATTCAGTACAATAGCCCAGAGCAGAGATTACCACCAACCTCCCCTCCCCCTATCACCACCCCACTCCCAACTACCTTTCCATATCACTCAATCAAATAAGTTTATTCTTTGCTCAATACTGTTATTTCCCCCCATTTGGTTGCATTCCACAGTAGTTCTGGAAAGAAAACAGACCATAATGGGACCATATACTCACTGCTAGCTACAGCGCTTACCTCAACGTGTACACAAATAACCTAAGGACCTAAATGTGTACAGACTACATGAAAGGCTTGCCTTGCAACCAGACATGGGGGTTAACTGTGGAGTCAGGAGAGTGTATCAGTGCTGTTGTTTGATATGATTTTGGTATCGATTGTGTTGGAGGCAGTGTAGAAGTACAGTTAGTTGTTGGCTAACAGCTGGAGGAGGAGTGTCTGTTTCCCTCTGACCGCTGACGCAACTGTCTATCTCTGTAGGACTGGAGCAGATAATGAGGGTTTACACCAGTAGCCTACACTGCCCAAGGACATCCTGTTTTATATACAGCATGATGTTCTCCCTGCCTCGCTGCTCGGCTTTGTTTTCTCACAGACCCTGGGCCTAGCCTTAGACTGTCCTGCTTACATCTCACACTGAGCAGAGCTCTGAGCACAATGGGCCTCTGGAGCTAGCAGACTGAGCTCTGGGCATTCAAGAGGTGTGAGTGTTCAAATGACTGTTATATAATGGCTGTAAGCGCTATTTACTGTGATTGTCTTCTTCAACAATGTTTTGCCGAAGGGGAGCTATTCATTACAAATGACAGTATTTATAATAAAAATAATGCTGTATATTTGACTTACCCCATATGAAGATAATGTAGCGCAGTGGGATGTAGTATAATGCTGCTGTTGCCACAAAGAGAACCAAGCAGGCCAGGCAGGACAGGAAGGGCACAGACCAGTTGAATGTGCTGTGGATGAAATATTACATCAAATAAAGTCAGAATATCATTATGACCAGGATGTTACAAGATACTGCACAATCAATAATGTAGTTGCTAGCCAAAGCATTATACACCCACTGCTGAAGAGAACATTGAACTCACCAGTATACTGTGGGCATAAAATGTCAAACTTACTTCTTGACTCTTTCCCCTATGCATGCGATTTCATCCAAAATGTTTTGGACAGTGATGATGATCTCTTGAACCATATGGATTTTCTCCATCAGTCCCTTTTTCCCAGATTCCTAAAAGTACACAGGCACTGATGAGGTCTACTGTGCTGCATGTCAATTGTTTGAGGAAGCAAACGAAGCCCAGTTCATCTCTGCCGTACTATCATGAGTAATTCCATCTATTGAATGGCCTATAATGTCTCTTCAGACTATGCTTTTGAAAATGAGGCAGATTCAACGTTGGAAAACTGTCTTGATTTCTCCTTTTGTCCGCCACAAACAATGGAAGTGCTCTACATCTAAATCACAGATTAACTCGAGGATGAGACGGACATAAAATGGCCATCAGCAATCAGGCAGCATCCCAGATGACCCAGACAGGAAGAGTAGAAAGAGGCTACATGGTGCAACCAATCCACGGGGCGGGTTTAGACTTGTTTTGCCAATTCTATCCCACCCACCTCTATACTCTGTTTGGCTCTCTGTCCTCACACCTCTGTGTGTGAGAGAGCAGTGGCTCAACCATCCCAGATCACAGGGTTGTAATCATTGGATATATTTTCACTCATATAAGACTAATTTCATGTGAATGGGCTTTGGCTATGTCCACTTTCATCACCAAGGTAGTGTTAATAGTGTTATATTGTTCATTTTGTATTGCTAAATTAATATCATGGTGCAGAAGCCGTGATATGATACAGACATCCTATATAGACCAGATGGACATGGTATGGTGTCTGCCAATTTCAGTGTGGGGGAAAAAACAGATATTCTTCAGTTGAAATAGACATGATCAGATGAGTGCTGGTAACGACAGAGAAGAAGCAGCACTGTGAAGCTTTCCAGAGGGAGAGGAGAGGCTGCAGATGATAACACCAGTAATGTGAGCTAAAGAGGGCTGAGAAGACATCAAAAGGAGGAAATAATGACAGAAATGATGACAGAGAAGCGCGAGAGAGAGGGGGAGGAAGATATCTGATGGAGTCTAACAGGAGGCTTGAGGATGTCTATATGTTTGTGTTAGAAGGCAGTTCCAGCCCCAGCCTGGGCTCAGTGACAGCGTCCAGACAGAATGCCTTTATCAGTCTCATGAGGCAGCCCCTGGGAAAACACGCTGTCCGCCAGCCCAGCACAGATAGACTCCCCACTGTCAGTCCCAAGTCTCCTCCACAACAAACACAGGAAGAGAGCAATTCCCACCCCTGTAGAGAGCCTCCCCTACCAGGCCGCTGGAAATATCTCAAATATGCTTTCTCTGAGAGATCTGTGAAGAGATTATTATCCCATAGTGTCATACAATAGAGACAGAGGGATAGTACTGTAGCCTATCATCCTATAGAAGAGACACGGCACTGTCTGCAGCAAGGCATAAAGAAAACCAACCTCAGTCTAATGTGAATGCAGATCCTTTACTTCACATTAGGTGTTAATTGAGCTCTTTCTCCTGAGCTCTCATTCAAAGCAGATTTTTGCCTGCTAAAAGCCATTTAAGATCCATGTCTGTGTGCTCCTGATGGACTGAGAGAGCTGCGCACAGGGAAATTAGAGCTCACTGGATATGGAGCCTCATCAGTTAGGCTCAGATTCCCTTTCATATCTCGATCTAAACTTGTTTAAGGCCCCCTAAACATGAATTAGGATTCAAACCTGATAAGAGATATGAACTCTTATTTAACTGTAACAGATAGGCCTGTGTGCACAAGGTAAATGTAGACAAAGATTATCCAAAGATAAGCTTTCATTTGAATTTTAAAAAATGTCCAAAAGATATGTACTATAAAGTGTGCATCAACAAGCTCTCCTGATTATCACCATTCATCTCCCTTAAGACCCTTGAAGTCCTCCATCTCCATAGTAATGAAAATTGGAAGTCCTTTACTACATCACTCATTTGATGATATTATTTATCTTTGTTCATTTCCCTTTTTAGCCCCTTACAAAACTGTTCTGTGCTCCTGGCAAACAAAAAAAAATAAAACAGCTTGGAAAGGGATGGGTATACTGAGGGGGGTGGACCACATAAATCGTAAATGTGTACTGATTAGAAAACATGTGTCAAATCATATTCTCATTTCAGAAAAAAATGGTAAACGCTACCTTTTAAGGCGCCGTAATGGGAACGGATTTGATCTTCTGCACAAAGGTAAATAGCAAATGTGGTTTCACAGGCATGTTGGGCATAATCAAACGCTTAAGAAAGCTCATTTAACATTGCTTTAATTTGAATAAATGGCATCAAATTTGAATATTCATTCAAAGCTTGACTGAATATTTTTTAGTGACTTATTCCACAAAGGCGCGAAAATGCACATCTTAATGAAAAACACCTGTGATTTTGGCATAGGTTCTGGTATGGTGTTAAAACAAGCTAACAAACAAATGAATACACAAACAAACGTGTGAGCAGTGAGCAGCTCCCAGAAGCAGTACGTTTTAGCGAGTACATACCTACCATAATGCACATAACTGATCACAGTCTGCAGTCGGTCTGGCCGGTGTGCTGAAGGTGACCCAACGGTCTGAGGGGTAAGCGAAAGCACCCCTCCAGCTCAATCTGCCACCTCCTCAACCCCCCGAATCCAACCCCCTGCTCCCCTGGACAGTGCTTGAGGAGAATGTGCGCCCTCTCCCTCCCCCAGACCAGCCATACCAGCCAAAGGCCATAGGAGACCTATTTTATCTTCTCTGTTCATTATGATGGAGATCTATGGGCTTGTTTTTCTTTGTATTTTTTATGTTTAAATGATTAAATATTGTCTATCTGCACAATTGATACCTAAGGCCAAAAGGAAGTCACTTTGGCCACATCATTTGTAAACCGTCTCTTTCCCTGAGGACAGATTTGTTCACAGAGAGAGAGAGAGATCTGTTATCCTGCTGTAACGTAGCCGGGCCTTTCGTCTCTCCTTAACGTCATGCCTTCACATTCCTAGTGCTCTAGCGGAGGTTTATATATTTCCTTCCTCCAGGGGAAAACAGGGGAAACACATATTTGAGTGTTTTTTTTCTTCTTTTTTTCTCCCTTTTTTAAGGGGTGGATCAGCTAAATATTGCGAAAAGAATATTGGTTCCATCAATGTAATTGTCTGCATCATTTCCAATCCCCCATATATATTTTGGGTAAATATATATATATCCATACACACATGCATACATGCACACATACCTATATAGACATACATACTTTTTAAAAGAATATACCTTTATTATTATTCCCTGCAAACCCTACCATCGATCCCCCAATTGGAGTAAACTAACAAACACTTCATCTTTTACCTTCAATTTATACATCTTATACACATTTTACAGATACAGCCTATTTTACAATAGTTATTTTTTGTTTGTTTTTAGTCCTTCCTCTATTTCTGATGTCCATACAGTTTGATTTCTATTTGTAACTGTGCTATTTCACAAAAGTTCTGAACCTATATACATTTTACAGACCTATGTTCTACATGTTTTATCTTTAACACTCTCATATTTGAGTGTTAATGGTAACCTTCTCAGAGGAGATAGCCTTCATTCACATCTTCGCAAAAGGACTAGGGAAAAAAGTAGAGCCTTTGAAGTCATCACATCTTTAATAACCAGAAGGGGGTTATGGTTCCCATTTGGGAACGAACCCTCCCACGTTCAGCTGGAACGTGGCGCAATGGAACGCAAAAATATTCTTAGAAATATTTAACCTCCACACATTAACAAGTCCAATAGCTCAAATGAAAGCTAAACACCTTGTTCATCTACCCAGCAAGTCAGATTTCTAAAATGTTTTACGGCGAAAACATAGCACATATTTATGTCAAACCACCACCAAAGACACAGCTAATTTGAATAGCCAAGTTGAAGAAAATATGCAATCAACAAACGCAGGATTAAAAGAAAAATAATTCACTAACCTTTTGGAAATCTTCATCAGATGACAGTAATATAACATGTTACACAGTACATTTATGTTTTTTTCAATAATATGCCATTTATATCCATACATCTCTGTTTACAATGACGCCATGTTCAAAAAATGCTATTCAAATGTCCGGAGAAATGATGATAGCAGCATCAGATAATGTCAGATAACAAGCAATACACATCATAAACTTTAACTAAATATACATGATCTACACATAGATAGAAAGATACACTTCTTCTTAATACAACCGCTGTGTTACATTTATTTTTAACGTTACAGAATTTGTTCACTAGGCTATAATATGAGACGGCGCTCAGAAATTAGCATTACGTCTCCTCTATCTTGGAGTCCACAGAAACCCAAATTTACCACATAAATATTCCCTTACCTTTGATGTTCTTCCATCAGAAGACCTGGAAGGAGTTATACTTACCAAAAACATTGTTTGGTTTTGAAGTCTGTGTCTTTAGGTTATCAAACGCGACAAATTCCGGTCGAAATGCAGCCAAAATTCTAGTGGATGCGCACCAAAACTTCAAAATTACATATTATATGTCGACTAAACTGGTCAAACTAAGTGCAGAATCAAGCTTTAACATGTTATAAACGTGGAAAACAATCCTTAGCACGAACAGAAACACCGACATCGTTTGGTCAATCCTGGAAGAAAGAGAGCTCTGGAGCGCCCTCGCGCGCATGAAAGTACTTGTTTTTTCGCGTGACCCGAAGTATCGTGGGCGCGCGATTCTCACAATGGCAAGCCCCATTGAAAGCAGACATCGCGCTGAAGACATTGAAACTGTTCCCAGGTCTGTAGCTGCTTGGGAAGGGTGGGGGCGATGACATCAAAGTTGGGCCAACTTTTCTAATGACAAGAGAGAGTTTGGGAGAATGGCTGCCCTGAGAGTTCTGCTTTACATACAGACATAATTTGAACGGTTTTAGAAGCTTTAGAGTGTTTTCTATTCAATAATAATTATTCTATGCATATATTAGCAATTTTGGACAGATTTTTTTTCTGTTTACTATGGCTACGCAATTCCTCCAAAGGGGGCAGTAGTCAGCCCTATCCTTAACAGGTCACTGACCACTCTTTAACCCCAAATAGTTTGAAAGAAGACCTTAATATGAAATGTAAAGCTACACTGCTTGATCTGCCTGCATGACATCACATTTAAGTGACAGCAAACCCATAATACGACAGAAATAAGCCACTTTAAATGAAATCTGACAGCTTAAAACAAACACAGGCAACTGCTTCATTAGTAAATTAAAGAAGAGAGTGTGAATGGTCTTAGCTGGCTCATGTTAAACCGTTCAGAGAGGACTTCAAGGAACAGGAATTATTTGGTTTAAATTGTTACTCCGCAATACATGGCAATACATGAAAAACTCCTCCCTGCTTTTTGAAAATCGCATTTCTTTTTTAATCTTAAAGAAAAAAAGTAAGGTGAAAGGAAACCAAAAACTGTCAAATCATTGAGATGATAAAGACCTGCTTCTAATGATCCTATTTCAGTAGTAGCGTTATTAAAAGGAACACCATAAAAGCGGCACATCCTCATTCACTATTCATGCAAACACACAATTGTCATATCATTGCTATATATATTTGGCCGCAGGATTGTCTCTCCTAAGCTCTTAATGCAGTGCAGCTAAGCGTACGGTGCGTTATGTGTATCCACACATATCATGAGACTTTCATCCATGAATTAGCCTTTGCTTTCAGACCGGATTTGGAGGACGGGCCTGTTTTTTAGCGGAGGGTGTTCCTCTCCATATGAAGGTAGCCCCTGGTCATCACAACAGAATATATTGAGCATATTATGGATATGATTCCTGGGCCTAGACGTACTGCAGAGGGATCATTGCTTGGAGGCTTTGCAGCAGATCCACACTTCCCCACCATAAAGCAATAATGCACATCCCATTAACTCTTCGCTCTCCTGACTAAAATGAAAGGAAATGTCTGGATAGGAGGAATAAGGAATAAAGACCATGTCTCTTTTGTCTTCTCCTTTTGGTGTTGGTGTGCATTAAAATACTTGTTTTGGTATTGGGTGTCAAGGGAAAAAAAATCACATTCAGATTAACAATTAGAAATATGACATCATTATGAATACAGAGGTCCAATTGTTTAAGTGAGTGATAATCTTTATAGAATAGATAAGTAGATACTGTTCAGATGTCTGTAAATATGTATACTGCTGTACCGTTGCGCATAGCCTCATTTGTTAGGGTAGAGAAAAGTTCAATCACATAGTAACCATCCCATTTAGAAAAGTGAACACATCTTCACTCGCTACTAATATCCCCAATGGCAGACAAACTTCAGTTAATGATGCAGTTTAACATAGATTTTGGATTTCAAAGGACTGGGATACTGCAGCAGAGCACATTTGTAGTGATACTGAATACCCAATGGAATAGAGTGTAGTAAGTGCTGAAGGAGACGTGTTTGTCACATGGCATTACTATTTCCTACATTCTGTCCTCATTTTGAACGCATTAAATGATCGTTTCTGCGAGACCATTTCCAGTGGAACTATGCAAACTAGATCTTGTATAACTTGGCATACAACATATTTGACTATTAAGATAGTTAGAAATAAATCAAATAAAATACCTTCTCATCTTCCTCCTCATCATCGGTCATGTTCATGTTCGTCTACAAGAGAATGGAGAGAGGTAGAGTGTGTTTTCAAATGGACAGGGACACACGCGGGCACTGGAGCATTTTGAACAAACACCTAGTAATGAAATCCTGCTCTAGTACATATACCCCTATTGGGAGAGGCCTGTTTCATAGAGACGGCATCACAGGGGTGACCTCACACAAAAGGAGAGGTGAAAGAGGGCCTTCCTCACAAGAGCACTGTCACAGCAAAGCAATCTCATTTCTTCACAACATCAAAACAGAAAGAGGGGAAAAAAACATTTAATTTGGATGCCGTTGCCTAGTTTACTTCACGTCAACTCATCCCTGATGCCTACATGGTGCACACTGTGACATTGCCTGTGAACAGGGCTGTGTTACTGCTGGGCACAGGGTCACGGAGAGGTGAAAGAGGCTCCACGCTTGATATGAGGGTGAACCTGGGCTTTAACATTGCCCAGGGACTGCATCTTTGCCAGCAGCCACAAACACAATCAGTGGGTTGGTGTTGGGGATGTTGCTGCAGGGAGGGGATGTTTGCAGGCCAGGGCCCTGGCCATCAAGATAGCTTACAACACAGTGAAATTGGGGGACATTGAGAAGTGGGAACAGCATTAACCTTTACAGACATGGCTAGGGGAGACTTAATTTCCATAACCTCGACTTTGATACAGAGGAGATAGCCGTACCATCTTGAGAATGTAATAAATACCCTGTGTCTAGAACAGTATCAACACAGCATCAATGTAATGTTGTATGCTCAAATAATACTGTGTATGCCTCAACATAGTAAATAAATGAAAAAAATGCATTTTGCTAATATTTGGGGAAAAATTATGTTAACGGCATACTCTTCATTCACTATTGTAGAGCATTGTGGGCAGTTCGACACAGCCAAATTCTAGTGGGAGTGCCAATCTATATCCTGACAGCAAGAGGCTGCTCTGCTTTGTATGCTTCTGACCAGTGATTGGGCGAGGGGGACATGAAGAGCTGCTATGACGTGTGTAGTATAGACCAGCTCTGTATAGAGTACAGTACAGTAGGAGGAGACACTCACCAAGTCCTGATTGCTGCTGACCCTCCCCGGGGTGACCTGGAAGTAGTTCCAGCCGATAAGCAGCAGCAGGAAGATGGGCATCATGAAGAGTTCCCAGGTCCACACCATCACCATGAAGGTCTGGAAGGACAGGGGGTGGTCAGGGAGAGGCATAGTGTGGGAGAGAGTGGGGTGTGAGACTCACAAACAGCACGGATACAGCACGAACGGTGGCATCGCCGTCATACAACATGGGCTAGAACCCAAGCCCAGACACAATGTCCTTCTCACCCCACACATCCCAGCATGCACCTCTCCAAATAAACATAATGGGTTTACCTACCGCCCAAGCCCCATGAACAGCACAGAAGAATGCAAAGCTACGCCACTAAACTACACAGCATCTTAGTGGCTGGGAGGTAAGAGAGGCATTTGGGGATAATTTTTTATATTCCAAAATCCCATTTATTTACAGCGATAACAGTGCTGGCAGTGTGCCTTTATGCAGAACGGAATGTTTGACAAGGGTAGGCATGGAATCCTGTATTTTATACAGCATATCAAACCCTCTTAGACTGGGAAGAATTTCGGCTGTCTGATTGACTGTGACTAGGAACATATGGCAACTGGAGAAGCATTTGCAACATTTACCCCTCCACAGTGATGATAGTGAGAAAAGCCAAGACCCCTGGTTGAAATAAGATGGATCACACTGAATGAGTAATCCCTCATAATTCTGTAAAGAAACGGCGGTAAGCATAGCACACAACACCCACTGCACTTCACAGCAGAGCACTAATTGGACGGCTGCATTTAAACCCATTTAGTGACAGCCTAATGAGTTTGGCTCTTGCTGAAATTGTCCAGTGTGTGAGGAGGAGCACACCAGCAAGTTGACAATGAAGAAATTAAGTCCTCAAAGTTAGTATTATTTTATATCTATTACTGTGTAACACTCTGCCTAGACATTCATTTTACCCGTTTCTGAGGAGGCCATTTTATTTTGTAATGGATATAAGTACTTCCTTCTATATCATAAAATATGATTTACTCTTTGAAAAGGTACAAAAACTCCTCTCTTTCTTTAACTTTGTTTTCATGAGAGGAGGAACTTAACCATAAGGCTAGAAGAAAACAAACCTCGTAACCTACAACACCCAATGGAATGAGGAGTGGGATGGATTCTCAAAACTCTACACTAGCTCACTACAATAGCATGCTGTGCCGTTTGAGTGTGGACTGCTGGGGGCTTGTTACAGTAGAAACAATATGTTTGACTTAGACCTTAGACAGGATGTTAACCGCTTGGGCCTTCAGGCCTCCATTTGAGCCCTGTAAACAGCAGACTGGTCCTGTCATATCATCCTGTTTCCAGCCCTACTGGCTCTGGGGCAGTCTACCTACTGCCACACCAGGCTTGGGTTCAATGGATTCAAACTGCCTCCAGGGAAACGTGAACCATGAGTAATACTCCAAACACTGGTCCCTCACAGCCCTAGGCTTCCTCATCGCATAGGTTTACTATCGTTCAATAATATCTGTGTAATGTGAAGTGTAGGAACAACACCGTGGGATGACCAAGATGTGAGGACACAATATGTTACTGCAATTTCTCCATATCAAATTATTTGAATTACGCATCCACAACAAACGCTGGTGGGAAAACCTAAAGGTAAACAATGAATTTGCATGATGTGCAGAGGTAGCTTTAGCATGTCTGCTTCTATTTATGAATAACCTACATCATATGTTGTCACCTCTATTCCCATGAGACTATTCTAAACCTACACTAATTTCACCCCAGAGGAATTCAGCAGGCTGCTGGACAGGTAGCTTGTCATATTGAGAGCATTCCCGCAACAAAAAAATGCCTGGAAACTGACATGAGCCCAGCAGGAATGTTGAACCCCCTTGCCCTCCCTGCAAAAGCTGCTACATTAACCACTAAAGTCTAATTGCCTGGTCTCTGTCTTCCTGTGCGAGTCAACAATGGGAGGCAATTCATTTCCTCCCAGGGAGTCAGTAGAGAGAATCTGTCACAGGTATTCATAATCGCCCACTAATGCAAATTTCTGCTCACAACGCTCTGGCTTGGTGGACAAGATAAAAGGCTAGAGAAATACAATGGCTGGTGTCTAAACTGAGCACCTAAATGAGGGTAGAAACCAGAACTGTCAGAAACATCTCCACAATTCCTGCCTTGTGTGTCAGTTCGTGTTTGGAGAATTTACATGCTTTAAAAAAAAAAACACTAATAAAAATGTAACTGTGAACATCTGGGAAAGCTGCTGGAATTCCTTCACTCAGGCTCACAGAGCTGCGTCTTCACCATCAGATATTTCTCATTAATGAGCAGAGGCAAAGTTATACCTTTCCCCCGTCTCCTCACATTCTCTGAGGCTTCTGTGAAATGGAGAGAAGTAATTCCTCGCTAAGTGGTTTATGTTTTATTAGTGCCGAGCGTGAGTGATTAAAGGACGGGGTGGACAAAGTGCAACCTGTCAGGCTTAAGTGTACATTTATATTGAAAATAATCCACCTTTTAATGGGCCTCAAAGTTGGGCTCCATTTCATTTCAGTCCTATCGTAGTTTTTTTTATCCCACTACAAATTACACATGACAACGGGAAACTTAAAATCCAAAACACCTCAACACTGATATTTTACATTGGCGGTAAAGCAGTCATTTATTTCACTAAAAGGACAGAAAGCAACAAACAGGAAGCAGGGGAGCTAATAATAAATGATCTACCTGAACGGTACGTTTACACACAGCAGAATTGGATAATGAACGACTTGTAATTGCACAAGTGTTAGTATGTGTGTCTGGGAGGAGTGTCTTTAATGTAGGAAACCTCCCTTGACAAACACCATTTTACTGAAAAATGCCTACATGATTATGCATGGGGTGTCTAATAATGAATGAATAAAAAATATTAGCGTGCAGTGGATTAAGTGATGGAGATGTACTCTCCTTAGCCACCTGTAAGAGCCTGGAGAAGGGCCGACCCTGGGCAGAGCCACTCTGCCAGCGGGGTTAACAACAGGCTGACAGATTTGTTTTATAGTGCCATTAATATGATTTCAGTAAATGCATTCTGCGCCTTCTCATGCAGATCCCCTGGCCAGCAGAATCCAGCACCTAATAATAAAGCACTCAGCGATTAAAAGTGTGAATAAAATAACTCTTAAAGCTGAGCAAGCATGGCAGCTCACACCACCCACACTCTCCCAGGAGGGGGAGAGGGGACCGCAGTAGGAACAAAAGGTCGAAGACGCCTTCTCCAAGAGTTTCTACCATCCTGCAAATTGATTAATGGGAGAGAGAGGACCCACTCTACCAACCAGACGACTGACTGACTGACTAAACACTAGACAGGAGGGCTGCCAAACCCTGCACATATACACAGCTCCATGTAAACATATACTGTATGTGCCAAACTAATGAAATGTGTTATGGAATCATATCATTGAATGTATTTAATCCTACAATTATAGCAATTATTACCAATAGTGTATCACTCATTATTACCCTGACATTAAGCTTGCATTAAAGAGGACACCGTAATTACAAATACAATACTAAGCAGCTCTAATACTGTAACTATAGGAAATCTATAAAAAGGGGAATTTCTTATCTCTTCTGTGTCTATCTTTGGTTGAGCTTGGAAAGCTACTGTAAACTAAGCGGAAAAAAAACAGAGCAGAGAGAGGAGAGAGCCAACTAGCATTATGGGGGTCAGTCAGTGGGGCTGTGGATGGATGCCAGATTACATGAATGTAGCTGAATAAGTTTAACAAGGCTTACTACAGGCTCCAGGGGTATCTGTCTCTCTCTTTATCTGTCTCTCTGTGTGTGTGTGTGTGTGTGTGTGTGTGTGTGTGTGTGTGTGTGTGTGTGTGTGTGTGTGTGTGTGTGTGTGTGTGTGTGTGTGTGTGTGTGTGTGTGTGTGTGTGTGTGTGTGTGTGTGTGTGTGTGTGTGTGTGTGTGTGTGTGTGTGTGTGTGTGTGTGTGTGTGTGTGTGTAAAGAGGGGTAAAAACCTTGCATAATCGCCACTCTGGTATAGATGTACTTTTTCTGGGTGAAATCAAGGGCAGTGGGAGTAATCTGCATTGCTTCCTCAAATTAAAATACAAAAAAATAGACATTAATAATGAATCAAAGGCACCAGTGGCTGCTCTGCCTTTTTTTCAGCCAGGCTGGAACAGAGAGTCTAGCTGAGGGCTAATGTTGGGGACGCTAGTCTGTGGTAGGCTTTAAAGCAGCTGTAAATGCAGAGAAATTAGACATGTAATTTGTGGTGAGCTCGGGCCAATAAGGGGACAGGCTTTCAGGGGGTGTCGGAGGCAGAGAGGAAGCACAGATGAGATTTCTCTGCAGGGCAGGTAGAGATGGTGTGGGCAGCCATGGTGCTCGGAGCTAACGCTAAATATTTCACATACGCTCAGCTCAAGTCTTATTGACTAGGGAGAGAGAGAGAGAGAGAGAAAGAGAGAGAGGGGAAATCTCACCTCCCTCTTGGGCATGAATGTATCATCTGTAGCAGCTCGGACCACTAAATGTATACACAGTACACACAAATAAACCATTGGTATAGACAAGTTTCTGATAATCCAAGCCATATCTAAAAAACAATAAAAAAAACAATATGAACAATATGAGTTTTACTTACTGCAATGGCTTTTAAGTATGCCATGAAACAAGGCAATACATTTCAATGTAAATGTAAATCCATTTAATTACATTTGAATAATGAATCTACTTGAGTTTAATTCAGTAATGATTCATAAATAAGGAAATTGAAAGCTTAGAACTCTAGGAATGTTAAGAAAATTCAGTGGCTGCTAGTAAGGATGCCAGTACTAGTACAGTATAGCGATAGCGGGCTCCTTATCAAAGGGAAGGGAAGACAAGAGAAGATCAGCAGCGCTAGGCAGGGCATTAGCATTTCCTTGCAAGACCAGTGTTGGCCATTGTCTCCCTGCCTGTCTGACACATGCCAATGCTAAAGCAGGTCTGGAGTCAGGGTGGAGCGGGGCTGGACCAGGGTTGTACCAGGGCGGTCAGTAGGGGCCCCGTGGTGCCTGTCAGTAGTGACCACTCCAACCCCAAGCTCCAGCACTGGCCACAAGTGTTTAATCCGTGTCGGGAGCGTTAGCACTGAACGACCTCCTGGGTGACAGATCCTTCATGAGAGCCTTTTCCCCCGAGGAGGTGGGGAGGGAGAGAGTAGCGTTTACTCTCTCTCCCTTCCCTCCCTGTCAGCTCGGCTCACAGACATGTTAGCGCACACGGGCCGAGGTCTGCCCCGTTACAGCCACACACAGACACGGTCAGGTCACAGGCTCTTGGGAGAGGTGTCCTCTGTGACTGGGGAGGTGGTGAGCATGTTAGAGGCAGTCATTACGATACGGCACACACCACAGGGTTAAACACAGAGCACACTTCATCTGGGGCCAAAATAAGCACAATTTTAAAGCGCTACGGAGGGACAGACAAAGCACCACGGCGGATGCACCAACACAGAAGGGCTGCAGTGTTATTCATAGCAACATCATCTTGTTTATCCTCTGAAATTATAATTTCATACTGCTTTATATTTGTAATGAAAATGAATATATTATACAATACAAGACAATTAATTATTAAAACGAACTTGAAAATAACAAGTGTACTATTTAGCAGAAAATATGTTATTTAATGCTCTAATTGAGAGAGGACAACTGTCTGCCAGAGAAAGGCTCTCTGTATAATAAGAGGATGTGTCTCAAGGTTACGGTTACCAGCTAGCCCCTAGAGCTGTCAACTGACACACTGCCATCCAATGTGGCACCTCAATAGTTGTACCGACTATTTAAAATAGGAAGGCGGCTCTCAGTAATTGTGGATACTGATATCCCATTCTTTAATAATTAATACATCTTAGACTATTTTCAAAAGGGCTGTCTCCCTCTCCCTCCCTGACATATTCCCAAAGCAAACTCTGTGAGAACTCCCACAGCCATAGAGTTTAAGAGTGTAACCCCCGAGACGCAAGAACCCAGTCTTTTAAGGCCAGCCGAGCCACACACAGTCCTCCAACTTTTTCAACAGAAAGAAAACAGATGCAGAGAAAGGAACGAGAGGTTTCACATGCATGTATAAAGTTTGACTTTACACTCCTTTCACACTCTTTTGGTCATACACACTGCATTACTGCATCGCAGTAAACCAAAAAGGGACAGATCAGTGTTCACCAAACATGTCACTTTTGGGGACGGTGTTAACTAGAATAATTATGACAGCACTGACTATGGCTTTGATCCTGGCCGTCCTGGTATTCTGGGTAATGGGCCCGGCTGGGGGGCAAGCGGGCATGGTGCGGCGACGCCTCACAGGTGGTCCCTTGGGACCTCTGGATCCAGATCTGACCCTGTCCTGCTCTCATCTGGGAGATGAGGATTCTATCAGCCAAAAAAAGCAGCCGTGGCAGCTGCCAACAGTGTTTTTCAGCTGCACCGCATCAAACATTCATCAACAGCCATCTTTACAGTCTGTGATGTGAGGCAATCAGCATTTCACAGGCTGTCAAATGATGTCTAAACCAGTTGCTACCTGGCAGTGTCAAAAAGAAAGCTGTTCAAATACTCACATAAGATATACAGGTTTCTTTCTAATCAGAACTCCTGACAGACGAGACCACCTAATATGTTAAAATATTAATTCTACTTAAATACTTAAAGCGCACTAATGACAGAAAAGCTCAAAATCAGCTTTCATGTGTAAATAATCCCTTTTCTTTTTTTTGAGGACCTCCATCCATTCAATCTAAATCTAAATTGTTCTCAACTTTAAACCTCTGAAACAGATTAATATGTCTAGCTAATACATGCTCGTTTTAGTATGTTTGAGAAACTTCTGTTCTGTTGGTCCAGCAGATCCACAGAATGGAGGCTTTCACTTTGACAGTTTTTCCCATGAAGAATTGTAGCTGGGAGAAGAGTTATCGCCCATCAGGGTCTCCACTACATAGTTCAGCAGTGCTATAGCTCCCTCTACAGGCACTGGAAATGTCTGCAGGAAAGAACTCTGGGTGACCCCTCTCTCTGCAGTTGCTGCTGATGTATGGCACATTTATCTAGCTCAGTATTGGGGAGCAGCATATTTAAAAGGGAGTTATTTGATGAAGATTTTAGCTGTCACACTCTCTCTCTCTCTCTCCCAGAAGAAGGGAACAGGCCATTGACAAACTTTAGAAAAAGGCACATCCTAGGCTCATTACTGTCGCATAAACAAGCGCTGAAAGAAATCCACATTTCTTGTTTGTATTTCTGTTTACCAATGAAGACGTTTATGAGGCTTTGCCAGAAGTTTATTTAAATGCTTGCAAAATATTATTTGAACATTACCTAATTAGAAAGTTGCTATTTTGAAACTGAAACCTGGGTGGAAAATCCAAGGTATAGACTCCATTTACAAAGGAGATTACGCAATCAGAAACAGTGACCTCAAGCCCTGCAAACGATGACAGCGCTGCAAAAGTTTGCATTCTTAACAGGCTTCCTCTTCGCATTATAATTATAAGATGAGCCATCTTGATTTTAAAACAGTGTACATTGTATGCCCAATTTAAATAGTCTACTCAAAATACTCACTTTTCTGATTGCCACACATGAGGGAATTTTTATTTAACCATTATCATACCAGGTAAGTGACTGAGAACACATTCTAATTTACAGCAACAACCTGGGGAATAGTTACAGGGGAGAGTGGATGAATGAGCTAATTGGAAGCTGGGGATGATTAGGTGGCCATGATGGTATGAGGGCCAGATTATCTTATGATAAGTGCCATGGGATCTTTAGTGACCACAGAGAGTCAAGACACCCATTTATCGTCCCAACTGAAAGACTGCCCCCTGTCACTGCCCTGGGGCATTTCTTTTTTTTTTTTTGGGGGGCTCCTATTGGCCCTTCAACACCCCTTCCAGCAGCATCTGGTCTCCCATCCAGGGACCAACCCTGCTTAGCTTCAGAGGCAAGCCAGCAGTGGGATGCAGGATGATATGCTGCCTGCCAGTTGGAGGGAGAAGTTATGTTACTGAGACGTTTTTGTTTTAAATTATATTCTCAATGATACCTAAGGCTCAAAACATTGCCAATACAGCTCATGGGAAACTAGATTTCACTGTTCCTTTTGTGAGACAAATCTCTCAAACAAACAAAAAATACTTCACACATACCAAAAGGTATTTCATAATGCACACACGAAGATCCACATTTCCTGAATTGACTGCATGTTTTGAGCAGGTCAGAGCATTAGCCTATGGGACTTACAGTGGCTTGGCGGCCAAGGCTTTCTGGTAAGGCACTAGCGGAGGATCCCACAGTCCAGAGATGAAACCACATCAGCGGTAATGCATTACAGGATGCATGTGGTGTAAAACGGCAGCAATGGTCTGTTTGGCTGATAAATAATGTATTGTAATGTATATTAAAGTCTAAGCCTACACTGCAGCCGTTCCTAGCAGCATATTCTGAGAAGCAGCAGAGGCAGAGTGCTGCTGTAGAAAGGAGAAGACAATCCTCTAATTATGCACATCTTAGAGGCAAGCGGAGGCCATCTGTCAGTGTCTGAATCAGTTACCTATTAGCAGGGCCTAAAGATATAAATATAGGAGCGGTAGCTTGTTTCATTAAGGCACGGTGGCATGCTGCTTCAGACAGCTCCAAACACAAACTTAATTGCAAATTGGGAGGAGGAGTGGTCCTCGTGTCGCTGTGCTGTGGCTGACCCCACAGAGGGCCAGGGCAATGGCGTGTGTAATAGTACGCCACTGGACTTGCAATGGCTGTAAAGGCCCCTCGGCTGCACTCTTATATCACATGGCAAGGCTTTTGTCTGTGTTAATACTCAATAGTTATATTTGACTGTCGCTCCATATTCAGGTTTTGATTGTTGCTGCTCTTCATGTAGTGAGGTGTTGAGGATGCGATGCCTGATTAGAAATCAGAACTTTTCTTCAGTCTAACTCCTATCTGCTGGTGAGTGGGTGATTAACACGGCTTATTTATCAGCAGGCTGATTCATTCTCTCCTCAAGCAAGTCTTGGCAGACACCTTTAACACAAGCGCAATGCTTTCCAGAGGAAAGAGGAAAGCATTTTCCAGAGGAAAGCATAGGGCTCAGTGGACTGCAGATAGCCAGACTGCTCTATTGCAGTGTGTCTGTCTCTAAATGGAACTGCATGGGTACAGCTGTGCTGTCCACAAACTGTCCATCTTACTCACAATCAAGATAACACATTTTAAAACACACCATTTCATCCCTGCAACAGGAGCACTCAGCTCTTACACAAATTCAACAAAACATTTCAAACTGTTAATCTTTAGGTACAAATACGCAACAACAAAAAAGTACATATTTTTGGTCACAGTATGCCAGAGAGTAAGTCTTGTTTTTCCCTTCTCAGATCTCCTATTTGTGGGCTCGTCTTGAACAGCAGGTGTAGTGGAAGTGGAAATGAAAGATTAGAGTGTGCCACCACACACTGGTGGCCTGCAGAGCATCTAATTATAGGTGGGGGCCAGGAGATGGCCCTATCCCGCTGACCTGTCACCCGTCAGCCCGCCTACCCTCCTGCATGCCCGCATTGCTGACTACGTGCCTTTCTCCCTCCCAGTCTCCGTCTATCTGCCTGCACACACTCGCTTCCTGTCTGCCAGTCTGTCTCCTTGTCTGTCTGTGTCCATACCTGTACTGATACCGTGAGACTGGCTATTGCCTGAGGGGATATGCACTTGAGGATCAGTGAGCAGAGCTTATAGAATACACCAGGTATGAAATACACGTCGCCCCCGAAACAGAACATAGTGAGGAATGAAGGCTGTGAAGAAAGGAATCTTCACACACCCTGTCTGTGACTGCTTCCTCACCCTGACTTGATGCTGCCAGGGCTTTATGGCACGAGGATGCTCTTATTCATGATGACATTACATGTGCTTTAAGGTGGGAGATTCACAGGGTGAAATAAAGATTATTTCAGCTTAGGGTATTAGATCACAATGCCTCATTAAAACAGCTAGACAGAGACATTTAAACAAGGATCAAATCTCTCAGGCCAACTGTCACTACTCCTCCACACAGAGGGCACCGTCCCCAGGAGGAGAGGGCTTAGCTAAGAAGTCAGATGACCAAACAGCCAGACCCAAGGCCTTCACATAAAGCCCTCGTGCCAGAAGAACACTGAAGGAAGCCAAGTGGGGTTTGAATTAAAGGATATAGCACAGCTTGTACTTTACTTTCAAATTCAGCATGGAGATAAAGACTGACCGTGTCAATTCTAGGGAGCATGTGAATGAGAAACAGTAACAATGATCTAAGTAGGCCTATACCTGAACATACCGTACCTATCATCTACCGCAGATGAACAGAAGGAAGTGTTAAAATAGTGCTGCAGTGAAATAGGATACACCAATTGCACAGCCCAAGGCTTGGAACTAGTTCATTAGCATGGGGCAATGACTTACCAGGAAGGCTATTACACTCCGCTGTGTGCTCTCCCACTGAAAACAGCTTTTAATGTACTGTAACGTATGCAGCACTGCCAGGGTGATTTTCCGAACTCGGTAGATATTCTGGGCAAGGACCTAATGGGAAATAATTCAAACAAAATGGCAGCTAGCATGATTTGATAAAAGCTTTATGTGTATGATTCAAAATCAGGTTTATTCAAGGCCTTATTTGCTGCTGTGTGGCTTTTCTGGTTTGTTGTCTTGAGCCAAATAGTTAGACTTTGACCAATCAAAGCTAATATGCTGCTTGCCTATGGAAGCTTTGTTTCTGTGATTTAAGGAGCATGTTCCAGTACTCCTTCATCCAACAAACGGTATCTACCATGCTCTATGTGTATAAATCATACATTTTAGACTCTGTATGCCTAACATTCATTGCGAAGGCAAACCTTTTTGGAGAATTTTCTGTTGTCCTCCATGAATTTCTCCTCTTTTGGTCTGAAGGTTTTGATGCCGGCTCTAACCTGAGAAAGATGTTACGAATTGTCAAAGACAAAGTGGTTGTGTCAATTGTCAAAGAGCATGAGCTTGGCTAGAATCAGCCAGTGAGTTCTTACTGGGTTATAGTGGACCTCCATCACCAGTGAGATGGTCCCTTTGGCTGGACCCCTCAAGTTCTCATTCTTCAACCCTCGGGTGACCTGCTGTCCATTCTGAACCTGTAGCATTAGAAAATGCATGTCAATCAATTGCACCACATTAGTATTTACTGAAGATGCTCCTACCTCTCTGACCCATGACATGTTTTACAACTTGTCAATGTCAATGAATAAACTATTATGAATCAAAAGATCCCCAACTTACAGAGAGTAGTGGAATGGCCACTCTGCCCAAAAAGTCTGGGGCTTTGTCTCCGTCTTCATCAAAGACCTTCAGCTCCAACACATCATGGATGTCCTTTACTGGGCTGTCAACAGATAACTAGTTAGTCCAGATCTGAAGGAATACATTCATTTGCATTAATGTTTACAAAGTACACTTTAAGACCAAGGAAAAACACATGTACAATGTAAAGACTTTGTTCCACTCAGGGCTGAGTGTTTTGTAGATGGTGTGAGTCTGTAGCCTGCTGTTCCCCAGCTCCAGTACACAGAATGGATCACTTTTCCCTGCAAAGAAAGAACAAAGCTGTGTTACATTGTGTGTGCAAGTGTAAATGGACTCAGCCATAGAAAGTGACCAGTTCAAAGGGGAATGGTTAAAAGTGGAGTGATATATCACCATTGAGATCAGTTGATGTGAGATCTGTTGCATTGAAAACCTTGACTTGAAGGAAGCCAACCTCCTTCACACCTTTGTGAGAGTTCTTCAAACTCTGCAAAGGTAAAATGACACCATCAGTCTTAGTTAAATGTATAAATGCAAGTTAGTATTCTGCAAGTTAGTATAGATTGCTTTTGAAATGTATTTACTTGTCTGCTTGTACTTACTAATTCAAGCATGTAAAATGTCAAAAGTGACATGAATAAGTAGTAATATTTCCCTAAAGATACTAACATATTTCTCCAGTATTTGGTCCCTCTCGTCTGGCTGTTCCAGGGGAGGTTTGTTAATGTCTGATATGGAGGCCTCACTGCAGGGGTTGAAGGTGACCAGTAATATCAGCCTGCCTTTGCCTGGGTCCAAGGTTTGTGTGTAGAGCTGCTGTGTGTTTACTGGCAGCTTGGACAGGTCCACCTCAAACCTGCACACAAGACGGTATCAGCCTTCAATATCACGGCTGAACCATGTCCATTTAAAAGAACAGCCAAGATAACAAACAATCAGACAATCAAGGCCATACTAACATTCCCCAGGATTCCTCACTCTTCCTGCCTCTCTTAACAAACACCTCCACATTCAGTGGCTCCAGCCAGTTCTCATACTTGTTGAAGTCAAACTTCTCCCTCCACCGAGGGTTGGCCTGAATGCGCAGGTTCTGAGGGAGAGAGCGATAGAGCATAGTGCTGATACAGTACTGTAGTGTGGGTGGGCACTGGAACACACACGGCCTGATGCAAAGCGGTGTCAGGTTTAATGCAGTGTCACAGTGAGCAGAGATTACATGACAGGTGGATTTAGTTTTCATTCAGTGCGACCAGGACGGGGCGGGGGAGAGGAGAGGAAAGGAGAGAAGGGGTTTTTGTGTGAGCGCTCCTCAGCCTCTTCTCTAGGATTGTAACTACTGACAGCATCCAGTTAGGATTAGCTTTGTTCAACAAACAAACAAGCCAAAACAAAGCCAGAGAGGTTTACAGAGAAATGACATGAGAACACAAGACTGGCACGCTGCAGAATCATCAGGAGGGAGGCCAATAAGTAGAGGTAGACGAGCAGGGCCTGCTGGGTATGCAAATCAAGTGAAGCATAGTGAAGCCCTCCACCTGAAGGGGAGCATGGTGCAGAGAGATGCCCAGTCTAATGAGCTGCTCTGCCATGCTCCAGTGAGCCTAGGTGGAGGTAAAACACTGACACACACCTGCTGAGAGAAAGGGAGAGACAGAGAAAGGGAGGGACAGAGAAAGGGAGGGAGAGAGAAAGAAAGTGAGGGAGGGAGAGAAGGAGAGAAAGGGGAGTGGGAAGAAATTAGTAGCAGAAAGGAGGGTGGAGAGCATGTGCAAATGGGAAGGGAAGAGACAAAAGGAAGGGAGGAGGCAAAAGGACTAATAGATCGAGAAATAAGCTCACCTTGCTCTTGTACTTCTGCTCTCCCAGTCTGTAACGCACATAGACGTCCCCCTGGCCGTATTCAGGCATGTCCTGTCCCTCTAACAGGGTAATACCAAACACGCCACTCCACAGCTGGCTCATATTGGTGGCCTCAGCTGAACCCTGGGTCTGGTCCTTATCCTGGGGCTGGTCCCCCTTCTGGTTCTGGCCTCCCTGAGAGACACAAACATGGACACACAGCTGCATTAGGACACCCTCCATGACAAAACCCTCTGAGTGGCTACCCCACTATTCACCGGTGCCTCAAGTCTGGCACCTCATCTGCATGGACTGCATGGGCTACAGCCTCTTTCTGTTTGAGCACATTAGCCTTTCTCCAGTGAATGTAGCAGAGCCACGTCAGTGGGGAGAGGAGAGGTTCCTGGAGAGAGGGGGGTGTCAGTGAGCAGAGCCGCCAGATGTCCCTGGCTGTGACAGTCCCACTCATCACAGACCTAGAGACAGAGTGTGGGGAGGCAGGACACTTGGCATACTGCACAGGAGACAGCCGGCCGCAGTGAGTAATGATGCAAACCAACCACACAGCCCTCTCATCAGCAAATTATGCATGGATGTACATAAAGCCTGGCAATGACATATACAGCATTGTACACATTGGTCTATTCTTCACTAAATCTCAATTATCCAATCAAATCTCTAAAATCAGCAAGAAGGGTATGAGAGGAACAAGATGTCCAGGATATCAGAACACAGAGACATCAAGGACAGCCTTTCCCAAATCTAACCGTCCTTCCGGGCCACAGGGGAAGACGGGGAGGATCTATTTAACATCAAAAGGAGATTGTCTACTGGCCTATCAGGAGATTAAACTGTGGCAGATGTTGCGACTGAATAGGCGTGAGAATAAACCCACAATCACCATAATGAGAGAAGCGTCAGTCTAAAAAACAAAACAATTTAACTGCCTCCAATTTCAGCCTAAATCACAATGCTTAAAAAGAGATAGATCTGAGGCTCTACAGAGTGGGAGAAACAGGCCTTGATACGCATCTATGTGTTCAAAGTTCCCTTGAGCCTGTGCAGTGATAGGCCATCTCTTTCAAAACAAACAGCAGAGAGAGAGGGGATGTGTGGGGCTGAGCGTAATTAAAGAACAGGACTGTAATCTGCTCCGACCTCTTTGATACTCTGTCTCCCTCTGCTGCCCTGGCCGGCACGGCTTCAAAAGGCCCAGCCCAGCCCCAGCTATGGCCCCCCTGCCACCCTGTCCCTCCCCTCCTCTCCGGGGTCACTGCCCACACCGTCACCCAGGGGTCAGGCCGCTGGGGATCAAAGCCTGTACGTCTCAGGGACCTGTATTAACATGGAATACCACGGCACAGTGCTGCTCGGCCCTATAAATATCCCTCATCTCCTCTCTAAAGAGGAGGAACACAGTGGAGTGGAGGAGCGACATGAAGCAGGGCCCGCCAAGTGTTTATCTTGGACACATTTCTATCTCAGCGGCCAACAAAACAATTCCACTTAACTGTAAGTGGCCCCTAAAGAGAGTCTATTCCTGGTCCTTAAAGGGGTCTGCGATTGCTTCCATATGCTAGGACAGCATGGGGACGAGCAGGATGGGCTCAGACCTACATCCATTTGGCTGGTAGCTCGGCTCTGTCCATCCACAGCTGTGATATTACATCCTAACATCTGGGTTATTGCCCACTATGCCTGGGAATTATCAGCATCACGAATCTTCGGCATCTCATACTGGCAACGTGCCTCAAACAGCAGAGCCCCCGCTCTCCCACACAGCCCCCTCCAGACAGAAACACTATCACCCAACGCACAGGGACAGAGTTTTACTGTGGCATTTTCTATTCACTGTCTCTGTGGTAGTTGTACTGAACAGGAGTGGGGAGTAGCAGTGGGAGATGAAGAATGATTAAGAGCTTAGTGCTCAGTCCCAGACACCAGGATAGGTGTCAAATGGAACAGGATTTTATATTTATATTTATAAAAAATATTAATTCAATCGTGTCACAAAATTAACATAGTCATACTGCTACAGACAAATCTTGGCACTGCCGTCTGCCTCTGCAGAAGTCTACATTTGTACCATAATTTGAGCAGAGGAACATCGGGAGAGTCGGATCACACATTTCTGTCTCTTTGTCTGTTCATTTGTCCATCTGCAGAGCATACAATGTGTCTATGAAATGGGTTTTATTTCTTATCTATTTAACATCAAATGGAGATCGTCTACTGGCCTATCAGGAGATTAAACTGGCAGATGTAGCGAGTGAATAGGTGTGAGAATAAACCCACAATCACAATAATGAGAGAAGCGTCTGTCTAAAAAACAAAACCCTTTAACTGCCTCCAATTTCAGCCTAAATCGCAATGCTTCAAAAGAGATAGAGCTGTATATTAAACCCCAAAGAGGCTCTACTCCTAAGTGAGCTTATTTAACATGTAAATATGTTAAAATGTTTAGATCATTCTGATGTATGGTTTAGTCTGACATTGTAAACACAATACAATTCCAAAAACAAAACTTGTCGTTGGCAATGTGACAAGGAAGTTAACCCCATTAACTAAGAAATACATTATTTCACACAATTAAGATTGAAAACGCATGCACAAAAACAAAAATCCTCGGACTTGACTTCATTCTTTGTCATGATCATCGTTTATAATGCAGTGATATACTGCCCCCTGCTGCTGGAAATTAGGCACAATATCAGCCATATTTGGATTTCTCATCTGACGAGTAATGAGGAGTATACTGTTAGTATAACTTGTATTGTGAATATCTATTCTAGCAATAGACACATTTCCAGATATTGGCATAGAACACTTTTTAGAATTACATTTACACAACAAAAATACGCAGGTAGAAATTGCAATGTCCTACCCTAAATCTTCTTCTATTTTTCAGGTGCCGTTTCTGTAATGGAGATAAACATTTACGGACAAACGTGAAAATATTGAGATTGAAAATCTGAGATGCAACATTATTTAGACTCCAGTCAAATGAGGCTTACTGGTCTTTTGATCGTAGCATCTCTGAAAGTTAGGCATGTGTCAATGACGATGACGCCCATGTCATCCTCCAGACTGCTGGGGTCCTCCAGACTTAGCACCATCTCACTGGTCCTGGACAAAGAGAGAGATACAGACACATACAATCATTTACCAGATCGAGTCTACACAAGACGTTCTGCAGTTTACTAGATGATATACAGGCTGAGTGATTAGTAGTGTGTGTATTACTCACTTGTCTAATTCAAGGTTTTTGATCACAATTGTGCTGGAACCCATGAATTCATCAGTGGTACGGTCCTTATCATAGACCTACAGCAATTAGAAACACCATACTCGGAATAAAATATTGTTTTTTTGTATGTCAATCAGGCTTTGGCACAATGAACTCTTATTGTATGCCAGTTGTGTATCCTATACAGGCCATAGCTATGACACTTTTAAGACAATATAAGTACATTGTCATTCATGTGCAGGTGTTACTTAGACAACGAAAGTCAAAACAACAGATTCATGGGATACTCACCCTCACGTCGACAACCTGCTCCCAATCCTGCAGGGGGAAAGAGAAGGACTCACTCCATTTTGGATTCAGGTTCTTATGCACAACTTTGCTTTTGTAAAACGTCTTTCCTTCCAGTTTGAACTTGACATAAGGATCACTTGTGCCTAGAGAAAATGAAGGAAAATGGAATGTTCAGATAATAGCAGATAAAAACCATTATAAGATCACAACATTATCAACAAAATCAATCATGACACAAAATCATACTTGCTAAGAGGTGAGTATCATAATTTACAAAAATGGTATAAAAAAGATATCTCACACACACACACACACACACATATATATATATATATATATATATATATATATATATATATATATATATATATATATATATATATATATATATATATATATATATATATATATATATATATATATATATATATATATGACAATATATATCCACACCCTTCCCCCAGCTAGATAAATCAAAGAGTGGTTGTGTGAGAAACTGAGATATGCAGGGAGGAGGTGCACCCCACATTTATTTCAGAAAACAGAGGGATGTAGCTGTTTAATTGTGAAAGAGTAGAAACTCTCGCCAGCATGAGAGAACCAGTAAATAAAGTCCAGCAACCAGGAGCAACCGGTGTTAATCTCCCAAGCCTGTTAAGAAAGTCTGCCTGGTGGTGGAGTGGGGGGACGGGGTGTCTTTGTTTCAGTCATTGCATGCAGATTGGCTGAAAAATGAAAGCCAGTCCCATACCTTCATTTGTATGGAGGAATAAAGGGGTGCTTGAGAGAGCCTGCAGGGAGGCTTGAATCACATGACAAAGCCCTGCGGGGATGGGCTGTCAGGCCTGTCAGCTCCCCACTCCAAATGAACATCTCCCAAAGGCAGGCAGGACCCACAGCAGCTCCACCCTGCCAGTCTGTGACAGGGAAACCTCCAGGCAACTTGACAGGAGGAGAATGTGGCAGCCAGTGAGAAGAAAAGCTCTGGCATGACTGAGAACGGTGACGATGGAAATTAACGGTGAAAAGGGAGAACAAAAAAATAGAAGTGGGGGCTGGTGGCAAGGGTCCTTTTAGAATATGTAATGACAGTGGATGGTGTTGGTGGGTCTCTGGCACCATGTTGATTGTTGGGAAAATGGTGAAGAGGCAGCGGGCGTGTGGGGATTGCATCATCATCATGGTGACATCCTGTCAGGAAAAGTAAGGTCTCAACTAACAGGGAGCTGTGGCTCGAGACAACAAGGCCAGGGAAGCCATGGCCACAGTTACACAGGAAACCTCAGCACAAGTGGAGGGCTACATAATTCTATCCTCCTGATTCTTGCTTACAAGCTAAAACTAAAGCAGCAAGGACCAGTGACTCGCTTAATACGGAAGTGGTCAAATAATGCAGATGCTAAGCAGATGCTAAGCTGGACTGTTTTGCTAGTCGAGACTGGAATATGTTCCGGGACTCATCCGATGGCATTCAGGAGTATGCCACATCAGTTACTGGCTTCATCAATAAGTGCATCGATGACGTTATCCCCACAGTAACCATACGTACATACCCCAACCAGAAGCCATAGATTACAGGCAACATCTGCACTGAGCTAAAGGGTAAAGCTGCCGCTTTCAAGGAATGGGACTCTAACCTGGACACTTAAAAGAAATCCCGCTATGCCCTCAAACGAACCATCAAACAGGCAAAGCCTAAATACAGGACTAAGATTGAATCCTACTACACCGGCTCCGATGCTCGCGAGGCCCAGCCGCGAGCTGTCCAGTGACAAACCTACCAGACAAGCTAAATTACTTCTATGCATGCTTCGAGGCAAGCAACACTGAAGCATGCATGAGAGCCCCAGCTGTTCCAGATGACTGTGTGACCATGCTAGCCGTAGTCAATGTGAGCAAGACCTTTAAACAGGTTAACATTCACAAGACTGAAGGGCCAGACGGATTACCAGGACGTGTACTCCAAGCATGCGCTGACCCACTGGCAAGAAAATTACATTTTCAATCTGTCCCTTGCCGAGTCTGTAATACCTAAATGTTTCAAGCAGCCCACCATAGTCTCTGTGCCCAAGAACCTGCCTCAATGACTACCGACCCATAGCACTCACGTCTGTAGCCATGAAGTGCTTTGAGAGGATGGTCATGGCTCACATCAACACCATCATCCCACTCCAATTTGCATACCGCCCCAACAGATCCACAGAAGAAGGAGAATGATGGAGTGCTGCATCAAATGACCTAGCCTCCACAATCACCCGACCTCAACCCAATTGAGAGGGTTTGGAATGAGTTGGACCGCAGAGTGAAGGAAAAGCAGCTAACAAGTGCTCAGTATATGTGGGAACTCTTTCAATACTGTTGGAAAAGCATTCCTCATGAAGCTGGTTGAGAGAATGCCAAGAGTGTACAAAGCTGTCATCAAGGCAAAGGGTGGCTACTTTGAAGAATCTGAAATGTGTTTAACACTTTTCTGGTTACTACAGGATTCCATGTGTGCAATTTCATATTGTGATGTCTTCACTATTATTCTACAATGTAGAAAATAGTAAAACATTAAGAAAAATCCTTGACTGAGTAGGTGTGTTCAAAATGTTGACTGGTACTGTAGATATTACCTCAATTACCTCGACGAAACTGTACCCCTGCACATTGACTCCGTACCGGTACCTCCTGTATATAGCCTCGTTATTGTTATTGGTGACTTTTATTTTTTACTTTAATTTATTTAGTAAATATTTTTCTAAACTTTTATTATTCTTAAAACTGCATTGTTGATTAAGGGCTTGTAGGTAAGCATTTCATGGTAAGGTCTACTACACCTGTTGTATAAGGGCAGCAGGTAGCCTAGTGGTTAGAGTGTTAGACTAGTAAACAAAAGGTTGAAAGATCAAATCCCTGAGCTGACAAGGTAAAAATCTGTCATTCTGCCCCTGAACAAGGCAGTTAACCCGCTGTCACTGAAATTATTCTTAACTGACTTGTCTAGTTTTAAAAAAAGAACATGTATACATTTGACAAATACCATTTGAAATGGAGAAAATAAAAAGCCTACATATGGCAGCGATGGTCGATGAGGTGAAACCTAAGATTGGAGATCTAAGAAGGTTTTATTGAAATGCAGCCAAAAACATCCAACAAACAAAATGTTGCAGTGATGTTAGTTTTCAATAGCAGAGGAGAAATGAATGAAGGCCACGCGTTACTTTCAAACAGCAATTCAGTCTATTGACACTTGAGGTTGCTGCTTCCCCAGACGAAATCCCTTTGTATCCCTACAAGTCCACAATGACAATTGACAGAGGACTGAGGAAATGTTTAAAACAATGGAGGTATACATTTGAGTTGTATTTTGGAGGTGAGATAAGATAATTCATATTCAGAAAATGTTATGTCTAACAATCAATAATTTTTTGGATCCAGACCCCAAACAACCAGTTAGTATTCCACAGTCGTTGAGTATAATTCAGGGATGGGCAACTTTGATGGGGCCGGCCCTAGCCTTTTGTGGGCCCTAAAGGCCACTACACACTTCACGCAAACAGAGCGACGGAGTGTCATATATGCTCCGTTCCGAGATTTGAGCCAAACAAAAGTATTTAGAACTACGTGTGAAAACTACGCTCTGTCGTGTAGGGCCCTTAAGCGAGATTTGGTTGGGGGGCTCCCCCACCTTAAAGTCAAAACATTTTATTGGCCCCTGTCTTGGCGGCAGAGAGACAAGTTTATGTTTTAAAGTTAATTACCTGGAATTTTAGAAATGTTTGCCATGGGGCAGAGAGAATTGAGCAATTGTACAACACATTTCATGCAATTCCACAAATTTTGCCATGGGACAGATATGTATTTATCCAGTTAATGTCCTGCAATTCAACCATTTTGCCATGGGGTGCAGAGAAATGTTTGCAGTTGTAAAGTACATTTCCTGCAATTATACACATTTTTCCATGACTTATGCCACGTTATTGTGATATCTGAGTGAGAGTGACTAACAAAATCAATGTGGGCCCCCTGGAGGTCAGGGCCCCTGGGCACGTGCCCTGCATAAACGGTCGGTATTCGGCCTAATTTACCAGTCTAAAAATTGTTAGCTGACATGGCTAATTGAGTGACTGTCAGTGACTGATAAAACAAGAGAAACTGCTGATGCACAACCAAGTTTCTAAATTGCACCTTGTGTATTCTACTATTCTAACTCTCAAAAGTACATTGAGACCCTGACTGAGTTCCATAAACAGTTGCCCATCCCTGATCTAATCTGTGTAGAATATGACAGAACGCTATATAATGACATTCCAACAAGTCAACATCTACTTCATAAGTATGACAAAGTAAACAAACATTTCACACCATAATGGTGTGAGATCAGGGATTTCCTTTCAGGGGTTCAGAACACACAAAAAGGTGAGAACTTCTTAGGATGTATTTTAGGAAATCTCCAGCAGGTGGCAGTTTGTCATTTATGGCAGGAAAATAGTTTGCCAGCAGCTGCAAAACATTGCATGCACTCTCCAACTGACTTAACAATTTAGCCTTTAAAATTTGCATTGGTTATTAAAACCACACCACATCATTTGTTTCTCCACACACGTTTGCCTACATAGAAACCACCACAGTGCTTCGCAATCTATTCAGCCCACCACTAGGAGCTTGGCTGGCAAAATAAACTTCTGCATTATATGAAGATAGGTTTCTGTCACTGGAAAATATGGACTATCTAAGATACCAGGCCCATGTAACCTCTAGTGTAGCTGCTAATATGGAGTGGAGTAGGATGTGCTTCCATAAGGAAAGGCTCCTAGGTGTGTTTTTGGAGACAGAGACCAAATCTGGTCTGACTGCATGCCTTTCTGGTGTCTCCCTGCTCTTCACCGACAACATTTAACAGGGACCTTCACTTGTAAACAGTAGCATTGATCAAAAGCATTGTCATTAGGCCTACACATACTGTAGACCACACCATTTCCCCCTGTTTGACTTCTGTGTGTATGAGACACTGCCTGAAATTCAGGGCGGGATTAATGTTGAGTGAAAGTGGAACTCAGTTTCTATTGGAAATTACCATAGTAAAGCAAACAATTTGAGGGACAGTTTCACCAAACATACACTACTGTTCAAAAGTTTGGGGTAACTTAGAAGTTTTTTTTTTTTAAAGAAAAGCAACATTTTTGTCCATTAAAATAACATCACATTGATCAGAAATAAAGTGTAGACATTGTTAATGTTGTAAATGAATATTGTAGCTGGAAACAACTGATTTCTAAAGGAATATCTACATAGGAGTAGAGGCCCATTAATTGATGATTAGAAAACCCTTTTGCAATTATGTTAGCACAGCTGAAAACTGTTGTTCTAATTAAAGAAGCAATAAAACTCACCTTTTTGTTGAATATCTGGAGTTGAGTATCTGGGGCATCAGCATTTGTGAGTTCGATTACAGGCTCAAAATGGCCAGAAGCAAAAACTTTCTTCTGAAACTCATCAGTCTATTCTTGTTTGGAGAAATTAAGGCTATTCCATGCGAGAAATTGCCAAGAAACTGAAGATCTCGTACAACGCTGTGTACAACTCCCTTCACAGAACAGCGCAAACTGGCGCTAACCAGAATAGAAAGAGGAGTGGGAGGCCCCAGTGCACAACTGAGCAAGACGACAAGTACATTAGAGTGTCTAGTTTGAGAAACAGATGGCTCACAAGTACTCTGTACACCTATGTAGATATTCCATTAAAAACTCTGTAGTTTCCAGCTACAATATTAATTTACAACATTAACAATGTCTACACTGTATTTCTGATCAATTTGATGTTCTTTTAAATGGACAAAAATATGCTTTTCTATCAAAAACAAGGACATTTCTAAGTGACTTTTGAACGGTAGTGTATAATCTCAATTGCTCTGCTAGAGTTTGTCTAAAACAGTGAAAACATACTGTTTAGGGCAGCTACTGTGATATGAACATATGTCTTTACGCAGGTGAACAAGAACAGCATGCTGTAATCACTGTCAAAAATACATTCGACACAGGTAGGTGCCCTTTGTACAGTATTTGCTTCCACAATAGTTTTTGAAGGTCAGCAAAGTAAATATGATTAACTGCTTTTTCATCATCTGACTCAGCATAATATACTCCTCCTCAAATTGTAAGTATGTACAGTTGAAGTCGAAGTTTACATACACTTATGTTGGAGTCATTAAAACTTGTTTACAGACAGATTATTTCACTTATAATTCACTGTATCACAATTCCAGTCGATCAGAAGTTTACATACACTAAATTGACTGTGCCTTTAAACAGCTTGGAAAATCCCAGAAAATTATGTCATGGCTTTAGAAGCTTCTGATAGGCTAATTGACATAATTTGAGCCAATTGGAGGTGTAGCTGTGGATGTATTTCAAGGCCTACCTTCAAACTCAGTGCCTCTTTGCTTGACATCACGGGGAAAATCAAAAGAAATCAGCCAACACCTCAGAAAAAAATTGTAAACCTCCACAAAGTCTGGTTCATCATTGGGAGCAATTTCCAAATGCCTGAAGGTGCCACGTTCATGTATGCAAATAATAGTACACAAGTATAAACACCATGGAACCACGCAGCCATCATACAGCTTGGGAAGGAGACGCGTTCTGTCTCCTAGAGATGAATGTACTTTGGTGCGAAAAGTGCAAATCAATCCCAGAACAACAGCAAAGGACCTTGTGAAGATGCTGGAGGAACAGGTACAAGAGTATCTATATCCACAGTAAAACAAGTCTTATATCGACATAACCTGAAAGGCCGCTCAGCAAGGAAGAAGCCACTTTTGCAAAACCGCCATAAAAAAGCCAGACTACAGTTTGCAACTGCACATGGGAACAAAGATCGTACTTTTTGGAGAAATGTCCTCTGGTCTGATGAAACAATGGCCATAAAGACCATCACTATGTTTGGAGGAAAAGGGAGAGACTTGCAAGCCGAAGAACACCATCCCAACTGTGAAGCACGGGGGTGGCAGCATCATGTTGTGGGGGTGCTTTGCTGCAGGAGTGACTGGTGTACTTCACAAAATACATGGCATCATGAGGAAAGAAAATTGTGTGACTATATTGAAGCAAAATCTCAAGACATCTGTCAGGAAGTTAGAGCTTGGTCGCAAATGGGTCTTCCAAATAGACAATGACCCCAGGCATACTTCCAAAGTTGTGGCAAAATGGCTTAAGGACAATAAAGTCAAGGTATTGGAGTAGCCAACACAAAGCCCTGACCTCAATCCTATAGAACATTTGTGGGCAGAACTGAAAAAGCGTGTGCGAGCAAGGAGGCCTACAAACCTGACTCAGTTACAGCAACTCTGTCAGGAGGCATTGGCTAAAATTCACCCAACTTATTGTGGGAAGCTTGTGGAAGGCTACCCGAAACGTTTGACCCAAGTTAAACAATTTAAAGGCTACCAAATACTAGTTGAGTGTATGTAAACTTCTGACCTACTGGGAATGTGATGAAAGAAAGAAATCATTCTCTTTTATTATTCTGACATTTCACATTCTTAAAACAAAGTGGTGATCCTAACTGGCCTAAAACAGAAAATGTTTACTAGGATTAAATGTCAGGGATTGTGAAAAACTGAGTTTAAATGTATTTGGCTAAGGTGTATATAAACTTCTGACTTCAACTGTATATATCAATATATCCAGCATGTCAGAGATTACATTCATCCATTTGTAGACCTCCAGAAGTTCCAGGTACTTTCCTTCCACTTACCGTGACGGTCTCTGATGACCAGGTTCCTGCCCTCCTTCAGGTTGACAGTGAGGAGGTACTTCTGAATGGGACCAGGTTGGCTCCCTGCTGCCATAGCCTGTCAATGAAAGGAATCACATTAATATGATGCTCTATAGTCTACAGCCTTAGTGTTGTCCATTATCATTAACAGTGTCTGAATGTCCAAGTCCAGTACTCACATTGTTGCCTGCTTGATCCTGCAAGGGCTGGGCATAGAAGTCATTGTGCTCGTTGGGTAACTACGGGAGAAAGAATGTAAGCATATCAAAAAGACATTCTACAAAGTATGGAACAAAGTTACATGTTATAATGTTCGGTTGTCATTCTTCACCAACGTTGAACTTACTATAATTGTGACTGCAACTAGTTAAGATCAGCAAGTTTCCGACCATGCATAGCAAACATCAATTAGACAGATCCACAGATAATACATTGGAAGTGACTTTAGGTCTACACAAAAGTTTCAAAAAAATGTTTGCTTCTATTTGACATCATATCGGGCTCCCGAGTGGCACAGCGGTCTAAGGCACTGCATCTCAGTGCTAAAGGTGTTACTACAGTCCCTGGTTTGAATCCAGGCTGGATCACATCTGACCGTAATTGGGAGTCCCATAGTGCGGCACACAATTGGCCCAGCGTTTGGCCTGGGTAGGCCGTCATTGTAAATAAGAATTGGTTCTTGACTGACTTGCCTAGTTAAATAAAGGTTACATTTCTGACAAAGAAACACTGAAGCATTATCTTAAGCACAATCCATGACTTTACACAATTCTATTGTAACAGATCTAGAGACTGATCATAGAAAACCTTGAGGCAGAGAGCAGGCATAACAGCTCAAGAGTGTGAAAAACCAGTCCACATTATTTGAATGTGAAAAGAGAGCTTGCAAATGTTCATGCTAATGAGACCACAGTGAAAATACACTACGTCAAACATACTGTCTTATGGTCACTAAAGTATCCTGTGTTACTGTGACATACTGTAGATACATTTATTTTATATGAAAACGTGTGTGAAAACTGTATTTTAGTCCGTATTTTGACTTTACACTGTGTGCACTAGGCCTATAACTATATCTGTGGAGGGTATGATAAAGTTCTATATTAGTGTGTCATCTGACCTCAATGTCTTCCTGAAGCTCCCTGCAGAAGATGTCTCTGATGTATGTGGATACGGGGGGCTCTGGCATATCCAAGTCCTCAGAGTCAGTGGGGCAGAACATGTAGGGTTCTTTCTCTAATGGGGTTCCACGCGCAGAACCGTCCATACTGTCAGCAGGGGTGCCCATCCTGTCCGCCCTGTTCACTGGCAGAGACCATCTATCTGGAGGGATGTTCAATCTGTCCTGTGGGTTTGGAGGAAAAGACCATTTCACTTCTGCTGCTTGTTTCCCTCCCTCACTGGAAGCAGACAGTCTCTCTGTAACTAGGTTTGTTTGGTCAGAGACAGAAGAAGCAAATCTTTCAGCAGATGTACTCACTCGGTCTCTAGCGGCCACTCTGTCTTCAGAGAAGAGCAATCTTTCTGTAGAAACATTAATTCCCTCCACTGATGAAGTCAATCTTGTTGTGCACACATATATATTTGGAGCATTTGATTTCGGGGTAGGTACGGGTGGGTTCCCTCTGTCTGCTGGTATTTTTTCTCTTTCTGCTGAAGTAGAAGAAGCAGAAGAAGTTGATCTCTCTGCAGGTGTGTTCCATTTGTCTGATGGCATGTGGATTCTGCCCATAAAGGTTGCCATGTCCTCCTCTTCTGATTCATCATAGAGAGTTTGTGTCTCCACAGGTGCACTCATTCTAGAAACAGACACATTCATGTTATCTTTGAAAGCCAAATCATACACAGTCTTTCTACCTGAGGGGCCTGCATCAGTTGCAGTCAGCCCAGCCATGAATAGAGGGACTGAGATAAAAGAGGTGTTATCACTTGAACCTGAGGAGCTACCAAATAAGATGGCGTCCGAGGCTGTGGGGAATGCACTTTCTACTGCAGAGGATTCAGCTTCCTGAACAAACCTCAAGTCCGGCACTGACATACTGCGTCTATAACGCAGGGGCTTGGGCTTTTTCTCATCCAGCTTCCCCGGGGTTGTCTTCTTCTTTATGTTGTTAAACTGGGTCTTGGTCTTCTCACGCAGGTTCTCCCAGACACTTTTCTTCTTGGGGCCCATGCTGAGAGATGCAGAGCACAGGCTACACCTTTCACACAGAGACTGCAAAGACCAGATAAAATGACAGCATTATTGGTTCATGCTTGATAGTATATTGACCCACCCGTTGGTCAATCTAAGTAATATAATAGCAAAAATCCCCATCAAAATCCATCAGTTTAAGCTAGAAATATGTTTTGCATGGACTGTGTTTCAATCCACCGCATTCACATATGTCAGCCTTCCCCATCTGTGGTGGAAGATGGCCGAGCATCCGATCCGGAAACTCAGTTTTCTCATGAAAACATATGTATTGTCCGAATGGTCTGGGCTCCACTGTGAAAAGGGGAGACTCTCACGATGGTGTTCTCCATTTTGCTTTACGACCCCCACAAGTGTCACGGGAGTCGTCTGAAGGTAACCCAACAAATTAATGGAAGTATAGAGATAGTTTATGCCACCAAAAATAAGGGGTTAAATATGTGTAAATGTTATATGTCCTAGATATAGGACAGACACTTCAAAACATTATTCCTTGTGATTAATTCTCTAACGGTCTTTTTTGACATTTATGCATTTGTTATTGAATGTGTTTCTATGGGCTATAGTTGTAAAGACCAAATGCTAGATTTTGTCAAATAATTTTGAAATATATATTTTTTTAACCTAAAGGGGTCCTAAAATGCAAAATCAAATAGAATCATGGTATGACCATCTTAAGACAATTCCATATGTTAGCTTAGTGTGTATGCACATTTCTGGGTTCTCATCAAAGAAATGTCGTTCATATCGTATCTTATAGAGATTGTTAAAGGCCCAGTGCAGTCAAAATTCAGTTTTTTGTATCCTACTGTACAACTGTTCATGAAACGAACAGTGTGAAACAATTTGATCATTGTCTTTTCCTGATAGTTGCTGGTTGAAAATACAATCTACACAGGACCTTCTAATCAGCAGGTTTTGCAAGAGTGGACTTTCGGCTTGCCGGGTGACATCACCAGGCGGTAAATAAGTTAATAGACCAATAACAAAGTAAGTTCCAAACCTCTCTGCCAATAACAGCTTAGTTTTCAGGTTTCCCCTCCCCACTCAGATCACTCCTAGCAAAACTCTGACTTGATCAATTCTTTTTTGCTTTTGTTTATTTTTTACAATTTTAATGAAAAGCTGTACAGGAATGTACTTGATACTCAGAAATAATTTGATATTTATATCAAACAGGCAGCATTGGGCCTTTAACAAATGATCATCATATTACATAATTAAATATGAAAAACATCCACATACCTGTTTAGACAGTACACCGCTGCTTCACGACCTTACAGAAAGGAAATATAAATATGTTCCAAGTATGTTGTTTGAAACTTCCAGAGAGTTAGTGAGTTGACAGTCATCAGACAACAGTATGGTGAAAATGAGGAAGTCACTTGTGAAGGAACTTATAAATACATGCTCTTGCTTCAAGACAGGTTTGACAATTGGTGGAGAGAAACAACACCGCCAAACAGGCCACACCAGTTCCACCCTTTTAATGTTCATGGCCCAACCAGGTGAGTTTCATCACAAGGTAATGCTTCCTGTCCACCAACAGCAGGTTTAAGTGGTGAACAGGCTTCTATGTCTTTACTTACCCCATTCATAGATGCAAACTACCTTTAGCACATATCGATGAAGGTATCTTCTTACCGGGGAATTTTTGTGAAGAGCTCTGACAGTCGGTCTGAGTGTGAACACACATTGCTTGTGGTACCGTTTTGGAAACATAAGGAGTGTATCTTTCATACCAGCAAGGCATCGTTTTCAAAAAAACAAAAGGTTAAATTATTACACACCTTTATAGGGTTAGGGTTAGCGTACAATGTTCCCTGCCATTTTGGGTGCTACGTCACTCACCTGTTTCTGCATATGCAGAAATGTGCATATTCTGCGGTCAGAACCTGCCCTAACTTGTTGAAAGCAGCAGGGAATTTTACGCTGGTGCCAACATTGCCTTTGTTATTTCCTTACTTACAATAACTTTGTACAAGTTTGTGTTCATGCAACACTAAGTACCTTATCATAATGCATTTTGTGTTATGTCGGTTTTTTTACTTTAGCACACCGAGTTGGTATTTTTACTAGCCAATTGATTTGCACGTGGCAGCCTCATGTCCAGCAATTTGTATATGTATAGAGATTTGTAATATGTTGTAACTGCTTACACATGAGTTCTTATTTACCACAAGGTACTATTTCTATAACCTTTAAGGTATGCGCTTATGTACATTCCTCCGCTAGTTCTTTAGCTATAATCTGTATGCTAGTGAAGATGGGGAATTGCTAGTTTGTGCTGCTAAAAGCATCCACATTCTTCCGAGCCAAAACAGTTCCGAATAATTTGTTTGTTTTGGACTTCGGTGAGAGTTCTTTCGGTTGTTCGAGCACACAAAATATCATTAATCTCTGTTGGTGTCCGGTTACTGAGTAGACTAAATTAGCTGCACTAACAAATGTATTTGTTCAAAACTGTTCAACTATGTTCTTTCTCTCTTTGAGTTAACTACTCAAAACACCTTATGCACTGTAGTGCTAGCTAGCTGTAGGTTATACTTTCAGTACCAGATTCATTGTCTGATCCTTTGATTGGATGGACAACATGTCAGTTCATGCTGCAAGAGCTCTGATGGGTTGGAGGACGTCCTCCAGAAGTCATCTCAATTACTGTGTAAGTCTATAGAAGGGAGTGAGAACCATGAGCCTCCTAGGTTTTGTATTGAAGTCTATGTACCCAGAGGACAGAAAATAGCTGTCCTTTGGCCACACCATGGAGCTAACCTAGAGAGCCCTGTTGAGCTACTATAGACCTTCATTGCAAAAGTGTTTTTAATCCGTTTTTTTGGTGACGTGAATATATTTAGTATAGTTTCAGACATTTATTTTTATTTTTTACGTTTCACTATTTATTTTTCTTCAGAAATTCACTGAGTAGGATGGTCATCTCTTCCTCCTCTGAGGAGCGTCCACTAGTGTACAGGAAGTGCGTGTTTTGCATTTGTGAAATTATTTTGAAGTGGTATGAAAGTAAAGGGCTTTATGTTTCTAGAACCATATTGCAATTGATAATCGAGTCACATTTAGATGGCTGTTTTGGCTGCCAGAGCAAGTCTACCTCTGAAAATAACATAAGGTCCTTGGACCTTGTTACATGCTTTGGTTTTCAATTTCGAGGTTGGTTATATTTGGGTGTGGACGTGCACTGACTGGAGTCATCTTCGTTGGTCAGGATGTGTTGCACCTGGCCCCTCGTTAGTCTGTTGTTAGTTTCACCGGTGCTGGCACAGGTGATATTTAAGAGCGGCAGACCCAATGCTCTAGTTGGCATGAGAGCTGTTGAACGACTGCTGTTTAGCACTCCCATAAGTTATGAAACTAAGCCTTTTTTATCTTGTCTCACCTGTTTCATTTGCACTCCCTTACCTGTTGTGGGTTTTCTTTTCCTTTAGTTGGTCTGATATCCGGCAAAGCGAGTGGGCATCCATGGTGTTTAAGATCCTACTCGAGGTTGCTTTGCCAGCACCCAGTCAGGAGGAACCCCCATGGATGACTTTCAGAACACATTTTAAAAACCCACCTGTTTCCTTCTGGTTGTCAGTGGCTCATTTGTTAGTTACCTTTTTCTGTTGAGGAGTGATATTTTGCATTTCTTATTAGGGAACGTAACAATCTTAAGACGTAACGGTAGGCTCGCCTACACTCCTTAAGAGTAAAATTGTTGGGCTAGTCGTTACTATTCTTCACAGGCCATTTACAAAGGTAAAGGCACAATGACGATCATTCTCCACTTTAAATAAATAGATCGTTCTTTGAGCAAACAAACAGGCCTACAGTGTGGACACGGAAATCCTCAAGTTATGGAAGTGCTTCAAAACAAAGGAACAGTAGGTCACTAATGGTCCCAAAAGACGAGTTACTGTACAGTATGTCTAACATTTTTACATTCAGAAATTAAGAGGAAAGTACATACACAGGAATGCTTTGGTGTTCATATTTATATTGGGCAAACAATATGATACAGATGGATTCTGAGTCATGAAGTCTGAGTAAAGAATGCAGGCTATGGCTGTGATCTACTACTACTGATCTCCAACACTAACATCTAATCACTGCATCACTTGTCTGTAGATAACATATCCAGGCTCTGTTTCTTTCATTCATCTCCGTTTGTTTACAGTGCAACATGGTAAAGCCTAAGCTCATCAAAAGTGAGCATTTATGTTGGCTGAGAATCAACAATAGCTTTGTCCACACACGGATGTTAATACAACAGGCCTAGCGATGCTCACACACTGCTCTTCTCTGCATAACAGCGGTGACTCTGTGACAACCGATGCATTTGAGTCTGGACCAAGCCTTGTTCAATATTTGCCAATGTCTTAGAGCTCAGGCACACATGAAAGAAGCCCCAGCTTGGCAACCAGTTAAAAGCGAGGACTTGGGGCCCAGAGTGGGCAAGCCCCTTTTGCAGGTGGCCTGTTGCCCTCTATCTCAAACAGTCCAAAATCCTGCCTGGTTACTTTACACATGCACACTGGACCTCTTCCAGTACCATGCACAAGTGGGCAGTGTTTGAGGGCAGAGATTAGTAGACCCATGAAAGATGGCCTGTAACACAGCGCTTTCAAGTGCCATTGGTCCATTCAAGGGTCAAAATGCATTCATTAGAGTTGCCTTCTACACTCTTACGTCCGAAGTCTACAACAGCGCAATACATTGAAAGTGCCGAAGATACATTTTTTAGATTGCTTGTCAATTTTATTCATACCTTTTTTTGGAAGTACATACTGGCAAAACGGTAATAAAGGAAGATGGTTGCTCAGCTAAACATCATATTTGGAGAATAACGAATGCATTTTGACATAACACTTGCAGAGCTTTCGAATGGGAGTTGGAATCTGAGCTTCCTGGGTGTTAGAGAGGAGACACGTCAAGCACTTTTCAGTTTGTGGCAGCTAGCAACTGGAATGAGCTGCAACAAACACTCAAACTGGACAGTTTTATCTCAATTTCCTCATTCAAAGACTCAATCATGGACACTTACTGACAGTTGTGGCTGCTTTGTGTGATGTGTTTTTGTCTCTATCTTCTTGCTGTTGTCTATGCCCAATAATGTTTGTACTATGTTTTGTTCCGCTACCATTTTCTGTTGCTACCATGTTGTTGATATGTTGTGTTGCTACCATGCTGTGTTGTCATGTGTTGCTGCCTTGCTATGTTGTTGTCTTAGGTCTCTCTTTATGTAGTGTTGTCTCTCGTCGTTAAGTTTTGTCCTATATTTATTTATATATTTATTTTATTTTTAATCCCAGCCCCCGTCCCCACAGGAGGCCTTTTGGTAGGCCGTCATTGTAATTAAGAATTTGTTCTTAACTGACTTGCCTAGTTAAATAAACGTTCAATAAAAAATATAAAAAATACTCTACATAGACATCTCTAACACACAGATAATGGGACGTATAGACACATGCTCCAACGTAACATAGCAAGAACTGTCGCTAAGTGCATCATCTTCAATGCATGGGAAATGTGCATCGTTAAAACACTCTTATCGCTATATGAAAACCTGGGACTGGTGTGGCCTGTTTGACCCTGTGGTTGGTCTCCACCATTCATCAAACCTGTCTGGAAGCAAGAGCATGTATTTCTAAGTACCTTCACAAAGGACATCCTTATTTTCACCATATTATTGTCTGATGGCAGTCCACTGACTGAGCACCGCTGACCTCTCCGTCTGGGTAGAATTCCACCTCTGCCTATCTTAATTGAGAATGAATGGGAAACTCTGCTGCCACTTCCTGTCTGGAAAGCCCTTTACTTAGGTCTTAGGGCTTATCGTTTTTTTGCTCCAGAGTCCAATGGTAGCAAGCTTTACACCATTTCAGTCGACGCTTGGCACTGCACATGGTGACCTTAGGCTTGTGTGTGGCTGCTCGGCCATGGAACCCCATTTCATGAAGCTCCCGACGGATAGTTCTTGTGCTGATGTTGCTTCCAGAAGCAGTTTAGAACTTGGTTGTGAGTGTTGCAAACGAGGACTGATGATTTTTACGCGCTTCAGCACTCGGCGGTCCCGTTATGTGAGCTTGTGTTTCCTACCACTTCGCGGCTGAGCTGTTATTGCTGCTAGACGTTTCCACTTCACAATAACATCAATTACAGATGACCAGGGCAGCTGTAGCAGGGCAGAAATTTGATGAACTGACTTGTTGGAAAGGTGGCATCCTATGACAGTGCACGTTGAAAGTTACTGAGCTCTTCAACAATGCCATTCTACCGTCAATGTTTGTCTATGGAGATTGCATGGCGGTGTGCTTGATGTTATACACCTGTCAACAACAGGTGTGGCTGAAATAGCTCAATCCATTACTTTGAAGGGGTGTCCACATACTTTACTTTAGTATATTTAGTGCAGGGGTAGGTAACCCTGGTCCTGGAGTGCCGCAGACCCTTCATGTTTTTGATTTAACCAACCTGGAAGAACAGGTGTGTTGAATTTAGGCAATCGCTGAACTGATCAATTAGCTCAGTCGGTCCGGTGTTGTGCCTAGTTGGAACAAAATCCTGCAGTACCTGCGGCACTCCAGGAACAGGGTTGCGTACCCCTGATATAGTGTGTGTGTATATATATATTTTTTTAAGATCGAAAATGTTTCATATTTCCAACGATTACAAGCATATATTCCTGTTGATATGTCCCACAGTTATTACACAATAGCATGTGGATACATTTATTTTATTAACAAGTGGTGGAAAAAGTACCGAATTGTCATACTTATAGATACCTTGATAGAAAGTTACTCAAGTAAAAGTAAAAATCAGCCAGTAAAATACTACTTGAGTAAAAGTCTAAAAGTATTTGGTTTTAAATATACTTAAGTATCAAACGTAAATGTAATTGCTAAAATATACTTAAGTATCAAAAGTATTTAAACAATTTTTTTATCCATATATTAAGCAAAGCAGACGGCATAATTTTCTCATTTTAAAAATGTACGGATGGCCAGGGGCACACTCCAACACTCAGATATTATTTACAAAAGATGCATTTGTGTTTAGTGAGTCCGCCAGACCATAAGCAGTAGGGATGACCATGTGTTCTCTTGATAAGTGTGTAAATTTCACAATTTTCCGGTCCTGCTAAGCATTCAAATGTAACAATTACTTTTGTTTGTCAGGGAAAATGTATGGAGTAAAAAGTACAATATTTTCTATAGGAATGTAGTGAAGTAAAAGTTGTCAAAAATATAAATAGTAAAGTACAGGTACCCCCAAAAAATACATAAGTAGTATTTTAAAGTGCATTTAATTAAGCACTTTACACCACTGCATTGTATCACCGACCTGCTGCCAACTCACTTTCTAGCCAAAAGGCTGGCCGATGGTGATATTGAGTCATTTCATCTTATCGTCGAAAAGGAATTTATGCAGCTGCCTATACACTCGTACTCTGTGGTGGAAAATGGTGTTTCATAAAAATGTATGCATATTTTCCAAGTTTTCTTCTGCCTTCTCGCCATTAAATCGAATTAAGGAGGAAATTGACGCCTTTGCAGCCTGAATGGAGAATGCTGAATTTACGAACCGGTTCACGGGGGATATGAATCTATAGCCAGTTACTAACATTAACTTTGGATGGTAAGATGAAACGACTCGATATGGCCATCTGCCGGCCTTTGGGCTACTCACCTTTCAGATTGTTTGTGGACTGATTTTGGACTGATCAGATGCTATGTTGTGGGGTGTTTTCCTAATATCTTTATCCATTGAATGCTTGTGATTTTACAGGGTATATCCTGATATTGTGAAATGTATTGGCTATTTGGTATATTGGCTTTAGAGATATATTGATTATAGGATTACATATTATTGATGAAATAGCCTATCTCTTCAGTTATAGGTGATTTGCCTAGTTTGGAGGCACTCTGCAGAAGCCAGTCATAACTTCAGTTATTGGCTATTTCGATTATTCTTTGTTATTTTGAAAGTCTACGTAGGACAGAGTTCATTAACGTCTTGTAAATACTTGTGGATCCAGCTTACCTTCTAGCCCAAAACCTGTAAATATACAGCAGCATGTTTCACCTGATTCCGTTTGACTATTTATCCTTCACACACACTGACAGTAGGGTCCTCCTATTTTACTAGTAGTATTAATGTTAGCATATAATGGCTAAAAAGTGTATTGTTTATGGTCAGGCTATGCAGGAGTTCCAGAATATTTTTCCCATCCACCCGCCAGTAAGCATTGGTACTGCACAACTGTAGTTCAACATTCCTGCCTATGTGTACACGAAGTATACGAAACATTAGGACACCTTCCTAATATTGAGTTGAACCCCCACCTTTGCCTTCGGAACAGCCTCAATTTGTCAGGGCATGGACTGTACAAGGTGTTGAGCGTTCCACAGGGATGCTGGCCCATGTTGACTACAATGTTTGCAGTTCTTGTCACGAACCAGTACGCCTGGCACCTGCTGCCATACCCAGTTCAAAGGCACTTAAATATTTTGTCTTGCCCATTCACCCTCTGAATGGCAAACACCCACAATCCAATTCTCAATTGTCTCAAATCCTTCGTTAACCCATCTCCTCCCCTTGAAGTGGATTTAACAAGTGACATCAATAAGGAATTATAGCTGTCACCCGGTCAGTCTATGTCATGGAAAGAGCAGGTGTTTTTAAGGTGTTGTATACTCAATGTAGTGTCTGAATGAAGGTTTTCCAAAAAGATCAATGACAATGTGAACTATTCGGTTTGAAAACGCACTTCCTGCACTTCTGTATTATGAAAGCCAACTTGTGCTGACCTTTTGTGAACATTACATGATGTTTGTAAATAATTAATTGGGACACCTTCCTCTCCATCACTCCCATATGAAGGCACATAGAGTTGGTGTTTAAGCATACATTGAGGTGTTTAATAGAGCTGACAGTCTCTATTGTTGGGGACTTCACAGGGGGACAAAATCTAGGTAAGAGAGTTGTTTACTTAATTGTATACAGGATGAGTGAGAGAACCTAAAATACACAGTAAAAGCCAATAGTTTTACTTTTAGTGAATGTAGAATACAAATTTGTACAACAATCTCTAGCTTGGTATCTTAGTCATTCAATAAAAAGTTCACTAGAATATTTATTGTATAATGAAGATAAAACAACACATTCAAGGGAAATAAAATGCAGATGAACTTAAAATTCTCTCTTGATTTTGAAACAGTTTGTTTCATTCATGGCAACAAAGTCCAGCTTGTGCCGCCAAACGGTTTGAGCATCCAAACCGCAAACAGCTTCTTTAAGTGAACTATTAACTACAACAATTACCAAACACATAGTTCTGTTTTGTAAAAGCCTTAAAGCAAAGCATTGTAGGCTTACTCTCGCAAAGCAAAGTGAAGAAAGTACTTCAAACAAAGTTCTGTTGTCTCCTTAAATCCTGTTCTTTCACATTCAATAGTTGTGCATATTTTTACACAGCACATAGACCAAAAAAGCAAGTCTATCCCTTTACATTCTCAATACATTCCTTGTGTGAATCTGATTTCAGGGGAGTGTGATTATCCAGTCTATGTACTGTAATGTATGTCAGCTTCTTTAGCTGTAGGGGTGCAAGTTTGGAGCTTTGTGAGGCTTGTCTTGATGTATAACATGAGTAATTCTTTGGGATAAGGCTATTTTCTAACCGTGCATATAAAGAGTGAACCTAGAAAAATTCCCTGATATCCTACCAAGTGCTAAAGTGTGCATGTAATTGTGTGATGAAGTTATAAAAAAAAGACTGCTACTGCCTTTTAAGAATAGTGTAATGGTTTTATTGCTATTCTGTAACCTGAAGTGTTAAATTTGATATTAATAAGTTATGTTGTGTTTCTTATGCATCTCTAAAATATTTCTGAATTGATCAAGACTGAGGAAAACAATGTGTTCAAAAATGTTTACATGATTTCAAATTGATGTGCAACTGCCTATCAAGCTCCCTCACACAGTGGCACTAAAGGTTAACAGTCATATTTTCATCTGCTCAGGCCCTGTAGGCCCTAAGCACATAGTTCCTACTTCATCATATCCGCAAATCTTCATTCTAGTACTGAGGGTGACTATATGGGACTTGCAATAACATCTAATAGTAGACTGGACCCTTCAAGTCACATTTTGTTGGGGTCTCATCAGGACAGAGTATGAGTTGTAAACTACATAGATCACTATTGGCTTATGGCCAACTGCTATGGATCAAATGAAAGGGGTGGAGGTGGGCATGGAGAAGAAACACACAAGGGAAAATATAGCAAATATAAAGAGAGACTCCTTTTGTACAACACAATTCTCATACAAATGTGTGCAATCCAGCAGTGTGAGATCAAGTCAATTCAGTTGCATTGTCTCTACTACGTTTTAGCTGCTGAATTCTCTGACACTTTGCCACTGTGAGGATTGGGTATCACGAAACCAGGGCCACCTGTAACAGACAATGACCTACATGCCTCTGCATGGTCTGATATGCTCACACAGGCAAACATACAACAGTGAAACAGAAAATGGCTGTTTCCCCTCACCAGTACTACACCCTGTTTATGACATCATTATTTCTGGATTATTCATTTCCTACTAGTGATGGGGCATTTACAAAGGATATTTTACTGTGCCAATTTATAAAATGGATACATTTTATACATAATCATGACTGAGATGTACATTTAGGCTATGATATTTACAACGTTTGTAACTTAGTTTACTCAATGTGAAAAAATTCACCAGAGTGATCTATCGATGGATAATTTAATTAAACATAAATAGGTTTATCGGCATGGTTCATGAAATGGCATATCTTTCGATTGAGCTAAGCACAATCACAATGGGCGGTTTTGCAATGCTGAGATGGGACCTTGGGTTTGAAAGTTGGCAGAGTATCCAGCAGCTGCAGGTAAATAGTTAACACAATAGAAGGAACCATGTTATCCTTAGCATTGCGATTTTCCTTCACAACATACGGTATACAGGAACTTTAACCTCACAGCACTGTTATTACAATTTCATAGGGACAGATATTCACCACTATTAAAGGGAAAATGACCCAAAAAACTACTCTGGAAATAAATCCACTGATTTTAAAACAGTAATAACAAAATTTTAAAGAAAGCACAGTATAATTAACAAAATAGTAAATATTAACCAGTGAATACTCTACTTAATAAGGATCTCGCTGGGTAAACATGGCAGTAATCCACAAAAATATACCTTTTTCTTGAATCTGGTGATGGTACAATACATACGTACTTAACACCAAGGTGATAAATATTAAAGTTGCTATTTACATAACAAAGGAAAACATTTGGCTCAAATTTAGAATTTTACAAACAGAACATCAAGTGTTCATGGCTTTAGATATTGATTCAAGATCTGGCTTGCATGTCTTCGTATTGGTTGTAACAGAGCACAGTAAAAACACAACTAAGATAAACAGTTGTTTTTGAGAGAATTGCTAGGAAAACATAGCTACAAAATAACAAATAAACATACAGTACAGCTTTGGCTTACATTACCAATGAATTGTTGGAGCAATGAGAATATTTCTTACTATTACTATGCTACCAGTTCAACTGGACCATTTCCCATTATCTTAATTTCCCATATCAGATTATAAAATGAATATGTTATTATTGCAATATACTTTTCATCTCTTTTATAACTAATCGCATGACTCTGAGCCATGTCCTTCCCATACATGATAGCTTTTCCTGTCTCAAACCCCACGAGAGAATTTCTACCTCTTTCAAATTATGTTGTAGTGTCTCTGAGGTCGATTTTGTTTTAAAATGAGATTTCACATCGATTTGATGTAATAACTTAATAGAAAGAGACAAATTGAGTCAACATTGTGTGAGATTAAAGGTGTATGCGGTTACACCATCATGTTGGAAACCTGCGCTCTAACAGTGGATGCCACAAGCAAAACCTCAGCCAGTAGGCAACACTCTGACTTTCTTTGATTGTTTGCAACTTGCAACCACAACAGCAAACTACAAGTAAGTGCCAGACTAGACCAGTGACTACAATAAACTAGATTGTTTCATTTGCTTTTTTTTCTTTGAACATCGGACTCCTGCAAACATAATCTTGATTGCACCCAGTACCTGATAACATCTGTTTGTGTACATAATTCAGTCCAACTACTTGAATGCTCTTCTTATTCATGTGAGACGTATTTAATTTAGATATGTCCTTTAATTGTATTTGCCATTCTCCTTCTTACAAAATGAAATGGAGTTAAATAATAATATTATAATGATAACTATAAGGACCTTTCCTACCCCATCCATCTCTCCCCCAAGTCTACCCCCTCCCTCCCTCCCTCTGACTAGCTGGTGACTGGAGGCTTGACCATGTGGCTCTATGTCACCCAGGTGTCCATGCGCATGCGCTTGACAGAAGGGCTCGCCCTGTTGTCCTCGGTGCCGGCCGGGGGTCTGCCCAGCCCCATGGAGGAGGTGTGGAAGTCTGGCCGGTGGTCCTCGCGGTCGCTGCCATCATATGAGCTGCAGGAGGAGCTGAGACTGTCCACTGGCGAGCGGCCCAGGTCCTGCCGGCCGGACGCCTGCTGCTGCTGCTGATGCCGCTGCTGTTGCTGCTGCTGGTGGAAGCCAGAGGGGGTGACGCGCTCCCGAGGAGGGGAGATGGGTTCTGACTTGATATTGATGTTTTGGCTGGTGTTGATGGAGAGGTTGGAGCCCTGAGGTAGGTGACCACCACCCCTGTGAGAGAAACAGCACGGGCTCAGTGGCCATTTGGAAAGTGACATAGATCAGGTTCTTGGAGTGGTGGTTGGAAAAGGGATATTTAAAGGAGCACAAGCTACAGTATGTAGTTTGAATGTGTATATAATGTGTGTTCATGTGTGGGTTTCTTAATGTGTATGTGTGTGTGTGTGTTTGCTAATGTGTTACTCACACCAAAGAACTGAGAGCTGCCTGGCCCAGTTGATGTTGTTGCCATGCCGACATGGAGCCCAGAGAGAGCCCTGGAGAGCCGAAGCCCTGTAGGGAGGAGATCTCTGCACTGCTCAGGGAGTACTCTGCAACAACAGCACCAGAGAACAGTGAGTTACACACAATCCCCCTCACACTGTTACTGCAGCAACACCTCTCACCACAGGAGACCAGACCAATCAGTAACAGCCAGGCAGGCAGGGCTGAGGCAGCTGTGGCAGGGGACAGAGGGGTAGACTCACCGGTGTTGTAAGCGGTGGGCATGCCTGAGTAGACCAGGCCTTGAGGGGGCAGGCTGGGGGTGGTGACAGACACTACTGGGGTGGCCAGTGGCTGGGACTGGGAGCTGCTTAGCCTTTGGGTGTTCTGCAAACAAAACCAGGAAAACACAGATGTAATGAACAAAGCAACAGTATGGCCCTATAGGCCTTACTGTAGTGAACCCAAATTATACAAAATGTCAGTTGTTATATATTTCATTTTATATGTTTTTAAGTAGTAACTTGATAAAGACCATTATTATTGTGACAGTGGACAAATGTGTTGTGATTCTACTTTCCACCAAGAGGGGGCATTGTAGCTTCATGTCACATGGAGCTACAATCCAGATAACATATTGAGGCTTGTTATATGACAACGGCTTGACAATATGCACAATAAGCATAAAACTCAATCCCATTAAGTAAAGACATTGCGTGTGTTTGTCCAATATTGAGAAGAGGACTGTTGTTTGTGGATGAATCTCTTAACAGTTATTCAATGTAGGGATTATGGATAAGGGAATATAGTTTTGAAGTATGATATCGTTTTACCAAATACAATAGTGGGATTGGTGCTGATATGCAATCTTTTTCATATTCAATTTTCCTTACAAGCTAAGGCAAATGCTCTTCAGCACTCAAGTCGTTTACAGATGGCAGATGTCTTAAGCCTGATACAAAAAGAGATGGGTCCTACATTTGGATAATATACAGTAGCTACTACTAACTCCTTTTAAAACCGCAATCCTGGCTGCAGTGGCTGGAATGCTGTCCTAAGCACACAGTCACACACAACGCAGTGCCTTCATAAGGCAGCAACAGGACCACAAAAGCTCTGAGGCAGCCTACTACACTCACCAGGCCCACACACTCACACTGAACTCATTTCCCACAGATCTATGCATGCTTTATTCAAATCTTCTGAGGTTATAACATTCTGTCCATTATGTACCTCTATCAACTTTGAATGCTACACTTGAAGGTTCACCTTCCAACAGGACAACAACCCTAGGCACACAGCCAAGACAACACAGTGGCTTCTGGACAAGTCTCTGAATGTCCTTGAGTATCCCAGCCAGAGCCCGGACTTGAACCCGATCGAAAATCTCTGGAGAGACCTGAAAATAGCTCTGCAGCGATGCTCCCCATCCAACCTGACAGAGTTTTAGAGGATCTGCAGAGAACAATGGGAGAAACTACCCAAATACACCTGTGCCAAGCTTGCAGCGTCATACCCAAGAAGACTCGAGGCTGTAATCACTGCCAAACGTGCTTCAACAAAGCACTGAGTAAAGGGTCTGAATACTTATGTAAATGCAATATTTCTGTTTGACATTTTTTATAAATTTGCAAACATTATTAAAAAAACCTGTTTTTGCTTTGTCATTATAGGGTATTGTGTGTACATTTATTAAGAAAAAAAGAATTTCATAACATTTTGAATAAGGCTGTAACATAACAAATTGTCGAAAAAGTCAAAGGGTCTGAATACTTTCCGAATGCACTGTATTTGCTAGCACCTGATAGAGGCAAAATGACATTTAGCATGAGCAGCAGGACTGTTTGGGATCTGGTTGGGAATAACATCAAGAGACACCTTTACTCAATAAGTGTAGCAAACACATAAGGCATATCCTTGTAATATAGTGCAGCTGAAGGTTACATTTGAGGCAATATTGCATCATGACAGTTTGATAAATATCTGCTGCTCCTATTCTCTCCAACGAGGTGACATCATCAAAAACAAACTTCTTCAGAGACTTAATCCACAATGAAGTAATCTGCCCCTCCCAATTAGAAAAATAAATCCAAGATCTGAAATCTCTTCTTGGGAAGTTACTTAGGAATTTTTGTGATATTACGAAACCTTTCGTTTGACTAAATAATATTTGATGTCTGTCCAAACAACTTTCTTGAAGTAACCAGACACAAGATTGATGTCTGATAGTTCTTGTGAACATGTGCATTGTGTGCTCACTCGCAAACAAACAGAAACACACACAAACCCAGCAGGATGTCTGGCATTCCATGAACAACACATGGGAGTGGTGGTGCACAGCACATTAGACAGGTTGAGGCATCTTTAACAGGCCAGGCCTAAAACATGCAGTGACACACTGATGCTACTGTTCATTTCTCAATTTAGTCTTTATAAAAATAAAATGCGTTCAATCAAATCAATTCAATAAACCCAGTTCAAGTTATTCAAATCTACAGTTCAAGTACAGCTGTCACTCCTGAACACGTGTTACTGATCTATATGCCTCTTTCTGTTGTTACGATTTAAAGTGTGCTCATTCAGCCATTTTTCTCAGGCATTTCTTAAAACTCACCAAATCCATTTCCTCTTCCTCTGACTGCTCTCAACAGAAGAAAAGAAGAGAGGCAGGGTTACAAGAGAAGGTCAGGATGGCTTCTACAGTCACCCTTTTAATGTTGAAATCCAAAGTCCTAATTGCCTGATTGTATTCCACAACTAAAAGTCATCTAGATGTGCCTGACCTCTAGACTTACAAATTCACTCTGTCCTCTGCTATTCATGTTACCTTGCAAAACCCTCTTTGTCAAATGCAATATGTCAATCAATTTCTTTGTGGACTCATGAACTTCCCTGAAATACTTTGGATAGAAGAGTCTGCTAAATGACCATGTTATAACACTTTAGCATTGTTTTTGTGACCATTTCTGAGTTTGACCTATGATTTTGGATCCACCACTATTCGCTACTCAGAAGGTTACTGATGTAAAACCGAAATGGATAAACTCTAAGGTGAAGAGTTTAAGTCAGCAAACACACTTTGACTTGGACTTAACCTCACATTGAATAAGTTCTTAACCTCTCATGCATCAATACATAACTATGTCAATCAAATTACTTCATCAACCCTGAGGCTCTAACGTGACTCATTTGGAAGGCTCTCCACTTTCAAAAAAATGTGTTCAAGAAATCTTTGTAGCTCATGTAAAGTAGTCAACGAGGTACCAGTCAACGTAATATATTGATAAAGTAATACTAAGCCTGCATATTTTGCATGTTTGTTTCACCTAGGGATTACTGGGGTCTCTCTGTATCTGAGGGCTACTGTTCTGCTACACAAGAGACTAACTGGAAGCCCCTCTTCCAACTTCCCTGTGCCCTGGCCAGGACTGTCTTAATACCACACTCAATCAATAGCATCAGGAAGACACGACAAGGGCGACAAGATATTATCTGGCTCACACTGGGCCCCTGATTAAGCCTTCATCCCCACTCTGTCACACTGAGATGTGATTAATTTAATACCATTATGGCCTAATGACAGGCTGTCTGCAGACCTGCCAGCCCCCAAAGCCTTAACCTATCTGGAATGTTACGTTTACACTGACAGAGCAGAGCAGGCCACCCCTTTCGTCTCAATACTACTGACACATTCAGGCCTTCTAAATTCTCTCTGTCTGAACCATTCTACCAGTTATATCTAAAATAATGCTTTGTCTTTGTGACGTATGGAGCTCTACCACTTCCAGATGCTGGCATGGTAACAGTACCATACACATGTTGATCCCCTGCTCCAGGCTGGTGGATGGATCACGGGTGCCCAAGCTACGGGCACCCCTGATCCAAACAATGCCTCTGTGTCTTGGAGGAACTCCCGTTGCTGAGAGCTCCAGCAACATGCAGGTTGGAAAGAGTCTATTACTGGCCAATTTCGGAACACTTTTTTCCTCTTTCTCTTTCTTCTCATTTAGATTGATGAGACAGTCTAGTGGAGCCTCCGGTGCTCTGCACCTTCATTATAATAATTAGAGAGGGCCTATCATTTCAATATGAATAATTGAGTGACTGGGCCTCAGAAATATAGACCAACTAGCTATAGCGCTGTTTGTGTTCTTGGCACTGTCCAGAATCTTGCTCCTGTAGGTGATCAAATAAAAATGCAGCATGAGAACGAATGCCACTTGCTGATTGCTGTTGATGGAAGTGAATCTAAGCTGCACGTCAACCAGGAAGAAAGGGGTCCTCAGACAGCACTGATATCCTCATGACATTGTCTCCTGCGCCAAAACATTTCCAGCATGGCACGCTATACCACAATGATACCGTCACGATCCTGTGTAGGGAAAATGAAACTCCCTCTGTTGCACACGTGAGGGGAAAGGAGAATGCTTCTAAGCCAGAATCTAAGCCAGGCCTAGGACTGAGAGATACATACTGTTCCTACAGTCTGCTCATGTGCAGTGAGGAGTGGGGACTGTAGACTACTCACCAGTAGGGGCATCATGCCTTTGCTGGATGGGGGGATCACCACTCTCAGGTCTGGCTTGCGGTTTCCCATCCCCATGTTCACTCCAGGGGGCGGTGGAGACTTGGTGGGCATAACTTTCCCCAGGCCATTCCCGCTGGGTGTGCCCAGGAGTCCCGGAGAGCCCCTGGAGTTGACAAAGCCACTCCCTGGAGAGACACACAGAGACAAAAGCCATCAAGGGACTGTGAGCCACGACAACAACAGGCATCTGCCAAATCTCCAACCATTTAAAGCTGCATAGCTTGCTACGGCATGCAACGTTAAGTGTTCCCAACCCTCTGGGAAGTTTTAATAGACTCTGATAATTATCCTGCACATTTACCAAAATAAAATGTCCATTTCAGAATTGATGAGCCTTTCATTCTTGCTGTGAGTGACGATATCAAAGTCAACTCCTTGTATCCTGGGATGAGGAGCAATTCACTTAACAAATGTACTGTGACTGCTGTTTAAGGTGGGAATAGCATGCCATTACAGTTGGGTAAAACACTTTGCTAAAAGATTGTTAATTTTTTAAAAGTGACAATATGGGAATACTATGTCTGGCTACGCAAAACTATGTACTCATAGTACTGTATTCGTGGTACTATATACATTTGTGTGAAATGTAATTTCCTTGTTTTACTCTAATGGTAGATTTACAGAAGAATGAGTCATAAGGCTGGTTTACCCCCCACCCAGAGTAATTTCCTGTGGCAGCAGCTCTAAAACAAAGTGAAAGAAAGCACAGGGCAATGACACCATCTCAGAGCTGATCAGGAGAAGGACCATTACAGTGCATGTCACACCATGCATATATGGAATGGAACTGATGTGAGGTATATATGCAATGAAATCCTATGGTATCAACGTGAGAGTATAAGCAAATTCAATAGCAGTTTCTAACTTGTTTTGATCCATTATTCAGCTTTATTTTTTAAAGATTATAGATAGTAATTTGTTTTATTTGAAACAGAGGGATGAAAGAATCTATGCTATCTATTATTTCATCGAGAGATCAGTGACACAATTCAACATGTAACTGAGTACTCCATTGTGTTGTATAGAGCCTAGTGAAACACAAGCCAGCTGCAGAATAAGCAGGACCTCGCTCTGTGAAATAATGGAACAATCACCTCTCTAGCTACAGATAAGAAACACCACAATACATGGCCAAATAAACAGTTATCTCACAGCTGAATCAACAACATACGCAATGCAAACTACTATAGCTCCCAGCACTCGCTTTCATCTTATACTGGAAGTGAATGCTGCAAAATCCAAGGTGCACGCATATAATTAGCCATGTAAATGACCCAAACCCTATAAATAGCAGACACTGCTATTGCTTATGGCAAAACATCCAATACGTTAACATAAGCATAGGTCCATTGGAGGACGAGTACCATCTGAGTCAACAACCGTTGGTCAACAACCGTTGCAAAGAATGTATCTTCACTATTGGAAAGTCAGTGCAAATCAGAATTCTTTATTTCTAAGAAAGATAAATTATTTTCTGAAAGGCAAACTCTAGTTGTGGATTTCCACACAGAGGTTTCTTCTCTTCTCAGCTCTACTCAGAAACCATTGTGGGAGTGGGCGAGCAAATCAAGTGAGGCAATATCTGGGCTGGAGTTTGGGAGGGGGAGGGTCCTATCTTGCTTGATATGACTGTAAAAGGTGCAGCAACACAGCTCTCTGATAATGATCAGAAGCTATGATATCATCGTAAGGAAACCGTCCAAAAGTGTTCCTACAAACGTGGATGTGTAGGCAGTAACTAGGGCCTAACGGAGGAGAAACATGCTCCTTGAAGCTAATTTGACATGGACTAAAGCCAGTTGTGCACAAAAGCTACATGCAGAATAACTGTAGTGTACATTTGTACAGATGACCATGCCTAAAAATAGCTGATGAAGAAAATACTTAAATGTAATTAGTGCCAGCATCCCTTTTAGACCTTTAAATGGTTTCTAAATGGGGCACTGTTACAAGATAGAAACAACTATTTTTACCTCACAGTTCATTTTAAAATGAGAAAATTATCACAAGAATGGAGCCAAGCCTTTTGGCAGAATCATATTTGTGGATTTGTTTTCTGTGTGTCATCTGAACCAGAATGGTTCTTCTGCCATCAAATCCTCAGTGAATGACCCCAGGACATGTACAATGATGTTTAGTTTCTGTTTGGGTAAATAAATATACTTTTTGTTGTAAGTAATTAACACCACCCACTGTGGGAGCAAACTTACAAGGTTGTCTGTACCACTCAAACCTTCAGTTTTCATCTGAACGTAAGACAAAATAAACTCTGTTGACTAAGTCGTGATTTCACCAGAATGAACCGCAAAGCAAGTGAGGCAGATCTGACCTGACCTGACTGTCATTAAGCAAACACCAGAGGAACATGAGTCTCAGTGAGGGAAGAGAATACACATTAATGAGAAAAGATTAATGGGTGTGAATCAAGAGCTTCTAATAGATTAAGTGGAAAGGAGAGCAAATTATAATTAATGAGCCTGGACAGAAACTCTTTAGCGGGTGCTTTGGTATTGATTTGACTCAGGAAACAGAGAGCAGGGCCACAGTATGTGAGAGATTACAGTACAGTCACTCACTCGGTAGTGTTTCCAAGAATGCCAATCCATATTTCACTTGGAGGGCCCCTTAACATAAAACAAATACAGTTTAGAAGGCTTTTTAAAGGAAAAAACATACACATTAGAAGTGGTAATCTACTGGGAATAGCTACGGCTTCCACAGTTGTCTAGAAATAAATGAATAATATGTTCAAATAGACTATTTTTGACACACAAACATCCCTTGTAATTGCTCTTCAAGAGACTGTAACGCTCCGGCATTAATTAAAGAATCTGCACAACTTGCAGGCATATTGCACAACAGAGAGAAGAGTGACATCTCTTACATATTGACAAGCTCTCATTCTGAATGCTCGACAGAGTGGGAATAGAGAGAGCATGGCAAGAGTGGAACCGTGTGCAAAGCAGCCCTAATGCATTGAGCAGTGTGACTTTATCACATAAACAATTCTACATTAGAATGCTAATTAGGAATGTATATATATATAGAATGCTAATATATATATATATATATATATATATATATATATATATATATATATATATATATACAGTGGGGCAAAAAAATATTTAGTCAGCCACCAATTGTGCAAGTTCTCCCACTTAAAAAGATGAGAGACGCCTGTAATTTTCATCATAGGTACACTTCAACTATGACAGACAAAATCCAGAAAATCACATTGTAGGATTTTTAATTAATTAATTTGCAAATTATGGTGGAAAATAAGTATTTGGTCACCTACAAACAAGCAAGATTTCTGGCTCTCACAGACCTGTAACTTCTTCTTTAAGAGGCTCCTCTGTCCTCCACTCATTACCTGTATTAATGGCACCTGTTTGAACTTGTTATCAGTATAAAAGACACCTGTCCACAACCTCAAACAGTCACACTCCAAACTCCACTATGGCCAAGACCAGAGAGCTATCAAAGGACACAAGAAACTGTAGAAAATGGTAGACCTGCACCAGGCTGGGAAGACTGAATCTGCAATAGGTAAGCAGCTTGGTTTGAAGAAATCAACTGTGGGAGCGATTATTAGGAAATGGAAGACATACAAGACCACTGATAATCTCGCTCGATCTGGGGCTCCACGCAAGATCTCACCACGTGGGGTCAAAATGATCACAAGAACAGTGAGCAAAAATCCCAGAACCACACGGGGGGACCTAGTGAATGACCTGCAGAGAGCTGGGACCAAAGTAACAAAGCCTACCATCAGTAACACACTACGCCGGGACACTACAGTAACACACTACTATCAGTAACACACTACTAGGGACTCAAATCCTGCAGTGCCAGACGTGTCCCCCTGCTTAAGCCAGTACATGTCCAGGCCCGTCTGAAGTTTGCTAGAGAGCATTTGGATGATCCAGAAGAAGATTGGGAGAATATCATATGGTCAGATGAAACCAAAATATAACTTTTTGGTAAAACCTCAACTCGTTGTGTTTGGAGGACAAAGAATGCCGAGTTGCATCCAAAGAACACCATACCTACTGTGAAGCATGGGGGTGGAAACATCATGCTTTGGGGCTGTTTTTCTGCAAAGGGACCGGGACGACTGATCCGTGTAAAGGAAAGAATGAATGCGGCCATGTATCATGAGATTTTGAGTGAAAAACCTCCTTCCATCAGCATGGGCATTGAAGATGAAACGTGGCTGGGTCTTTCAGCATGACAATGATCCCAAACACACCGCCCGGGCAACGAAGGAGTGGCTTCGTAAGAAGCATTTCAAGGTCCTGGAGTGGCCAAGCCAGTCTCCAGATCTCAACCCCATAGAAAATCTTTGGAGTTGAAAGTCCGTGTTGCCCAGCAACAGCCCCAAAACATCACTGCTCTAGAGGAGATCTCCATGGAGGAATGGGCCAAAATACCAGCAACAGTGTGTGAAAACCTTGTGAAGACATACAGAAAAGTTTGACCTCTGTCATTGCCAACAAAGGGTATATAACAAAGTATTGAGATAAACTTTTGTTATTGACCAAATACTTATTTTCCACCATAATGTGCAAATAAATTCGTTAAAATTCCTACAATGTGATTTTCTGGATTTTTTTTCTCATTTTGTCTGTCATAGTTGAAGTGTACCTATGATGAAAACTACAGGCCTCTCTCATATTTTTAAGTGGGAGAACTTGCACAATTGGTGGCTGACTAAATACTTTTTTGCCCCACTGTATATAACACCTACTCATTCAAGAGTTTTTCTTTATTTTTACTATTTCCTACATTGTAGAATAATAGTGAAGACATCACAACTATGAAATGGCACATATGAAATCATGTTGTAACCAAAAGTGTTAAACAAATCAAAATATATTTTATATTTGAGATTCTTCAAATTGCCTCCCTTTGCCTTGATGACAGCTTTGCACTCTCTTGGCATTCTCTCAGCCAGCTTCATGAGGTAGTCACCTGGAATGCAATTCAATTAACAGGTGTGCCTTTTTTAAAGTTAATTTGTGGAATTTCTTTCCTTCTTATTAATGCATTTGAGTCAATCAGTTGTGTTGTGACAAGGTATGGGGGCATACAGAACATAGCCCTATTTTCGTAGAGAAAGAGAGACGACAGTACATCCTTACTTTAAGACGGGAAATTTCAAGAAAATTTCTTCAAGTGCAGTCGCAAAAACCATCAAGCGCTATGATGAAATTGTCTCTCATAAGGACCGCCACAGGAATGATCCAGAGTTACCTCTGCTGCAGAGGATAAGCTCATTAGAGTTTCCAAATAAATGCTTCAGAGTTCAAGTAACAGACACATATCAACATCAACTGTTCAGTTGAACATCAACTGTTAAGACAACAATAAGAAGAAGAGACTTGCTTGGGCCAAGAAACATGAGCAATGGACATTAGACCAGTGGAAATTTGTCCTTTGGTCTGGAGTGCAAATTGGAGATTTTTGGTTCCAACCACTGTGTTTTTTTGAGATGCAGTGTGGGTAAACGGATGTGTATATCCCCACTGTGAAGCATGGAGGAGGTGGTGTTATGGTGTGGGGGTGCTTTGCTCGTGACACTGTCAGTGATTTATTTAGAATTCAAGGCACACTTAACCAGCATGGCTACCACAGGATTCTGCAGTGATTCGCCATCCCACCTGGTTTGGGCTTAGTGGGACTATCATTTGTTTTTCAACAGGACAATGACCCAACACACCTCCAGGCTGTTTAAGGGCTATTTTACCAAGAAGGAGAGTGATGGCGTTCCGCATCAGATGATCTGGCCTCCGCAACCCCCAAACCTCAATCAAATTGAGATGTTGTGGGATGAGTCGGGCCGCAAAGCAGCCAACAATTGCTCAGCATATGACGGAACTCCTTCAACACTGTTGGAAATGTATTCCAGGTGAAGCTGGTTGAGAGAATGCCAAGCGTGTGCAAAGCTGTCATCAAGGCAAAGGTGGCTATTTGAAGAATCTCACATGTAAAAATATTTTGATTTGTTTTTGGCTACTACATAATTCCATATGTGTTATTTCATAGTTTTGATGCCTTCACTATTATTCTACAATGTAGAAGATAGCAAAAAAAAAAAAAAACCTTGAATAAGTAAGTGTTATAAAACTGTTGACCGGTAGTGTATACAGTTGAAGTCGGAAGTTTTACATAAACCTTAGCCAAATACATTTAAACTCGGTTTTTCAGAATTCCTGACATTTAATCCTAGTAAAAAATCCCTGTTTTGGTCAGTTAGGATCAACAGTTTATTTTAAGAATCAGTATTTGGTAGCATTGCCTTTAAATTGTTTTACTTGGGTCAAATGTTTCGGGTAGCCTTCCACAAGCTTCCCACAATAAGTTGGGTGAATTTTGGCCCATTCCTCCTGACAGAGCTGGTGTAACTGAGTCAGGTTTGTAAGGCCTCCTTGCTCGCACACACTTTTTCAGTTCTGCCCCCAAATCTTCTATATGATTGAGGTCAGGGCTTTGTAATGGCCACTCCAATACCTTGACTTTATTGTCCTTAAGCCATTTTGCCACAACTTTGGAAGTATGCTTGGAGTCCTTGTCCATTTGGAAGACCCATTTGCGACCAAGGTTTAACTTCCTGAATGATGTTGCTTCAACATATCCACATAAATTCCCCTCCTCATGATGCCATCATTTTGTGAAGTGCACCAGTCCCTCCTGCAGCAAAGCACCCCCACAACATGATGCTCCCATCCCCGTGCTTCACGGTTGGGCTGGTGTTCTTCGGCTTGCAAGTCTCCCCTTTTTCCTCCAAACATAACGATGGTCATTATGACCAAACAGTTCTATTTTTGTTTCATCAGACCAGAGGATATTGCTCCAAAAAGTATGATCTTTGTCTCCATGTGCAGTTGCAAACCGTAGTCTGGCTTTTCTATGGCGTTTATGTCGATATAGGACTCGTTTTACTGTGGATATAGATACCTTTGTACCTGTTTACTCCAGCATCTTCACAAGGTCCTTTGCTGTTGTTCTGGGATTGATTTGCACTTTTCGCATCAAAGTACGTTAATCTCTAGGAGACAGAACAAGTCTCCTTTCTGAGCGGTATGACGGCTGCGTTGTCCCATGGTGTTTATACTTGCGTACTATTGTTTGTACAGATGAACGTGGTACCTTCAGGCGTTTGGAAATTGCTCCCAAGGATGAACCAAACTTGTGGAGGTCTACAGGTTTTTCTGAGGTCTTGGCTGATTTCTTTTGATTTTCCCATGATGCCAAGCAAAGAGGCACTGAGTTTGAAGGTAGGCCTTGAAATACATCCACAAGTACACCTCCAATTGACTCAAATGATGTCAATTAGCCTATCAGAAGCTTCTAAAGCCATGACATAATTTTCTGGAATTTTCCAAGCTGTTTAAATGCACAGTCAATTTAGTGTATGTAAACTTCTGATCCACTGGAATTGTGATTTATAAGTTAAATGATCTGTCTGTAAACAATTGTTGGAAAAATTACTTGTGTCATGCACAAAGTAGATGTCCTAACCGACTTGCCAAAACTATAGCTTGTTAACAATAAATTTGTGGAGTGTTTGAAAAACGAGTTTTAATGACCCCGACCTAAGTGCATGTAAACTTCTGACTTCAACTGTATATATCACAGTTGCTTTAATTACATCCATATCATGTATGTTTGAGCAAAGCATGAGTTCATATTCTTGTGAGCCAAGGTCTAGGTATTTGAACGAAAGCCAATACAGATGGCTCATTCCAGACAGAACAATTTAAAATGTATTTCTATCAAAAACCTCTCTCTGAAAATATATAATTAATATATATTTAAAATATGGCTAGAACAATTTGCCTGCAAAACCAAAATACTGTACTTTGTGAGTGAATATTTATACCCTGACTCGCCTTTTGTCATGGTCACCAAGAACCAGGCTACTTTATGGAGCCCGGGGCTCTTCAAACATAATCTCAGCCCCATCTCCTTATCTATCATGATTCATGCCTGCAGAGCACTGGGACTGAGCCATTGCGAGAACTCTCCAGGAGGAATATTGGGGCACTTTTCCCCCCTTATTTAGACACTGGCTTGTGTGCTCCTCACGTGCTAGATGGCCCTCTCTGCTGATCCTCATTTACCCAAGTTAAACACGGTGTACATTTAGCACTGCCTGTAATGTTCTACGGGTGAAATTAATGTATGAAAATAGAAAATCCTATTGTGGCTTAACGTAAGATGTGGTGCATTAACAGAAACACACTTTCATGTTTTTGTTTTAATATTATTATGTTCTCGGATTGAAAACAGGCTCATGTTCATTCTGAATCAATACATACTCGATTTCCAATCAAATGACAAAGGCCTCTAATGTATTTCCTTCACACTGCTGCAGAAAGGAAACTATGACAACGGCTCCAAAAAGCTACAGCTTTCCAGCTGCAGTACTTCTGCTTCCACAATGTGGAAGAGAGAAATGCTAAGGTGCAATGAGATGTCATGTCCATGGACAAAATGATTAATTTGCACTTTGTCTGTGCATGTCAATATTAAGAGAGTTTTCTTTCCAAGGACAAGAGCTGGCATGACAGGTAGGATTAGTGTTCGGATCAGGGCCACCATTCCCGAGGCTTAATCATTGATCCTGAGCATTTCCCAGGACATTCTCCATGCTTGTAAGCTCTTCTTAGTAGAGATATAAAGCCACACCACCGAGGGAGAAAAGAGAGCAACCAGTACAAGACAGGAGCATTCCGTCTGCTTTGTCCAAAAGGCCTCTCTTCTCCCAATAGCTGCAGCTTGTGAAAAATCTGAGCTATGTAAGAAATGGCCATCTGACAGCAGCACTGAAGAGAGAGGTTTCTCTCCCAAGCAGTCTGTCTCTGCTGTTCCACCCAGTTTGGTACATACAACCCCACAACCTTACCGCTTACCCCTTACCCAGCACAGGGTCAGGGTTCCGAGCACTGCCAAAGACCAAATACAGACAGACCAAACATTTCACACAGCACTGACTCAGAGTATTGAATCACCTCACCAACCTCTTACTCAAACTTCTACCCAGCATATCTAGGCTCACAATTCAGGACAGAATTACATGTAAGATCTATAGCTTTAAAGGGATACTTCGGGATTTTGGCAATGAACCCCTCTATCTACATCCCCAGAGTCAGATTAATTCATGGATACCATTTGTATGTCTCTGCATCCTGTAGGAAGGAAGTTAGAGGTAGTTTCGCAAGCCGATGCTAACTAGCATTGGTTACCATAGACTCCCAATCATTGCGCTAACGCTGGTTATCAATTCCGCTAAAGATAATAAGAAACTTCCTTCAAACTCCACAGAGAGACATACAAATGGTATCCACAAGATCATCTGGCAAAGTAGATAAAGGGCTTACATTTTTTTTTACCTGGCCTACCTGGTTAAATTAAAGTGAAATAAAAAATGTTTAAAAAACTTTTTTTTTTTTTTGAGTCTCATAGCAAAGGGTCTGAATAGTTATGTAAACAAGGCATTTAAAAAACCATTTCTAATAACATGTTTTTGCTTAGTCATTATGGGCTATTGTGTGTAGATTGATGAAATAGTTTTTAAAAAATCAATTATAGAGTAACAAAATGTGGAAAAAGTCAAGTGGTCTGTATATAATATTTGGAATGTATTCAGACCCCTTGTCTTTTTCCATATTTTGTTACGTGACAGCCATATTCTAAAATTGATTAAATCAAACTATTTCCTCATTAATCTACACACAATACCCCATAATGACAAAGCAAAAACAGAAATAGCTTATTTACATTAGTATTCAGACCCTTTGATATGAGACTCAAAATTTAGCTCAGGTGCATCCTGTTTCCATTGATCATCCTTGAGATGTTTCTACAACTTGATTGGAGTCCACCTGTGCTATATTAAATTCATTGGACATTTTTTGGAAAGGCACACACCTGTGTATAAATAAGGTCCCACAGTTGACAGTGCATGTCAGAGCAAAAACCAAGCCAAGATGTCGAAGAAATTGTCCATAAAGCTCCGAAACAGGATTGTGTTGAGGCACAGATCTAGCAAATGGTACCAAAAAATGTATTCAGCATTGAAGGTCCCAAAGGACACATTTGCCTCCATTATTCTTAAATGGAAGAAGTTTGGAACCACCAAGACTCTTCCTAGAGCTGGCCCACCCAGCCAAACTGAGCAATGGGGGGAGAAGGTGGTGATCAGCGGCAGGGACTGGGAGACTAGTCAGCAAAGTACAGAGAGATGCTCCAGAGCGCTCAGGACCTCAGACTGGGGCGAAGGTTCACTTTCCAACAGGACAACAACCCTAAGCACACAGCCAAGACAATGCAGGAGTGGCTTCGGGGGAAGTCTCTGAATGTCCTTGAGTGGCCTAGCTAGAGCCCGGACTTGAACCCAATCTAACATCTCTGGAGAGACCTGAAAATAGCTCTGCAGTGACGCTCCCCATCCACCTGACAGATCTTGAGTGGATCTGCAGAGGAGAATGGAAGAAACTCCCTAAATAAAGGTGTGCCAAGCTTGTAGCATCATACCCAAGAAGACTCGAGGCTGTAAAAACTGCCAAAGGTGCTTCAACAAAGAACTGGGTAAAGGTTCTGAATACTTATGTAAATGTGATATTTCCATTTTTATTTTTAATACATTTGCAAACATTTCTAAAAAAGTGTTTTTGCTTTGTCAATATGGGGTATTGTATGTAGATTGTTGAGAAAAAAACTATTGAATACATTTTAGAATAAGGCCGTAACGTAACAAAATGTGGTAAAAGTCAAGGGGTCTGAATACTTTCCGAATGCAGTGTATATATTTATATACAGCAATATAAAAATGGAAGTTTATTGGTCGCGTACACAGATTTACAGATTTTATCGCAGGTGCTTGAGTTTCTGACTAGGTATTCACTTTCCCTAATATTGTATCATATGAGACACAGTGGCCTGCCTGGCAAGGGAAGTGGTTAATGTCCACCTGCCTCTGCCTCTGCCTCTCACAGAGCACATAGCAGCCATGACAGGCTGTCCGGTCATTGTGTACAGAAGACTTAGAGGGATGTCATGGCCGGAATACCTCCAGGGTTCTGCTGGCATAGGCATCTTGCAGGCTCTCTCCAGCCATATAAGAGCTGCCATGTTACTTACTGGGAATAACAGATGCACCTGTCAATAGGAGGAAGGAAGCTGGAGGAGGGATGGTGGTATGGAGGTGTCAGTCTTAAAGGAAACATTGTATTTACCTGCTAAAGAGAATCAGCCACCTCAACACTACCCTTTAGTATGTTAACTCTTTCAGGCACAGACAAGTTCCTAATGAAGGGAGAGCCCCTAAGAAAATATAGTGACTGTTGTCATCTCTAAACCCTTAACAAAACATGTTTAAAGCAACACAAAGTGAGCAATCTATTGAGAACAAAAGACAGTGTAGTTCTGTTACTATCCAGAAGGAACAGTTGGATGTGTGACCTTCCTGGTGTCCTTGCTGATTTGATTGTGTGTTACTATAGCGGAGGGACAGACATTAGCAGCTGTCGCCATTTTCCTCGGTTACTGTACTAAACCATCTATTCCTCTTCTTTGGAATAAATTGCCAAATAAAGACCTGTCCCTCTGGTCTTGGAGCCTTGGATGCATCATTACTCCAACATGTCTAGCTGCAGTCTGAATAACATACTGAACACTGTCAGGGTGTTGGGGATAGAAAAGAACATGCTGACATTCTGCTTGTCTGTCTTGCTATACAGTAAGGACAGTGTCCCATCACTCGAACCTGCATATGTGACCTGTTTCAGGAAACTAGCCGTATGTCACGGATCACTACTTCACAGGAGAGCCATTTGAATGTGAACTTTAAAAAACATTTTTAATCAAAATATGTTTTTGGGCAGAAATGCCTTCTCGTACATGTGAACTTTCATGTGCATTAATAACAAACTTGTATGCCATCTGTAAATACGAATGACATTTTTAAATTACGAGCCTAGTTGGTTAAGCCAATGAGTGGGTAATGGGTGGGCTGGACATGCCGAGAGATGAGTTTGGATTGGTCTACCATATAGCAAGCTTCTGTCTATTTGAGCAGGTCAGTATGTCAAGGGAATCCTGTCTAACACACTTTTGTTATATCATGAAGTAAAACTGCATAAGTGTTTTGAAATCAGTTGAATTCGAGTATGATAGCTAAGGAGATGGAGAAAACACCTGTCTCCGGATTACATCTTAAAATTAAGGGCAACCATGGCATCCGACAGGAGATCCATCCATGAATGATGTGTATGGGTAAGATAGTCTAGCTAGCTACATTTTTAGATATTACACATTTCAAATTTTGACAGAAAGTGGTTTCATTTAAAGTTAGTGTACTGTTAGCTCGCTAGCTAACGTTACGTGTATGATCTTATTATTCATATCTCAGAGCCAATTTCTTGGCTAGCTATAGCCTAATCTTAGCTAGCTAACATTGAACCTGTTTGGTTAGCTACCTGCCGATTCATGCAGGGTAGTAATGTCATGTGTTGGGATTATGGTTCACTGTTTACCTAGCTAGCTAGCTACATGTCTTAATAAAAGACTCCACTATGCAAGTAACCACTTCGGGTGTGTTCGTAAATTCAGTCTGGTCATCTACTCAGATTTCAGAGCACTCTCGTCTGAGTGTGTCAGAGAGAAGAATAGCTGAATTTACGAACACTCAACACCCGTTGAATATCGACAAAAAAGCATGATTAAATTCTTAATAGCAGCACAGTTACAGTCACCAACGATCTGGATAACATAACAGCCTCACCAGCTCTGCTAGGGCGAGTAATGTTCAGTGTTCTCTTATTTGTGTCTGGAAGTAGCTAGCAAGTTAGCTTGGGTGCTTGACAGCTGTTGTTAGTACAGAACGCTCAGTCAACCCTTACAGAGATGGGTGGGGATAAAGCTTCAGAGGGTGTGAACATTTACATTACATTTAAGTCATTTAGCAGACGCTCTTATCCAGAGCGACTTACAAATTAACGATGGGTGTAGACAAATAAGGGCTCTCCAATAGAAATAATCAAATCAAATCAAATACACATTTTATTGGTCACATACACGTGTGTAGCAGATGTTATTGCGGAAGGCTTGTGCTTCTAGTTCCGACAGTGCAGCAATATCTACAGTAACCAGTAGTAACCACAATTTCACAACAAATACCTAATACACATAAATCTAAGTAAAGGAATGGAATTAAGAATATATGGATGAGCAATGTCAGAGCGGCATAGACTAAGATACAGTAGATAGTATAGAATACAGTATATGCATATGAGATGAGTAATGCAAGATATGTAAACACTATTAAAGTAACATTATTATTACATATCAGCCAGGCTAGATAATATCTCTCTTTATAAAATTATCTGCCGAAATTGTTGCAACACCTATTACTAGCCTGTTCAACCTCTCTTTCGTATTGTCTGAGATTCCCATAGATTGGAAAGCTGCCGCGGTCATCCCCCTCTTCAAAGGGGGAGACACTCTAGACCCAAACTGCTACAGACCTATATCTATCCTACCCTACCTTTCTAAGGTCTTCGAAAGCCAAGTTAACAAACAGATCAACGACCATTTCGTAGCTCACCGTACCTTCTCCGCTATGAAATCTGGTTTCAGAGCTGGTCATGGGTGCACCTCAGCCATGCTCAAGGTCCTAAACGATATCAAAACCGCCATCGATAAGATACATTAATGCGCAGCCGTATTCATCGACCTAGCCAAGACTTTCGACTCTGTCAATCACCACATTCTTATCGGCAGACTCAACAGCCTTGGTATCTCAAATGACTGCCTCACCTGGTTCACCAACTATTTCTCTGATCAAGTTCAGTGTGTCAAATCGGAGGGCCTGTTGTCTGGACCTTTATGGGGGTGTCACAGGGCTCAATTCTCGGGCTGACTCTCTTCTCTGTATACATCAATGATGTTGCTCTTGCTGCTGGTGATTCTCTGATCCACCTCTACGCAGACAACACCATTCTGTATACCTCTGGCCCTTCTTTAGACACTGTGTTAACTAACCTCCAGATGAGCTACCATGCCATGCAACTCTCCTTCCTGGGCCTCCAACTGCTCTTAAATGCAAGTAAAAGTAAATGCATGCTCTTCAACCGATCGCTGCCCGCACCTTCCCGCCCGTCCAGCATCACTACTCTGGACGGTTCTGACTTACAATATGTGGACAGCTACAAATACCTAGGTGTCTGGTTAGACTGTAAACTCTCCTTCCAGACTCACATTAAGCATCTCCAATTCAAAATTAAATCTAGAATCGGCCTCCTATTTCGCAACAAAGCATCCTTCACTCATGTTGCCAAACATACCCTCGTAAAACTGACCATCCTACCGATCCTCGACTTCGGCGATGTCATTTACAAAATAGCCTCCAACACTCTATTCAACAAATTGGATGCAGTCTATCACAGTGACATCTGTTTTGTCACCAAAGCACCATATACTACCTACCACTGGAACCTGTACAATCTCGTTGGCTGGCCCTCGCTTCATACTCATCGCCAAACCCACTGGCTCCAGGTCATCTACATGTCTCTGCAAGGTAAAGCCCCGCCTTAACTCAGCTCACTGGTCACCATAGCAGCACCCACCTGCAGCAGGTATATCTCACTGGTCACCCCCAAAGCCAATTCTTCATTTGGCCGCCTTAACTTCCAGTTCTCTGCTGCCAAAGACTGGAATGATCTGCAAAAATCACTGAAGCTGGAGACTCCTATCTCCCTCACTAGCTGTCAGAGCAGCTCACAGATCACTGCACCTGTACATAGCCCATCTGTAAATAGCCCATCCAACTACCTCATCCCCATACTGTAGGTATTTATTTATTTTGCTCCTTTGCACCCCAGTATCTCTACGCACATTCATCTTCTGCACATCTACCATTCCAGTGTTTAATTGCTATATTGTAATTACTTCGCCACCATGGCCTATATATTGCCTTAGCTCCCTTATCCTACCTCATTTGCACACACTGTATATAGACTTTTTTTCTACTGTAATATTGACTGTATGTTTGTTTATTCCATGTGTAACTCTGTGTTGTTGTATTTATCTTGGCCAGGTCGCAGTTGTAAATGAGAACTTATTCTCAACTAGCCTACCTGGTTATATAAAGTTGAAATAAATAAAAAATAAAAAATGTAAGAGACTATTGTTCCATTTATTAAAGTGGACAATGATTTCAAGTCTGTGTATGTAGGCAGCAGCCTCTCTGTGCTAGTGATGGCTAATTAACAGTCTGATGGCCTTGAGATAGAAGCTGTTTTTCAGTCTATCGATCCCAAATGTGATGCATCTGCACTGACCTCGCCTTCTGGATGACAGCGGGGTGAATAGGCAGTGGCTTGGGTGGTTGGCTTTGATTATCTTTTTGGCCTTCCTATCAGATGCTGTAGGTGTCCTGGAGGGCAAGTATTTTGCCCCCCCGTGAAGCGTTGTGCAAACCGCACCACCCTCTGGAGACCCCTGCGGTTGTGGGCGGTGCAGTTGCCATACCAGGTGATGATACAGCCCGACAGGATGCTCTCAACTGTACATCTGTAAAAGTTTGTGAGGGTTTTAGGTGACAGGCCAAATTTCTTCAGCTTCCTGAGGTTGAAGAGGCGCTGTTGCGCCTTCATTGCCACACTGTCTGGGTGGACCATTTCAGTTTGTCAGTGATATGTACGCAGAGGAACTTAACCTTCCACCTTCTTCACTGCTGTCCCGTCGATAGGGGGGTGCTCCCTTTGCTGTTTCCTGAAGTCCACGATCATCCCCTTTGTTTTGTTGACGTTGAGTGAGCAGTTATTTTCCTGACACCACACTCCCAGAGCCCTCACCTCCTCCCTGTAGGTTGTCTCGTTATTGTTGGTAATCAAGCCTAATACTGTTGTGTCGTGCATTGTCAAGCTGTCACGGATGAACAGTGTGTACAGGAGGGGGCTGAGCACTCACCCTTGTGGGGCCCCAGTGTTGAGGATCAGCAAAGTGGAGATGATGTTTCCTACCATCACCACCTGGGAGCGGTCTGTTAGGAAGCCCAGGACCCAAATGCAGAGGACGGGGTTCAGACCCAGGGCCTCGAGCTTAATGATGAGCTTGGAGGGTACTATGTTGTTGAATGCTGAGTTATAGTCAATGAACAGCATTCTTACATAGGTTTTCCTCTTGTGCAGATGAAATAGGCCAGTGTGTAGTATGATGGCGACGGCATCGTCTGTGGACCTATTGGGGCGATAAGCAAATTGAAGTGGGTCTAAGGTGGCAGGTAAGGTGGAGGTGACATGATCCTTGACTAGCCTCTCAAAGCACTTCATGATGACAGAAGTGAGTGCTATGGGGAGATAGTCATTTAATTAGGTTTCTTTTGCATTGTTGGGTACAGATACAATGGTGGCCATCTGGAAGTAGGGACAGCAGACTGGGATAGGGAATATGTCTGTAAACACACCAGTCAGCTGGTCTGCACTTGCTCTGAGGAAGCGGCTAGGGATGCCGTCTGGGCCAGCCACAGAGAAGGAGAGCCCACAGTCCTTGGTAGCTGGCTGCGTCGGTGGCACTTTGTTATCCTCAAAGCGGGCAAATAATGTGTTTAGCCTGTCTGGATCCAAAACGTTGGTGTCCATGATGTGGCTGGTTTTCCTTTTGTAGTCTGTGATTGTCTGTAGACCCTGCCACATACGTCTCGTGTCTGAGCAGTTGAATTACGACTCCACTTTGCCTTTGCCATATTCCCAGTCACATTGCCATGGTTAAATAGTACCAAAACATTCAAAGGACATTTTCTCAAAAGTGAGTTTACACGTTTATCAACTTTCAAAGCAGAATGACTTTCCCATTGTTCCTCGACTGTACAGTGGTGGCCAAATTTTTTGAGAATGACATAAATATTAATTTCCACAAAGTTTGCTGTTTCAGTGTCTTTAGACATTTTTGTCAGATGTTACTATGGAATACTGAAGTATAATTACAAGCATTTCATAAGTGTCAAAGGCTTTGATTGACAATTACATGAAGTTGATGCAAAGAGTCAATATTTGCAGTACTTCTTTTTCAAGACCTCTGCAATCCGCCCAGGCATGCTGTCAATTAACTTCAGGGCCACATCCTGACTGATGGCAACCCATTCTTGCATAATCAATGCTTGGAGTTTTCAGAATTTGTGGGTTTTTGTTTGTCCACACGCCTCTTGAGGATTGGTCACAAGTTCTCAATGGGATTAAGGTCTGGGTATGTTTTGTTCCCCGAGCCACTTAGTTATCACTTTTGCCTTTTGGTAATGTGCTCCATCATGCTGGAAAAGGCATTGTTCGTCACCAAACTGTTCCTGGATGGTTGGGAGATGCTGCTCTCAGAGGACATGTTAGTACCATTCTTTATTCATGGCTGTGTTCTTAGGCACAATTGTGAGTGAGCCCACTCCCTTGGCTGAGAAGCAACCGCACACATGAAAGTTCTCAGGATGCTTTATTGTTGGCATGACACAGGACTGATGGTAGCGCTCACCTTGTCTTCTCCGGACAAGCTTTTTTCCAGAAGCCCCAAACAATTGGAAAGGGGATTCATCAGAGAAGATTACTTTACCCCAGTCCTCAGCAGTCCAATCCCTGTACCTTTTTCAGAATATCAGTCTGTCCCTGATGTTTTTCCTGGAGAGAAGTGGCTTCTTTGCTGCCCTTCTTGACACCAGGCCATCCTCCAAAAGTATTCACCTCACTGTGCATGCAGATGCACTCACACCTGCCTGCTGCCATTCCTGAGGAAGCTCTGTACTGGTGGTGCCCTGATCCCGCAGCTGAATCAACATTAGGAGACGTCCTAGCGCTTGCTGGAATTTCTTGGGTGCCCTGAAGCCTTCTTCACAACAATTGAACCGCTCTCCTTGAAGTTCTTGATGATCCGATAAATGGTTGATTTAGGCGCAATCTTACTGGCAGCAATATCCTTGCCTGTGAAGCCCTTTCTGTGCAAAGCAATGATGACGACACATGTTTCCTTGCAGGTAACCATGGTTGACAGAGGAAAAACAATGATTCCAAGCACCACCCTCCTTTTTAAGCTTCCAGTCTGTTATTCGAACTCAATCAGCATGACAGAGTGATCTCCAGCCTTGTCCTCGTCAACACACCTGTGTTAACGAGAGAATCACTGACATGATGTCAGCTGGTCCATTTGTGGCTTGGCTGAAATGCAGTGGAAATGTTTTTAGGGGATTCAGTTTAATTTGCAATTAATTGCAATTCATCTGATTACTCTTCATCATATTCTGGAGTATATGCAAATTGTCACCATACAAACTGAGGCAGCAGACTTTGTTAAAATTAATATTTGTGTCACTCTCAAAACTTCTGGCCACGACTGTAGTGTATGATTTACCATTTTGAGTCTCTACTTTTATCCAATATAAAACACACAATTTCAGATATTGCTACATAAGACTGATTTGAGCCGGTCGAAATCGCTCCACTATTTCCTGGTTGCTAAAATTCTAATAGTTTGACTAATTTCAGTTTGTGGCAAAACAAGCACTCTATAGTGTAGAGAATCAGTTTACCATCTAAACTTGGGTGAATTTTTTTGTTTTGTTTTTTTAAACCACTAAAAATATTGTATTTTCAGCTAAATGAAGCTGGTGTACAAAAACAAAAGTAAAAGACACAAAAATTAAACTTATGATTGGAAGAATAGAAATAGCGCATATAGAAATGATATACCACGTCTTAGACTTGCTTTCAATGAGAATTACATATCTATAACTCACATTTCTATGGGAATTTGTTCAGGTCAGCCAAAAAGTTACAGATTGCAGCTTTAATGCTCCCCTCACATACAGACAACAAATACAGTCCCCTCGCATGCAATGAAGTGTGCCAAAAAGCATGGAATGACCAATTGAAACTGACAAGAGAGGCCTTTGACCATGTCGTAGGCAAATGTATGCAGCCGGTTGAGCTGAGGGCCTGTCGGGCAGAGCAAGAGTGAACTAATCAGTACCTCCTGAGGACATACTTTTCCGGCTGGGCTGGGGCCCATGCCAGGTCTGTCCTTCCCAGCATGCCAGCTAATAAGATGCATGAAATTATATGATTAACCATCTGCATGCTTCAGCTGGGAGCCAGGGATCAGCCTGGATACAGCACTCAATCATTCCAAAGAACCTGGACTCATGCTCCAGAATACATGGAATGTAGAATTCTTACTCATCTTTTTGTGGAAACCCACAGACCACCTCACATACTCAACATCATCGAGATATGTCGAGTTTCCTTGTAGGCCTATTTGGTGGGGAAACTGTGAAGCCAGCTGTATATCCAATTGCCTGTTTCTGTTTATTAAAGAATGTGAAACAATGCTGTGTCTGTTTTCTGCTTTTCATTAAATCCTGTTCTTTATATAACCTAAAATAAACGTGTTCATATGTGACTCGTTTCAGGAAACTAGGCGTATGTCGTGCATCACTACTTCATAGGAGAAGTCCATACATAGTTACCACCATGTACGTACTATTGTCAGGTGTAGTGTAAACAACAGTGAGGTGTAGTGGTACTGACCCGCATTGCCTTGAGTGGGGGGCCTCTGCTGACCCCCGCTCCTGTGTAAGGAGGCCTGAGGGGGGGAGAGCATCCCGCTGTCACTCAGAGAGGCTGCGGCCTGGGCCAGGGCCTGGCTGCTCATGGATCCTCCTGGGTTGTAGGACATGGTATTCTGGTTGGAGACTGGCACTGCCACATGCATGGGGAAGTTCTGCTGGGGCAGCGCCGTGGGCTACAGGAGGGAAACACAGAGACATGAAGAGAATCAAAGACCTGGCGCTGGGCTGAGGGTCACACTGGGAAGGAAATGGCAGAGATGGCATCTGTGATGGTGCCACATCAATCACATTGGTATGGTTAACAGAGCAGTCCTATTAACTGATGGCAATGTTACAAATCTGGGTTTATTGGATGCTGACATAAGCCTGTATAATATATAAATACTAATGTATAAAATGTACCACTATATTTCTGTAAATGCACAAAACAATAACTTTGCTATTTAAAAAACATTACAGATCAAAACATGCACAATAGCAAGTGTCTTGTACCAGGTGTTCAGACTTGCATTGTAATAGTCAGCACTGCAGATCATCAACGTTTTCTTATTTTTATCCGGATAGTCTAATTGTGTTATTTCCCAAAATATACAGTTGAAGTCGGAAGTTTACATACACTTAGGTTGGAGTCATTAAAACTCGTTTTTCAACCACTCCACAAATGTCTTGTTAACAAACTATAGTTTTCACAAGTCGGTTAGGACGTCTACTTCGTGCATGACACAGGTAATTTTTCCAACAATTGTTTACAGACATATTATTTAACTTATAATTCACTGTATCACAATTCCAGTAGGTCAGAAGTTTACATACACTAAGTTGACTGTGCCTTTAAACAGCTTGGAGAATTCCAGAAATGGCTTTAGAAGCTTCTGATAGGGTAATTGACATCATTTGAGTCAATTGGAGGTGTATCTGTGGATTTATTTCAAGGCCTACCTTTAAACTCAGTGCCTCTTTGCTTGACATCATGGGAAAATCTAAAGAAATCAGCCAAAGAATTGTTGACCTCCACAAGTCTGGTTCATCCTTGGGCGCAATTTCCAAACACCTGAAGGTACCACGTTCATTTGTACAAGCAATAGTACTCAAGTATAAACACCATGGGACCACGCAGCCATCATACCGCTCAGGAAGGAGAAGCATTCTGTCTCCTAGAGATGAGCGTACTCTGGTGCGAAAAGTGCAAATCAATCCCAGAACAACAGCAAAGGACCTTGTGAAGATGCTGGAGGAAACGGGTACAAAAGTATCTATATCCACAGTAAAACAAATCCTATATCGACATAACCTGAAAGGCTGCTCAGCAAGGAAGAAGTCACTGCTCCAAAACCGCCATAAAAAACCCAGACCGGTTTGGAACTGCACATGGGGACAAAGATCATACTTTTTCGAGAAATTTCCTCTGATGAAACAAAAATGGCCATAATGGCCATAAAGACCATTGTTATGTTTGGAGGAAATAGGGGGATGCTTGCAAGCCGAAGAACACCATCCCAAGCGTGAAGCACGGGGGTGGCAGCATCATGTTGTGGGGGTGCTTTGCTGCAGGAGGGACTGGTGCACTTCACAAAATAGATGGCTTCATGAGGTAGAAAAACGATGTGGATATATTGAAGAAACATCTCAAGGCATCAGTCAGGAAGTTAAAGCTTGGTCGCAAATGAGTCAACCAAATGGACAATGACTTCTAAAGTTGTGGAAAAATGGCTTAAGGACAACAAAGTCAAGGTATTGGAGTGGTCATCACAAAGCCCTGACCACAAATTCCTGACCTCAATCCTATAGAAAATTTGTGGGCAGAACTGAAAAAGCGTGTGCGAGCAAGGAGGCCTACAAACCTGACTCAGTTACACCAGCTCTGTCAGGAGGAATTCACCCAACTTATTGTGGGAAGCTTGTGGAAGGCTACCCGAAATGTTTGACCCAAGTTAAACAATTTAAAGGCAATGCTACCAAATAATAAGTAAGTGTAAGGAAACTTCTGACCCACTGGGAATGTGATGAAAGAAATAAAAGCTGAAATAAATCATTCTCCCTACTATTATTCTGACATTTCACATTCTTAAAATAAAGTGGTGATTCTAACTGACCCAAGACAGGGAATTTTTACTAGGATTTAATGTCAGGAATTGTGAAAAACTGAGTTTAAATATATTTGGCTAAAGTGTATGTAAACTTCCGACTTGCATTTTGGATCAAAACTCCATGTCAGTGCAGTGCAGTGCTGACAATCCAAATAGTTTGTGAGAGTAACTGGTGACAGTGAGACCACTCCATTCACAGCATAGTCCAGTGAGGCAGTCAGTTAGTGATATTATTAGTGTGTTAATTGCAAACAATGGTGCTCTCCATGTCAGAATTAGAGAGAAAACAACAGTTGAAGCACTATACTTTATGCAGGATTCTATGATTGCCACCCGCAATAAGATCACTATTGTCTTAAGGTAAAGCTCTGTGTAATTCCAGGGTACTTTGGTCACCTCCAGTCTGATAGTAGCTTGATGAAAGAGTGGAAAATAAACAGTGATAGTCCACTGATGTTGTGATTTGGCGAATACTTGAATTGCCCACGTGAATGGAGGACCCACCAAGATGAGAAACTAGGAGAGATCATACAATGAGCAAAGGGGAGGGAAGATAAATAAAACGAATAAAAAATTATCTCCCCCTTCGCCAAATGATCCAGGCACTGAAAGAGATTCAATTTCTCGATCTGCTTGGGGGTGAAAATTGGGTTTTGGGAAAAAATACATAAATCACCAAAGCTACAGAACCAGTCAATATTTAAGCCAGTGGAGGAATCTTCCTCTTTTTTTTCAGGGGGAAATGTGTCTTTTATAATAAAGAAGCTTCTCCTCCACAATAACAAAAATGCACTTTCCTTTTCTTATAGTTTTCAATATGATCTTCCCAATAGAGCTTTAAAAAAGGTTCAACCTGTCATAACAATGTGATCTTATCAGGGTGTGCCAAAATATAAGTTGCAGAACAAATCAACAAAATAAACAAATACACTTCCAATGAACAGAAAAAAGGTTATGCTTGAATAGTCCATGTTTGCTTATAGTAGTTGACAGAGGTTGCAGGGTGGGATAATTAAAAAAAGAAGAAAAAGTCAAACCAAAAGGAGGTCAAAATCCTTTGTGCCACAAAGCCAAGCAGCAAAATCATTGCATTTACTTACGATTTTATGATTTCTCATCATATTATCAAACTCCTCATTAATTTTTTTATACTTTTCTTCTGTGTGAGGGGTGAGGACATATGAGGCATCAGGGTCCGGGCTATCACAGCCTCTGTGTTCTTTCTTGTTTAGCGCCTGTAGTGAACATCAACATAAAAACAGGAATCAACACAAAATGGCAGGAGAGGAAAAAGTACTTACACCACAGCGCTTGTACATTAAATCACTCTCTTCGCTTAGTTTGCCGAAACGGTCGTCCATGAGGGGGCTGTGCCCAAAACAGTCATCTGGATCAGGACTGGCACACAGGTCATTATGGCCTTTGTTTCTTAATTTCTGAAATAAAATTGCACAATTCACACATACAATATATACTGCAGGATACTCAGTCTACTACCACATGACTCTCTGTCTAGGTAGGCTACAATACACCTCTACAAACCTGTTCCCATAACAAAACATGAACAAAAATACTTACATAAGTAAAAGGCATCATTCAAGTCAAGACACTAATTAATTGAATACATATGACAGATATTCAATGACTTGTAATACATCAATTATAATACACCTGCCTTCACATGTACATTTATAAATAATCAAAAAATATTTGAATTCATTTGTTATTTTTTGGCTTGCCAGTGTGCTGGTATGAGCAGGGAACGGGATGAATACTGTCTTCCTATGCAATGGTTAACAATGATAGGCAAATTGAAATGTCAATCCTTATCCTTTCATCCTTTAGAGACCATCACAGAATAAACTAAATATTTCTCTGCACTCCTCTCCCTGCACTCTCTCTCTTTCTCTTCTCAACCTCTACCCAACCCCCCTTCTCTCTCTCTATCTTCCCGCTCTCTTGCTGCATGTGTGTGTTTCAATGCATATTTCATTATCTCTCAGTTATCATAAGCCACCCAGCTGGAAGACACCCCGGTATAAGAGGATCCAACAGAGCAGCAGTTTAAAACATTGCAGACTTTAATTCAGCATGGCTGCCACTCATGGGATTTTATCAATGTTAAGTAATGTAGGAAATAAAATGGATTACTATACTGTTTGTGGTCAAATACGCTTATTAGAGCATGAAATGGAGTGATTATTGTAAGAGTAAAGAGCACACAGTATGGTGTGATATAGCTTCATTTGACCTCTTAAAAAGACTGCACACTATCAAATTAACTAAATAAAAAGAGTGAAACTGTGTTGTGCTTGTTATAACTTTCTATCAAAGGAGAAGTTCTCTCCGCTTTGATAAAACTGTGAATGATGGTGGTAACGAGAACCCATGACAGCACGTGACAGCATGTGATATCAAGCCAGTCAGAGAACATCAAGTTTGATTTATATATGTGCTGTTCAGGTTCCCCTATCAGGCTGGTGCAGGCCCAGAGCAGTGACCTACCCTGTCTCTGGGCTGCCTCTGAGCCGGATGTCTACAGCAATCACGGACTCCTCTGGATGGAGGGGTCACGGTGTGAGGGAGAGGAGTAGGACTCAAAGGCACTAATGAGCCCTTCGTCTCTGCCTCCATCTCCATTATCCTGGAGGTGCAGGAGGTAACGCTGGTGTGTGTGTGTGTGTGGGTGTTCATGGGCGTTGCAGCAGCAGCTGGCATCTGCTGACAGCTCTCTGACAGTACAGTGGTGTTTGGGCTGATCTCTATCTAACAACATGTCTTACCCAGCCCTGCTTACAGTAACTAGATCGTTCCACGAAAAGAGTGCCTTTTGCAACCCTTTTTTATTTTAAGTATTGTTCACCAATACTAAATATTGCATTTTCAAAACCTGTTATATTAAATTAAGTGCCCTTTAATATAGACCACATGGTGAATTCAATAAATGTGATTTTTTTTTTATGAATAAAGGCATTTACATCTTCAACCCTAATATGGTCAACCCTGTTACTTTATTTGGCACTTAATAGACACTTACTATAGTAATTTGAGATGGGAAAACATTTTTTTTCTATGAAGTTGAACATGTGCTATTTATGACAGAATGTTAACATTTTGTAAAATCTAAAGTATTTTGCCACTCCTATTTACACTTCTTAAAAGGCACCGATTTGGTGGAAGGACCCAGATCCCAACATGATGACAAGCTCTGTATGACACACTACTGTCGGATTTCCTAGGATTGAAATATGAAACTTTACTGGTTTTCAATGATTTCCTACTATACAATGTGCGTGTCTACCAAGGCACAGTTTACTTTAACTTTTACAAATGTACCAGTACTGAATGAAACTACAGCTATTGTATGCAGTAATCATGTGCCTATGAACCAGAGATATACTGTTAGCACTGAGGCAGTGTGTGCCCTAGTAGGAAGTCCACTGTGTGAAGCTCACCCTGATCAAACATAAATAACATAAGCATGTCTACATCTGATAAACTTCCCAGTAAAGCAATAAAAACAATCAAGCATCCCATAAAATTGCAAAAAAATAGCCCACATTTAAATATGTAGGCTAAGAAACAAAGTTCATGAAATCAATAACTTGCAAGTAACAGATGGCATTCATGTTCTAACTATATCTGAAACTCACTTATATAATACCTTTGATGATACAGTGGTAGCAATACATGGTTATAACATCTACAGAAAAGACAGAAATGCCAATGGGGCGGTGATGCGGGTCTATATTCAGAACCACATTACTGCACAGCTTAGAGAGGATCTCATGTTAAATACTGTTGAAGTAATATGGCTTCAGGTTTATCTGCTTCACCTAAAGCCTTGTGGGAACCTGCTATAGACCACCAAGTGTTAACTATCAGTATCTGAATAATATGTGTGAAAAGCTTGATAATGTACGTGAAATCAACAGCGAGCTTTGGAACACATTCAATGACATTTTAGGTAAAATGGCAAACTCAGCTCCATCATTCATTGAATCAGATGGCTCATAAATAAATAAAAAACACTGATATTGCCAACTACTTTAATGATTTTTTCAATTTTCGAGATTAGCAAACTCAGGCATGACATGCCATCAACAAACGCTGACACTTCACATGAAAGTATAACTGACCAAATTATGAAAGACAAGCATTGTATATTTTAATTCCATAAAGTGAGTGTGGAAGAGATGAAAATAATTGTTGTCTATTAACAATGACAAGCCACCAGGGTCTGACAACTTGGATGGAAAATTACTGAGGATAATAGCGGACGATATTGCCACTCCTATTTGCCATATCTTCAATCTAAGCCTAATAGAAAGTGTGTCACCCAGACCTAGAGGGAAGCAAAAGTCATCCCACTACCCAAGAATAGTAAACCTCCCTTTACTGGCTCAAATAGCCAACCAATCAGCCTGATACCAACCCTTAGTAAACTTTTGGATAAAATTGTGTTTGACCAGATACAATACTATTTTACAGTAAACAAATTGACAACAGAATTTCAGCGCACTTATAGGAAAGGACATTCAACAAGCACATCACTTACACAAATGACTGATGCTTGGCTGAGAGAAATTGGTGATCAAAAGATTGTAGGGGCTGTTTTGTTGACTTCAGTGAGGCTTTTCAGTGAGGCTTTTGACATTATTGATCATAATCTGCTGCTGGAAAAACGTATGTGTTAGGCTTTACACCCCCTGCTATATTGTGGATAAAGAGTTACCTGTCTAACATAACACAGAGGGTGTTCTTTAATGGAAGCCTCTCCAACACAATCCAGGTAGAATCAGGAAATCCCCAGGGCAGCTGTCTAGGCCCCTTACTTTTTAAATGTTTTGAGTAAAGCCAGTGTATCTACTGTATGTATGCGGATGACACAACACTATACATGTCAGCTACTACAGCGAATTGAAATGACTGCAACACTTAACAAAGAGCTCCAGTTAGTTTCAGAATGGTTGGCAAACAATAAGTTAGACCTAAATATTTAAAAAACTAAAAGCATTGTATTTGGGACAAACCATTCACTAAACCCTAAACCTCAACTAAATCCTGTAATGAATAATGTGGAAATTGAGCAAGTTGAGGTGACTAAACTGCTTGGAGTACCCTGGATTGTAAACTGTCATGGTCAAAACATACAACAGTAGCTAAGATGGGGAGAAGTCTGTCCATAATAAAGCGCTGCTCTGCCTTCTTAACTTCTTGGTGACAGGGGGCAGTATTTTCACATCCGGATGAAATGCATGCCCAAATTCATGCATTTCATGATGCTACTCATCCCCAGAAGATAATATATGCATATTATTAGTAGATCTGGATAGAAAATACTCTGAAGTTTCTAAAACTGTTTCTAAAACCATGTCTGTGAGTATAACAGAACTTATTTAGCAGGCGAAACCCAGAGGACAAACCATTCAGATTTGTTTGTTTGTTGAGGTCACTCTCTTTTCAATGGGTTTTCATTGGGAATCCAGATTTCTAAGGGACATTCTTGCAGTTCCTTTCACTCCCACTGGATGTCAACAGTCTTTAGAAATTGATTGAGGTTATTCCTTTGTAATGAAGAAGTACGGCCATCTTGAACAAGGAGTGTACAAGAAGTGTACTGTTCGATAGAGGTGCGTGACCAGAAAGTATGCTTCAGTTTGTTTTCTTCCTGTATTGAACACAGATCATCCCATCTTCAATTTTATTGATCATTTACGTTACAAAATCCCTAAAGTTGTGTTACAAATGTAGTTTGAAATGTTTTGACAAAGTTTACAGGTAACTTTGGAGATATTTTGTAGTCACGTTGAGCCAGTTGGAACCGGTGTTTTTCTGGATCAAATGCGCCAAATAAATGGACATTTTGGATATATATCGACGGAATTAATCGAACAAAAGGACCATTTGTGATGTTTATGGGACTTATTGGAGTGCCAACAAAAGAAGCTCGTCAAAGGTAAGGCATGAATTATATTTTTATTTCTGCGTTTTATGTCGCTACTGCAGGGTTGAAATATGGTTTCTCTCTTTGTTTACTATGGTGCTATCCTCAGATAATAGCATTGTTTGCTTTCGCCGAAAAGCCTTTTTGAAATCTGACATGTTGGCTGGATTCACAACAAGTGTAGCTTTAATTTGCTATGTTGCATGCGTGATTTAATGAAAGTTTGATTTTTATAGTAATTTATTTGAATTTGCCGCTCTTCGTTTTACCTGGATTTCGGCCAGGTGGGACGCTAGCGTCCCACATATCCCAAAGAGGTTTTAACAACACTATCAACAAAGGCCTTAGTTTTGTCCCACCTGGACCACTGTTCAGTTGTGTGGTCAGGTGGCACAAAGAGGGACTTAGGAAAATTACAATTGGCTCAGAACAGGGCAGCACGGCTGGCCTTTAAATGTACACAGAGAGCTAACATTAATAATATGCATGTCAATCTCTCATGGCTCAAAGTAGAGGAGAGATTGACTTGTTTTTGTAAGAAGTGTTGACAAGCTGAATGCACCAAGCTGTCTGTTTAAACTACTAGCACACAGCCATGCATACCCCACAAGACATGCCACCAGAGGTCTCTTTATAATCCACAACTCTAGAACAGACTATGGGGGGTGCACAATACTACATAGAGCCATGGCTATTCCACATCAGGTAAATTATTTAAGCAGTAGACTCAGAAGAAGAAGAATAAAAATATTAAAATACACTTTATGGAACAGCAGGGACTGTAAAGTGGCACACACACAGGTATAGACACACGCATAAGCACACACACACTAGCAGTTTTACCTTTTGTTTTATGTGTGATGTAAGTGCCTTAATGTGTTTGGACCCCAGTAAGAGTAGCTGCTGCCTTAATAATACAAATACAAACTATACACTCTACTCTAGCTTAAACACTTGATGAAACAGTGTATGAGCTAAAGTCTGAAGCAGGGGAACTCTGAAAAGCACCTAAATCATATCAGTCATATATGTCTGATAATGTTACTGGAGAGAGAGAGAGAGATGAATGATACACAACATGTGTAAATGTGCATTTAGATCCACTAGTGTTTGGTGTGGTACAGAGCCTGGGCATTCTTCTCATTCGAAGAAAACGCCTTCCTGGTTCATTTCCTGTTTACTGAGGCTGCTCTTCAGTTAGGCTCCTGTTAAGGCTATGTTTACCAGGGAAACTATGCACTTTCTCCGCCAGACTGCCACAGATCTGATCAGGACCTGCAAATTAAAGTCCAAACCTGCTCATTATGGGAATAGCTGGGTTGGGCTGGCCGGCCATGGCTATGTGAGATGGGCAGGGCCGCAGGCAGCACTTCCATCCAGCCGCACCCTCTGCCCCTGGCCCCGTGCCCTGCTAGCCACTCAGGGAGGGGCCAGAGTGGAAACATCCAGTGCCAGGGACACTCAGCACTCAGAACAAACCATGGAACATATTGCACTGAGACTAAACAGCACAAAGCCCAACAGTGAGCGCTCATATCTAGGTAATTCATTTCACAAGTCAATATTGACCTCCGTGATCTAAGATGAATTGAAATTAAACATTATGACAGCATATAATGTATTCATGCCTAAGAAAGAGTGAAGAGTGACAGATTTCCTCTCCGAGGTACTCCTAGCTGAGCACGTTAAGGAGTGAAGGTCTGGGACAGCACGGCAGTAATTCCTCCTTAAATGACTTGGCATGTTTCGGGTGTCCCACAGACGCTGCCCACAGCTCCCAGTAAATGGATCACTAAATCAGCACATGGCCAAACAGGTGTCTCTCTCCCAAACACCTGTCAGGCCCTGGCTCCCCGGCCCGGCCAATCACACACAGCCTCACACTAACATGGCCTTAGAAGGGGCCACATGGAACCCTGAAGGCCATCAGACATCACTCAACCCAAGGTTTTTACTCTATACTATTGGTTCAGTAATACATACAAACGTTTACACAAAACAAACCAACCAACGCTGAATTATGGTAAACAAAATTGAAGTTGTGTTCGTTCTATTCCATTTCTTCCTTTCTATTCCTTCTATAGTTCAGAAATTCACTTTCAAAGGTCATATCATACTCTGTATTTTATGTATTTTGAAAGTTCAATATCTTGAAAACTTGATTGCTGACATGAAAAACATTTAGGGACTGTATCAATAGTGGACTAATGAAACAAATACCAAAAGTCCTTTAAGAAAGCAAAGCTGGAGGTGTGTGAATATATTAGAACTTATAGGGCTTTTCAACAACAACATTTCTAATGGAGGGTGGGTGGTGAGTCTGTCTGTATATGGGTCTGCAGACAGAGAGTAGTGATGATTGAACTTGTGTAATCTGTTCACAAGGCTCATGGAGGCTCATAAAGAGCAGTGGGAACCAGGCCAGCAGATATTTTCTCACAGCCATCCTGGACTGCTAGAAAATTGGCTCTATACACCAAAAATTTAAATCTGGTTGTCTGACGTCAAACCAGCGGGGCATCATAGTGAGTGTGTGAGTGTAATGTTAAAAGAACAGGCTTTTTCTGATGTTCCAAAAGTGAGAGAGGCCTTGAAATGTGTCTGTTCACTCATAGTACTGTATGCCCAACCCCCATACTGATTATAACATCTACAGTATCACTCATCTCCTCCAGAGCACCTGTTGTTCATTTATATTAAACTTACACACGCAAGAGTATGAGCTATTGAAGCAGTGTCTCAATTGTACGTTATATAGAAAATAATTGTTTTCATATGATGTTAGAATGGAGCTATCAATTCTATCTCTATGTCAGGTAAATGACCGTTGTGGGTGGGGGGAGGGGGTTGCCATGATGCTCCTGTACTGCCCGCGCTTGAGTGATTGAAGCGGGGAGAACAGGGCATGGCTTGAGTGGCTGGGGTCCAGGATGATCTTCTTGGCCTTCCTGCAACACCTGGTATTGTAGGTGTCCTGCAATGTGCACACAGCTGCACGTATCACCCTTTGAAGCGCCCGTCTGTCTGCGGCAGTGGAGTTGCCGTACCAGGCTGTGATGCAGCCCGACAGTATGCTCTCGTTGGTGCTCCTGTAGAACACTGTGAAGGCCCTCGAGGACAGGCCACCGGAACTTGACCAGCGGAACGTCCCTCTTGAGTCTTTGTTTGTAGGCGTGGAGAAGCAAGATGGAGTCATGGTCGGATTTGCCGAAAGGAGGATGGGAGAGGTCCTTATATCCGTGTCGAGGGTATAAGGCCTGAGCAAGAGGACAAGTACATTAGAGTGTCTAGTTTTAAGTTAAAATGCAACTCTGGGATGTTGGCCTTCTAGGCAGAGTTGCAAAGAAAAAGCCATATGTCAGACTGGCCAATAAAAATAAAAGACTAAGATGGGCAAAAGAACACAGACACTGGACAGAGGAACTCTGCCTAGAAGGCCAGCATCCCAGAGTCGCCTCTTCACTGTTGGCGTTGAGACTGGTGTTTGCGGGTACTATTTAATGAAGCTGCCATTGGAGGACATGTGAGGCATCTGTTTCTCAAACTAGACACTCTAATGAACTTGTCCTCTTGCTCAGTTGTGCACTGGGGCCTCCCACTCCTCTTTCTATTCTGATTGGAGCCAGTTTGTGCTGTTCTGTGAAGGGAGTAGTACCCAGCGTTGTACGAGATCTTCAGTTTCTTGGCAATTTCTCGCAAATTAATAGCCTTCATTTCTCAGAACAAGAATAGACTTATGAGTTTCAGAAGGAAGTTATTTGTTTCTGGTCATTTTGAGCTTGTAATCGAACCCACAAATGCTGATGCTCCAGAAACTCAACTCGTCTAAAGAAGGCCAGTTGTATTGCTTCTTTAATGTGGACAACAGTTTTCAGCTGTGCTAACATAATTGCAAAAAGGTTTTCTAATTATCAATTAGCGTTTTAAAATGATAAACTTGGATTAGCAAACACAACGTGCCATTTGAACACAGGAGTGATGTTTTCTTATAATTGGCCTCTGTACGCCTATTTAGATATTCCATAAAAAATCAGCTGTTTCCAGCTGAAATAGTAATTTACAACGTTAAGAGGGTTTACACTGTCACGCCATGGCCTTAGTTATCTTTGTTTTCTTTATTATTTTGGTTAGGTCAGGGTGTGACAAGGGGGATTTATGCGTTTTGTCTGGTCTAGGGGGTTTTGTATGTTTATGGGGTTGTTTCCTTTCTAGGTAGTTTTGTATGTCTATGGTTGCCTAGATTGGTTCTCAATTAGAGGCAGCTGTTTGTCATTGTCTCTGATTGGGAACCATATTTAGGCAGCCATGTTCTCTGGGTATTTTGTGGGTGATTGTCTTCTGTCTTTGTACCAGATAGGACTGTTTCGGTTTTCACATTTGTTATTTTGTAGTGTTCTCGTTTATCGTCTATATTAAAGATGTTGAACACTAACCACGCTGCATTTTGGTCCTTCTCTCCTTCAGTGGAAGAAAACCGTTACATACACTGTATTTCTGATCAATTTTATGTTATTTTAATGGACAAAAATATGTGCTTTACTTTCAAAAACAAGAACGGTTTTAAGTGATCCCAAACTTTTGAATGGTATTGTACATATGATGTAAGAAATAATACACACAAAAAAAAAATACTGCAAAGTTTCCAAATGATTAGAAGTGAGGCGACCTTCTCTGTCGGCGCCATCTTGCTCGAGACGAGGCATGGTGCCTGCTGTCGAAGCCATATTAGCCAAATATAGTGTTCCATTTAGATCTATGTTTATGTCACAGAAAATAAACACGACTGTTGCAATCAAAACAAAAAAGTTGAGTATTTTGAGTGTATGATTTAACCACAACCACAGAGTTTATATTATAGCCCCATTTACATTGAACTTTTAAGAAAACATAATTTAATGAGTTAAAGATAAAGTGGAGCCAAAGCTGTTGCGTAAGCCACCTACCATACCTGCACTTTCACTGAAATGGGCCAAAGCAATTTCTGCAGTCTGCCTTAGATGGAACACCATTACACTCCAATGCCCCCCGCTTGTGTCGAGCTTTTTACATTTCACTTATTCATGTACTGAATGTGAATAAAAGGGAGTTTGGAAGTAGACAGTAGATGTCGTTACAAAAGCCAAACTTCTCAAATGTGGGGAGAAGGCAGGTTGTGGCTGAACTGTCAGTGTCTTCCAGTGGTAGCTATATAGAACACACACCAAAATAATGCTTTAAGAGCCATTATGATTTGATTATAGTCTATATAAATAATGTATATTTGAACTATTTTTGCTTCTGTAGTGTTCCTCACCTCATTTCAACTGTGTCCCCACCTTGCACACCCACCCTGCAGTGTTGTGAATTCGCTGTTGTGTACGTTGCCGCACTAAGCAAGGTAGCGTGCTAATCCTCATGACATCACCATTGTGTCCAGTCCGTTCCATCTAATGTGGTTATCAAAGGGCCTCTTTGAGTGTGAACACTGTTGAGAATCAGCATGGGGAGGCGGCTGATAGCAAGGCTTTCATCTGCTCACAAATATTTTAGCTTTTATATAACATCTTAAGAGACAAGTCTTTCACTGTGAGTATGCTCCCATTTTTCCTTTGGTGATGTAGATTTCACTTGAGGGGGAAAAGGGTATGTTGGTTGTTCTCGTGAAGTCTCCAGCTAGTGGCTGTATGTACTGTATGCCATTACCGAGGACCCTAACAGCTTCTCCTCTCTACACACTGGTAATGGTCATATTCCTGGTCTGGGAGTAGGGAGGGCTAGATAAGGAAATTGGTTTTGATTCCCAGACATATCTGGTTTAATCTCATGACCATTCCACATCATCAGTGATCTAACTGATATCAGGATATGACCCCATGCATGTCCTTCCTCTCTTTCAGCCCATTGTCTGACAGGAAATACAGCAGGAGGTGCTCCTTCTCAGCTGTACAGGACAGACTGTGTTTTGTTAGGTTATTATGACCGGACTGCAGCTGTTTGGAAAACAATATATCCTGAAGTCTGATCCAATCCTCTCAAAAACAGGACAATGGCGAGACCACAGTTAGCTCCGAACTGATACACCAAATAGAGTAAGACATGCAGACATATAAAAGTAGAGTAATCCTGACTGAGCTGTGGTCTGCGTGTCCCTAAAGGACAGACAGGGAGGAGAAAGCCTCTGTCTCAGTCAGGTCAGCTCAATTTACAGTAGAGCAGAAAATGATTGTGGTTGACTGGCTAGATTGAAACTTTGATAAATATAGCCGCTATATTATTGAGTAAGAATAAATTGCACAGCAGAGAGCAATACCATTCCCTCCGAGAGACAGGCAGCTGCTCAGAGACTTTGTTGAATAACGGACGTGGCAAAGATATTAGTTGCCACAGTCAAAGAGAACACATTTTCAATCAGTGGCTTGGATATTTTCAGACAATTTAGTCAACTGGGAATTGTCCAAATTGAGGATAAAGGCATCTCAATGTCATCATTATCTACATCTTTAAAAGATTGGGAACAAATGAGACGAACACGTTCCATTACATCCAACTAGCTCTAGACAGCTATATTAAAGATAAAAAGGTATAAAAAAACAATTCACAAAACTATTACTACTACAAGAAGTTCACTTAACATCTTTTTCCCTGCTCCCACCTCCCTCCCCCTCTCTCTAATTATCAACCTCTCTCTCTCTCCCTGTCTCCCTCTCCCTGCACCCACAGAGTGGATCATTAGCTGTCAGAGCCCTTGAAACCAAACCCCCGTCCTCAACTCCCATACTTGCTCGCCTTTAAAATATTCATCAGGACAATTAGGAGTTCCAAAAAGGCGGGCGTAGAGAGCTGGGGCAGGTGTGGAGGGCTGGGGCGGGCGTGGAGGGATGGGGCGGGCGTGGAGCGCTGGGGCGGGCGTGGAGCGCTGGGGCGGGCGTGGAGCGCTGAGGTGGGCGTGGAGCGCTGGGGCGGGCGTGGAGGGCTGGGGCGGGCGTGGAGCGCTGGGGGCGTCGTGGAGGGCTGGGGCGGGCGTGGAGGGCTGGGGCGGGTGTGGAGGGCTGGGGCGGGCGCGGAGGGCTGGGGCGGGCGCGGAGGGCTGGGGCGGGCGTGGAGCGCTGGGGCGGGCGTGGAGGGCTGGGGCGGGCGTGGAGCGCTGGGGCGTCGTGGAGGGCTGGGGCGGGTCGTGGAGGGCTGGGGCGGGCGTAGAGGGCTGGGGTGGGCGTGGAGCGCTGGGGGCGCACAGCGGAGGGAGAGGGCAGGATATGCCAGCAGGAGGTATGTTCTGCAACACTCTATACCCAGACCACAGACCTGGCCTCATCAATCTGAGCCACAGCACCCCTCCCTCCCTGCCCACCCACCTCCTCACTCAGCCATGCAAGGCAGGGGAGGGTGGCATGATGCCAGCTAACCCCCCTCCTTCTCCTCCCAACTGGCTGTGCTCTGCTTTGTCCTCACCCCTGGGTAGAGAAGAGAGGTCTCACACTGCCCATGGTGAGACGGGGGGAGGGCAAACTGATTGTTGCCCAACGGAGCTAACATACAGAAGCCGTTCTATGTGAAATAAGGGTCACATTTCTGTTACAGGGACCACAAGGTCAGTAGAGAACATGGGGGTGGGCTCATGGTTTGGCCTTCAGCATAACCGTCAACATAGTTCCTCTGTCCATATTGGTCACTGTGGTCTCTCATGTCAGCTATACATTAGACAGTAAACACAAACTTGGCAAGGGCGCTCCATTGGTGGCATGACTGTCATTAAAGTACACTATATAAAAAGAAACGTCCTCTCACTATCATCTGTGTTTATTTTCAGCAAACTTAACATGTGTAAATATTTGTATGAACAAAACAAGACGCAACAACTGAGACATAAACTGAACAAGTTCCACAGACATGTGACTAACAGAAATTGAATAATGTGCCCCTGAACAAATGGGGGGGGGGTCAAAATCAAAAGTAACAGTCAGTATCTGGTGTGGCCACCAGCTGCATTAAGTACTGCAGTTGCTATTCTTTTCATGGACTGCACCAGATTTGCCAGTTCTTGCTGTGAGATGTTACCCCACTCTTCCACCGAAGCACCTGTAAGTTACCGGACATTTCTGGGGGAATGGCCCTAGCCCTCACCCTCCGATCCAACAGGTCCCAGACGTGCTCAATGGGCTTGAGATCCGGGCTCTTCGCTGGCCATGGCATGAGGGAGGAGGATGTCTTCCCTGTAGCGCACAGCATTGAGATTGCCTGCAATGACAACAAGCTCAGTCCGACGATGCTGTGACACACTGCCCCAGACCATGATGGACCCTCCACCTTCAAATCGATCCCACTCCAGAGTACAGGCTTCGGTGTAACGCTCATTCCTTTGACGATAAACGCGAATCCAACCATCACCCCTGGTGAAACAAAACCGCGACTCGTCAGTGAAGAGCACTTTTTGCCAGTTCTGTCTGGTCCAGCGACGGTGGATTTGTGCCCATAGGCGGCGTTGTTGACGGTGATGTCTGGTGAGGACCTGCCTTACAACAGGCCTTCAGTCCCGCCTATTGCGGACAGTCTGAGTACTGATGGAGGGATTGTGCGTTCCTGGTGTAACTCTGGGAGCTGTTGTTTCATCCTGCACCTGTCCCGCAGGTGTGATGATCGGATGCACCGATCCTGTGCAAGTGTTGTTACACGTGGTCTGCCACTGCGAGGGCTATCAGCTGTCCGTCCTGTCTCCCTGTAGCGCTGTCTTAGGCGTCTCACAGTACGGACATTGTATTTTATTGCCCTGGCCACATCTGCAGTCCTCATGCCTCTTTGCAGCATGTCTAAGGCACATTCACGCAGATGAGCAGGGATCCTGGGCATCTTTCTTTTGGTGTTCTTCAGAGTCAGTAGAAAGACCTCTAAGTTTTCATAACTGTGACCTTAATTGCCTGCCGTCTGTTAGTGTCTTAACGACCGTTCCACAAGTGTATGTTCATTAATTGTTTATGGTTCAATGGACAAACATGGAAACAGTGTATAAACCCTTTACATTTAAGATCTCTGAAGTTATTTGGATTTTTTATGAATTATCTTTGAAAGACAGGGTCCTGGAAAACGGATGTTTCTTTTTTTTGCTGTTTGCGGCCTCTGGAAGCATCATAAGCAGAATAATTGTTCGTTGGGAGCTTCATGAAATGGATTTCCATGGCTGAGCAGCCGCACACAAGCCTGAGATCACCGGGTGCAATGCCAAGCATCGTTTGGAGTGGTGTAAAGTTTGCCGCCATTGGACTCTGGAGCATTGGAAACGCGTTCTCTTGAGTGATGAATCACGTTTCACCATCTGGCAGTCTGACGCACAAATCTGGGTTTGGCGGATGCCAGGAGAACGCTACCTACCCAAATGCATTGTGCCAACTGTAAAGTTTGGTGGATGAGGAATAATGGTCTGGGGCTGTTTTTATGGTTTGGGCTAGGCCCCTTAGTTCCAGTGAAGGGAAATCTTAACACTACAGCATACAATGACATTCTAGACAATTCTGTGCTTCCAAGTTTTTGGCAACAGTTTGGGGAAGGCCTTTTCCTGTTTCCACACCTGTTTCCACAAAGCAAGGTGCATATAGAAATGGTTTGTAGAGATCGGTGTGGAAGAACTTGACTGACCTGCAGAGCCCTGACCTCAACCCCATCGAACAACTTTGGGATGAATTGGAATGCCGACTGCGAGCCAGGCCTAATCGCCCAACATCAGTGCCCGACCTCAATAATGCTCTTGTGGCTGAATGAAAGCAAGTCAAGTTCAAGTCATAGGACAGGCTTTTGTTGTGTGTCGGTCCCTGTGGCGTGTAGCACAAAGTGAAAGGGTTCTAATAGGTTAAGAAACGCCCCAGATAGCTCATTATTTGGGAAACACACATGAATGTTTAGAATAATAACTCTGTCATATTTTGGTGTATTTAAGTATAGTGTTGGTTGTGTGGGATGCTGCTACTCGTGCTGCTTCTCAGACTCCAGCCCAGTAGGGTCTGTCCCCCTGCCAGGAGACAGGTAACCTAGGGACAGGTTAGGATCTGTCTCTCTCATCTCAAGACCGGGTTCAGGAAGAAACCAGAAGAGAACTACACCGACACCAACCAGTTCTAATCTAACACAAGAGTGTTTGTGTTAACTAATTAACAGCAAAAGCCATCAGTGGGAATATCCCACATCTGTACACACCTAAGAACATAAACCACTGAAACACTAGTAATACATTTCATTCATATGGAGTCTTTTAACACAAGCACATGAGAAATAATCAACATAATACAAATTCTACTCAGATGAACAGCAGAGGGAAATGTTTATTTCACAAAAAAAAGAGCCCGAATGTAATTTGTCATTCAGTTTAAAAAACATGTACTCGTGTCATCTCTCTTGTTTCCTTTCTGAATGAGTGCTAGTGTTTTTTGTACAAAGCCGCCAGTGCAGTGCTCCAGCACTTGAGATTAGAGCATGGCTCATTAGTGTCATTGGAGAGTAATGTTTACAGGGACTGCAATGGCTGGGGGTCTTTTGTTGTTCTCTCTCCTTTTATTTTCACCCTCTCCAAGAAGACCTAGTTTTGAAATGAAAAATACATATCACACTTGAGAGTGAAGGATGAAAAGAAGCTCTGACGTCAATGAAGCATGAAAACAAAAAACTCTTTACTGTAACCTGGTAACAACCATCGCAGTGAAGAGTGTAGGGGCTTTGTTGAAGAACAGGGGCAAAGGGCTAACACACATGCACACACTTTAATGGGACTCTTCTGGTTGTGATAAACTGAGGAAGATTTATTTGTTCACTGTCCATGTCCTGTTTTTCTGAAACATTAACATGAGTTTCCACAGCAACCAAGCCATAGTGAACATGAGGAAAAAGAGACAATTATAGTCCATTCATGGCTTGTTTCATAAATGTGGTGTGAAATAGGATGTTCTATAAAAGACTTGGATAAAAATGATCACAAGTGTTGCTTTCATAGAATGCAAAAAAACTCCAAAGAGAGTGGTGACCCTTTTTCTAGTGAAAGGCCAGAGGAAATAGAGTCCTTGTCCTATAAACTTTGAAACCCAGTAGGAGACTGGCTACAACCCCATTAGTACTCCTACACTCAGCATGGCAAATTATGGCTTTTCAACCAGAATGCGTACTGCACCTCAGTACATGGGAAAAAGGTACGTTCTGTCATCTAGAACTACAAAGACAATTCTGAAAAGTGTATCCAGCAATATCAAAACATATGAAAAGTGGATTTTAGCTTCTCTTCAGAAAATGACAGAAACATTTGTTCAACAAAGCCTGACTAACAACTTGACTTGTTTTTATGTGTGTATGACATTTTTTCATCATGTAGTAATAAAGTACAGTGTGTGTTACTAGAAATCAGACTCAACATATCAGTATTCCTCCCTATTCACATGTGGAAGCAGATGAAATGCCTTGGGTAGAAGAGAATTGCAGTGCCAAGCATATTTCCTAAAAACACAATCAACAAAAGTAGATCAGTGTTTTATCTAGTCTTTTATACACTTGACAGAATATACAGACATATGCCACTAGTAACACTCACAACATAATCCTCAGCTATGAGGTTAGTGCTATTATTGCTAGACCAGTGTAGAAGTCTAATGTTGAATTTGTTAAATGAGAATTGCATTTGTTTTGATTAAATGTAAACATTTATTATGGTGTTGTCACGTTCTGACCATTGTTCATGTGTGTTTTCCTTGTTTTAGTGTTGGTCAGGGCGTGAGCTGGGTGGACATTCTATGTTGTGTGTCTGGTTTGTCTATTTCTATGTTTGGCCTGATATGGTTCTCAATCAGAGGCAGGTGTTAGTCATTGTCTCTGATTGGGAACCATATTTAGGTAGCCTGTTTTTGTGTTGGGTTTTGTGGGTGATTGTTCCTGTCTTTGTGTTTGTGGCACCAGATAGGACTGGTTTGGTTTTTTCACGGTTCTTGTTTTGTAAATTGTTGTACTTTCATCTTTATTAAAGATGCACAAAACTAACCACGCTGCATTTTGGTCCGCCTCTCTTTCCCCAGAAGAAAACCATTACAGGTGTTGAAATGGTAGTTTAAAAAAAATTGTAACCTGTAGGTCACCATAGAAAATGAGACCCTGCTCTCAATGGGCTCCCCTGATTAAATAAAAACACTTATTTTTTTGCTTTCAATATATACATTAGTGATTCCTTGATTATTTTTAGGTGGCTCATCATTACACTTTCCTGCAGATATATCCATGGCCTCATTGGCCTGCTCAGATAATGTGTTTGTTTTGACAGTGCAGACTGACAGTACAGGTTAATTTAACTGACCTTTCCTAGAATCCACAGCAAAACCTACACTGAACTGGATACACACAGCACAGTAATAGGAAACTAGCCATTTGCTTTGTTTTTCAAAACAAATCCATTACTTTAATATGAGCATTAGAACAAAATCAAATGTTTTTTTTTCTGTATTACATGATTACAGATAATCCCAAGCAAACAGGTTCAGGACCGACCCTTGCACTCAGTGCAGTTCCATTTCCAGGGACAAATGCAGAGAATAATCCCAGACACTGACAGCCTCAGTTTATAGTATGAATGCATGGATAAACGGACACTTCAATTCATATCCTACTCATTACAGACCAATTCCATAGAGAATCCAGTTGCAACAAATATATCAATACAGAGACGGCTTCAAAGATAATGAGCCAATACACCTTATCAGATCCTCAGCTGAGCATTAGTTGCAATACACTATCTCACCATGAATAGTACTACACTAAACCAAACCCCCTCTATTGGAATAAACATACAAACCCGGCATAGGTAGAAACTATTTGATGTATCATAGGTTATGAAAAAGAAGGGAAAAGCAAATGAATGTCATTTTAATAAAGCTTGAGAGACCAAAAAGGTCCACATTTGGTTTGCTGCTGGAATATTAACATTGGGATCAGCAGTTCATAAATCATAAATGCCCTAAATCTACTTTAATTCAATAGTTATATGTCAATAGAACTTACATTAGTCTTAGCTTAAGATCTATTTCTAATATTGTGGGTGCTCAGAGAGAGCTATAGCGACATAGCAGTAAGAATGAGAAGGTACTGCTGAAGAAAACAGATACCAAGTGGTGCCAATGATCAGTGAAATGAAATGAGACCATGATGCAAACTAATCCTGACACAATTTATGGGTAAATATACAATTAAATCATGGCACTATAAAGATAAAAAGGCTGCTGAGACTGTCTAAATGACTTTGTTAGATAGATGTTTAGACTGAGGAAGAGAGTATTGCCCAATGGGTTTTGAAATGCCCAATGGGTTTTGAAATCTTGCCAGATTATATCACTTTGCAGGCAGTGGTATGTAACCCTGATGTATAGTGTGGACATTGTATGGCTACTCTGTTAAAGTGAGAGTTTCTTTTAGTGGTATAAGAATAAGTATAGTAAAAACATGCTTTAATCAGGGGAAGTGGGCTTTTAGATTCTCCCTCAGAGCGACCTTACGCAGGCGAGCCAGTGCAGCTAACCATGTGTACCCTTCAGCCATCTCAAATGTCAAACAAGGCTTTAGTGGATCAGAGGGATTCTGGCTTCTGGCCAACCCAAAGTCAAGTCGCTAAGTTAAGCACTTGCCAATTAAAATGTAATACTTTTCATTTGTGTTGTCATCTGTGCATATCAAACATAAATTAGGCCCCTGACCCCTTTTAGATTAATCTTTCAAACTTGGTTAATCATCCAGGATTGGGAGAGTCAGTAACATCACTGGAGCGTGAGGTAAGTGCAATAATCCATGTGTGATGCCAGTAACTATAAGGCAGAAGAAACTCCTCAGCACACGGCAGCTCCATGTTCTCCTACGACGCAACACTTTGTCACATGATCATACAGTATGGTGATTGCTGACTGTTCACGACTCGCACAAAATGTCTTTGAAATTTAAACTAGGTATTCAATTTGAGACTGAAGCTTGTAATTTTATCACAGTTTTCTTGTTTTACTGAGACAAATACTGTAAGGTGCATGCTTACAACAGACTTCATAGTATGCACTACATTCTATCTGTTCCAGAGAGCCAGCCCCTCTAGAGGAGTGGTATGTTTGAGAGGATTCAGTGGTGAAAGCTTCTCTCTGTGCCAGCCAGAGCCTCATGTGACTGTCCCCATTATCGTGGAATGTCACAATTAGAGATACACAGCACTCAGGCCTGAATCTGTGTCTGATACTCCACAGAGGGAGCCTTCACCACTGGGCTATGATGTTCATTAAATCTGCTTACTCACTAAGCCAACGTGGCTATGTTCATAATATTCCAGGAAGATAACACACTAGAAGGCAAATCATTTCGATGATTACTTCCTATACTTGAGGAACAGTTGTTTATACGAGTATGAACTAGTGGGAAGCCTTGGTGGGGTCACTTCAAACTGGAGTAAGACACTAAAATTAAAGGACAATGGTTTCCATCATATAATTACAGCATTATGTGGGCCACTGAAGTGCAGTTGTGTTGTGCATAAATACACAGCATGTCACGTTGTTGCAAGAGACCTGGTGTCCACTGCCTGAGAAACATGATTCATTGGTCCAAACGAAAGGAATTCATCAGGGAAAGTGCCAAGACTCAGATTAAGCAATTTATATATGACACAAAATATCCTCCTGCTGTTCCTCAAGCAATTGAGAATTGGAGAAAACACCAGCAATAAACATGTAAATGAGATTGCTAATTGTTTTGTCGCACGGTGTCAACCTGACCTGAAATTTGACTCATTACTCACTTAAGTAATTACACATCATGACCCCTTCATCTTGATTGAAAGTGACATCCATTAACCTATCAAGTCCACTTATGTGTAATATAATGCATCTATTACATGGTGATAACTGTCCTCTGATCTCTGGTCCGCCTCTTACGAGTGGCAAAGTGCTCAAGACAGAAGTCTTTTGATTCTTCTTCTTTTTTAGATCTAATATCATTACACAGAAATGTACTCAGAACATTTCCATCATTTTCAATTCCACAATTCAATGTCTATTTGAGGACTACATCATTAAATTGAATGCTCCACTATAATAAAATGAAAGAAATTCCATCATAATTTTTGCCTAATCAAATAAAGCATCCGTATTTTGATCGGTAGAGTGAAGGGTTTCGAACAGAGGGCTTCCTTTCCCTCTCCTCCTGTCGATCTTTCTGTGCTGACAATTTTCTTCCCTGTCACGTCCTCCGCAGAAGCACCGGGAGGAAGATAATTGATCAATCAGGCTAATTGAACAGTCTGGACAGTTAGCCCACCATAGCAGATGTGCCAATTTGCATTCATTAAGACAGAGATGAGTCTTAATCACTGTACTGGCTTTGATTGACAACATAAACACCTCCTGTCTCAAACCCTGGATACACTCGCTCTTTTATAAAAAAAAAAAAAGAAAATACAGTCGTTTCTATATGTCAGAGGCCTTTATTTCATGATCCACTGCCAATGCGGTTACTATAAGCAGGCTTTGTGGTGAAAGAGTGGAATGATTCAAATGGAAAGTAGTGGAGTAAAGAGAGAAAAGCAGACCCAATAGACCTGACATTATGAAATGGTCAGGATTTACATACCTTATTGGATTATTATTCTGAATAGTGAGTGCCATTCATAATAATAGATGATCATTGAAAGTAACAATACTGATAAATCTATGGAGATGATGCAAGTAATATTTAGGCTCATTTTCTTTCACTGAATGAGCTCTTTATCTATAGAACACTCAACAATGAGGAACATTGTTCTATTTCCAAAACCACATTTAACAAATACGGCCTCTCTAATGTCGGAGATAAAGGTGAATTTGCGTATGACTGCTCTAGCTTTGTTTACTCCAGAAGATGGGCATGGGAAAAGACAAAAAAAAGAAGAAGCAAAATGTCAACTTTTTATATCCATTGTAGTCCAGCTCTATACATGCCCAGGCATGGTATTTGAGTAAAACTGCAGCTCCAAATTTGATTAAAGCCATTATTCCCATCATGGACTAATGGGGATCCTAATAAATACCAATGGACTAAAGTGTAGTCTACCACTCGTGTTTAAACTATTACAGCTGTATAATCCCATTCAATTATATCCACATCCCCTATTTTATGACATTACTTTAAATGTGTTTAGTCCATGTCAATTTCATTTAAATGCAAACTTGATTAATCCAAGCATAGCTGCAAACAGTAATTGTGTTGAAATGTTTTAAAGAAAAGCACAGATGGACGCCAAATCGTTCCTGTGAAGTTGATATTTGATTTTAAGGATTCTCAGCTAGACAGTGAGCTGTCTGTACTCAGAATAACGGTAGGTTATAAAACAGCTCAAGGAAGATTTCATTATCTCCCGTCGGGAAGGAAGAGGAGAAGGGATGATTTGATTATTTTAATTACCTACAGCAGCATTTTCATTTATGGTACAATTGAAATTCAATAAGAGAAGCAACAACAGCTACTATACTGTAGGACTTTTGCCACAGCACCCAACACGAACAGCAATGGTCTAATTATACAGGGTAGTCTGACATACAGTATGCAAGCTGGAGTCGATCTGTTTCTTTATCGCAGTGATCTTGCTCAAGTTGACCTGCATTTGATGTATCCTCTGTATATCAGTCAGATAAAAGGTTTGATGTATCCTCTGTACATCAGTCAGATAAAAGGTTTCAGATAAAAGGTTTGATGTATCCTCTGTACATCAGTCAGATAAAATATTTGATGTATCCTCTGTACATCCGTCAGATAAAAGGTTTGATGTATCCTCTGTACATCAGTCAGATAAAATATTTGATGTATCCTCTGTACATCAGTCAGATAAAAGGTTTCAGATAAAAGGTTTGATGTATCCTCTGTACATCAGTCAGATAAAATATTTGATGTATCCTCTGTACATCAGTCAGATAAAAGGTTTCAGATAAAAGGTTTGATGTATCCTCTGTACATCAGTCAGATAAAAGATTTGATGTATCCTCTGTACATCCGTCAGATAAAAGGTTTGATGTATCCTCTGTACATCCGTCAGATAAAAGGTTTGATGTATCCTCTGTACATCAGTCAGATAAAAGGTTTGATGTATCCTCTGTACATCAGTCAGATAAAAGGTTTGATGTATCCTCTGTACATCAGTCAGATAAAAGGTTTGATGTATCCTCTGTACATCAGTCAGATAAAAGGTTTGATGTATCCTCTGTACATCAGTCAGATAAAAGGTTTGATGTATCCTCTGTACATCAGTCAGATAAAAGGTTTGATGTATCCTCTGTATATCAGTCAGATAAAAGGTTTGATGTATCCTCTGTACATCAGTCAGATAAAAGGTTTGATGTATCCTCTGTACATCAGTCAGATAAAAGGTTTGATGTATCCTCTGTACATCAGTCAGATAAAAGGTTTGATGTATCCTCTGTACATCAGTCAGATAAAAGGTTTGATGTATCCTCTGTACATCAGTCAGATAAAAGGTTTGATGTATCCTCTGTACATCAGTCAGATAAAAGGTTTGATGTATCCTCTGTACATCAGTCAGATAAAAGGTTTGATGTATCCTCTGTACATCAGTCAGATAAAAGGTTTGATGTATCCTCTGTACATCAGTCAGATAAAAGGTTTGATGTATCCTCTGTACATCAGTCAGATAAAAGGTTTGATGTATCCTCTGTACATCAGTCAGATAAAAGGTTTGATGTATCCTCTGTACATCAGTCAGATAAAAGGTCCTTCTGTGGATGTATCCTCTCCCGGGACCACCCATCGTAGAATGTATCATGACTGTAAAAGGTTAAATGGCATATATTATGTATCCTCTGTACATCAGTCAGATAAAAGGTTCACAGGTTGCCCACTGCAAATTGTTTGTAAAGAAAATAAAATGAGCTAAATTGTATTCTCAGCACAGCACAGCACAAATGTTCACTCAGCACAGGAAAACGACATTGCAACAAATAAAGTTTGCTCTGGCAAGATATTTGCTATAAAGCCCTTACAGACCCAGACAAGCTTGACCTAACCTCTGAGGAAAGGAACCGGTGAATCAATCTATCCAGCATAGCTACTCAGTCAATAAAAGGCTGCTCTGTAAGCCGGGTCTTTAAAGGCGAGACGCAGGTGGGATCAGATTGAAGCGGGGACACTTCTAATCAAACAGAGAAGTGGACGTGATCCACAAAGGGAGATTTCATGCAATAGTTCAGTTGTCGCCCAGAGTGTTGCTGGAGTTCAGACCACCACACACTCACCCACACATACATATTAAGATGGCGCCGAAGAGGATGGCAGACGTTTTACACGCCCATAACCAATTGTGCTATTTTGTTCGTTTTTTTTAGTTGTTTGTAAGTTATTTTTTAAACTTATTTTGTACATAATGTTGCTGCTACCGTCTCTTATGACCGAAAATAACTTCTGGACATCAGAACTGGGATTACTCACCACGAACTGGAAGAAGCTTTTTCCTTTAACGAGTCTGACGAGAAAGATATACTGCTCTCCCGGGAACAGGCCCAGATCCCCATCATTTGCAAGAAGAAAAGACAGAGGAAAAGATATATATATGCCATTTAGCAGACGCTTTTATCCAAAGCGACTTACAGTCATGTGTGCATACATTCTACGTATGGGTGGTCTCGGGAATCGAACCCACTACCCTGGCGTTACAAGCGCCATGCTCTACCAACTGTGCTACAGAAGGAATTGAAGGAAGATGACGCAGATCGGGCTGTATTTTGGGAATCCGTGAGTAAACTCCCATTGTCATCTATTCTACTTGCTAACATGCAAATCATTGGAAAATAAAATGTATGACCTACGATTACGATTATCCTACCAACAGGACATTAAGAACTGAAATATGTTTCACCGAGTCGTGGCAGAACGACGACACGGATAATATAGAGCTGGAGGGATTTTCATTGGTTGCCATGAAGTGCTTTGAAAGGCTGGCTCACATGGCTCACATCAATAGCATCCTCCCAGATACCCTAGACCCATTTCAATTTACATACTGCACCAACAGATCCACAGTTGACGCAATCTCATTCGCACTCCACACTGCCCTTTCCCACCTGGACAAAAATAATACCTATGTGAGAATGCTGCTCATTGACTACAGCTCAGCGTTCAACACCATAGTGCCCAGGAAGCTCATCACTAAGCTAAGGACCCTGGGACTAAACACCTCCCTCTGCAACTGGATCCTGGACCTCCTGACGGTCTGCCCACAGGTGGTAAGGGTAGGCAACAACACATCCGCCACGCTGATCCTCAACACTGGGGCCCCTCAGCGGTGTGTACTTAGTCCCCTCCTGTTCTCCTTGTTCACCCATGACCGCGTGGCCACGCACGGCTCAAACACCATCATTCAATTTCCAGACGACACAACAGTGATAGGCCTGATCACCGACAAAGATGAGACAGCCTATAGGGAGGAGGTCAGAGAACTGTCAGTGTGGTGCCAGGACAACAACCTCTCCCTCAATGTGAGCAAGACAAAGGAGCTGATCGTGGACTACAGGAAAAGGCGGGCCGAACCAGACCCCATTAACATCAGGAGGGCTGTAGTGGAGCGGGTCGAGAGTTAAGTTCCTTGGTGTCCACCAACGATCTATCATGGTCCAAACACACCAAGACAGTCGTGAATAGGGCACGACAAAACCTTTTCCCCCTCAGGAGACTGAAAAGATTTGGCATGGTCCCGAGATGCTCAAAAACTTCTACAGCTGCACCATTGAGAGCACCCTGACCAGTTGCATCATCGCCTGATATGGTAACTGCTCGGCATCTGACCGTAAGGCCCTACAGAGGGTAGTGTGTACGGCCCAGTACATCACTGGGGCCAAGCTTCCTGCAATCCAGTGTCAGAGGTGTCAGAGGCAAGACTCCAGTCGACCAAGTCATAGACTGTTTTCTCTACTACCGCACAGCAAGCGGTACCGGAGTGCCAAGTCTACGACCAAAAGGCTTCTTAACAGTTTCTACCCCAAGTCATAAGACTGCTGAACAATTAATCAAATCGCCACCAGACTATCACATTGACCCCTCCCTCCATTTGTTTTGTACACTGCTGCTTCTTGCTGTTTATTATCTATGCATAGTCACTTCACCCCTACCTACATGTAAACATTATCTCTAACCTGCACCCCCGCACACTGACTCAGTACCGGTACCCCCTGTATATAGCCTCGGTATTGTGTTAATTTGTATTATTTTTTATTTTTTACTTTAGTTTATTTGGTAAATATTTTCTTAACTCTACTTGAACTGCACTGTTGGTTAAGGGCATGCAAGTAACATTTCACGGTAAGGTCTACACTTGTATTTGGCTCATGTGACAAATCAATTTTGATTTGATTGACGCACGCATACACGCATGCACAGACACACATTCATGCTCAAGCACAGCTCTCTGAGCCTGCTGTTCTGGTATCTACAGCAGAGCCAAGTTTAAGACAAAGTCCATAGCTCTCCACTGGGCTATCAAACTGTGCCCCAGGCATACATCCATCTGTGAGAAACATGGCAAATACTCTCCCACACTGCAAGGCCCACCCTTTATCTATAGATGGTACTACTGAGCAGGAATGTGACCTTTGATTTGGCTTCGCACATGGAATTGGACCGTATGCTGCCCAATGAAAACTCAGAAAGGATTCGCTTGGTCTCTCAAGCGAGGCAGATGAGCAAATAACTGTTTGTTTGGCAATTATCCGTTTAATGCAATTTATACATTTAGATAAGTGTCAGGGTAAGTGTCTCCATGTGAAACACATCAACACAGAGAGAGAGAGAGAGATGGCTCATTAGGAGTGCAGTCATCCCAATGACACTGACTACACCAATAGGAAAGCAGCAGCCAGCCAACCAGGTAGACATTCATATCATGCCTTTTCAAAAGAGTAGTCCGTGTTCTAATGATAAAGATCATGCTTAAAAGTGCAGACATCTATCGGCAATCTTTGTGCTCTGCGAGAATAAAAGGACATCCTTTGTCTTTTATTGAAGAGGCCGTCTGGCTTTCTCTATAAGAACACTCCACAACAAGATGCAGCCAACAGCCTGGGCTATATCAGATAAGCCCACAGCAGACACTGAGCTCAGTGAATGACACACGGCTCTGACGTTTGCTCTTGTGCCGCAGCACTTTTTGGACCAGTGAATGGTGGCTTGTGTGGAAATGTTCAAAAGTGGAGCCTGGACAGGCCTGGTTACTTCTGCTCTGCTTCTTCACTTCTGAACCTTGGCCACATAGCCAGCAGGGCTAGAGGGATTTGCACATATCTGCACAGATGCTGGCCGAGTGAGCAGGGACAACACTGCATTGTTCTCGTCTTTCGTTCGTGCAGCAAGAGCAGGGCAGTATCCTTGCAGATGGCTAGAGGGACTACGTGGGAAATGGACAGATCCCCACCAGCATGTACTACACTTGAGTTAGTGATGGACCATTGGCAGTGCTCCCTAGAGATGACACTGTGTGCCAAACTGAGTACAGTACATGCCAATTACAAGATACAGCTGACACGTACATCAACAATATACAATACTGTAGCAATAGACACATACACTACCATACTGTACAATCTCTATGGGTATCTCTACAAAAAGGAAACATGGAACAAATAGCAAACAATGAATCCTCTTCCTTCTACGAGAATCAGTTGTTGTACTTGATAAGTACAAGGACTCTCAAGTCACAACAGAAAACAAACATGGTATCACTGTTACATAAGGGTGGAGTGTGTCCATTTATTTGAATGCAGGTGAGACCCATCTCAGCTCAGAGAGAGAGAGAGCATAGGACCCCTGATAGAGGTCTGAGACTGCTGGATGCCAGAGCACTGTTTTGCAGCTCTGCCAAGCAGGTAATTCAATAGCAGCAGTAACATGAACAAAATATACCTGGAACAGCTGACTCCTTTTATGCAATTTTACAAATTTCTTTAAGTGAAATTTCTTTTAAAAATATGTGGGATTCTTGGAATTGGTGTATTCATCATGCTCTTTCAACTCATGAAGTATCTCTGTTGGACAGATTAATAATAAGGTATGTTTGAGTGAAGTCTGCCAGTGAAAACACAAGTGTATTACGATGCCGCTAGCAGTGCAGAAACCAGAGAAATGTCTGTCCTGTTTAATGAAAACACCTCAGTCAAAACTTGAAACACAAGACCTAGTCTGTCTACTTTAAATATTGGCTTGCAAAACAAATAAAGCACTTTTATTGTTATTATCATGAATTTTAAACTGGGCCTGAATGTGTTTGTTTTTCATTTAGTCAAAAGTGAAGACACTAGCTTCAGAAAACAGATTCTGAATAGGTTGAAAAGTGCGTCAGTGGGAGGGATGTGGATCCCAATGGATCCACAATCTCCCCCCATTTTCTTTGCAGTGATACTCTTGGCCGACAAATTTGATAGGCTGGCATAACAAGCGGCTTCTTCTTCTTCTGTGAGTGTTTGGGCATGTAGAGGGACACTAGCTGCCAGGGAGACCAAGTGCTGCTGGAATTCTCTCCAACACTCTCAGAGCCAATAGGAATCTCGAAAGTATGTTCATTACATAATGCTATGTAATTAAACCTAACATCTGAGTAAAGTATAGGCTTTTTGTCTTAAACAGTGGTATAATGATTATGGGATTCGTCCATGCAGGTATAGACAGTATAGTATCTGGGGGAAACAGAGTTTCCATGCTGTTTGGACAGTTACTGAGTGCAGGCCTGTGCAGCGGTAGATTTGTCTTGTCGGTTGCTGGACTGAACTGAAGCTCAACTTATCATAGGCTGCAGATGTCCCCTGCCCTATCTGACAAGTAGCTAGAAGGAAACTGTTACAAGCCCTTCAGTCTTCAAAGCCCAAACATTGTATTTCTTTCTGCATAAGCATATGCATGGTTTCCTGCCCTGATACAGTGAAAATGTAAAAGCAACTTACCTCGACAATGTCGGAGTTGGTTCTGCTCTCGTGGGGCTCGTTGTACTCAGTGTATTTGAGCAGGACCTTGTCCATATCTGTGCTCGCATACTGAAAGAGTTTGTTTGAGCTGTTGAATATGATCAGGGCTATCTCACAGTCACATAGAACGCTGAGCTCATAGGCCTTCTTCATTAGCCCAAACTTCCTCTTCGTGAAGGTAACCTGAGGAGACAGTGACCATCATCATCAGTTACACACAGAACAAAATCAGATTACAAAAAATACTATTCAAATTCAGAAATTATGCATAGATACATCTACACATATTTAGTATGCATGTATAAAAGAGGGTGATAAAACAGAATTGGAAATGATGTTGAGCAGCAGCCTGGGGGTGTTCTTACTGGTTGGATAGGGGTCAGGCTGCAGCAGCACAGTTTCAGAACTAATAATAAGACACTTTCCTATCTCCATCTCTCATAAAACAGAAGTCATAAGTGTATCCCTTTAGGACAACTACAGTGAGGATATGAGGCTGGTGTGACTGGTTAGCAGGCCAGAGGTCAGGCAGTGTAAAGTCATGTAGCGGTTAGGTAAGCTGAATCAGGGCGTTGGGAGCAGGGATCCATACATTACATTAGCTCCTGACTCCATGTACGGTACGGACAGCGGTCCCTCCCTGCCCCTGCATCACTCTGCCTGTAACACGAGCCCACAGACGGGACTGTAGGTCATGCATCACTCCAGGGGTACTGAAACCTAACCCTCTCTGCAGACTTCTGTCCTGCATCTCTTCAGCTCTGTATCTGTGGTTGCCTGTACCCAATACACACATCATTATGTAGCACTACTTTATTGCCTATGCAGTAATGTATGCTAGGACCCTGTTTCATTGTAAAACCTCATCCAGACAAACAGGGAAACAAGGAATGCAGATGTTCTTCCATTGGTATATTTTACAGGCAGTGTACTTTGAGACTGTACAAGCGGTTCTGTAATGTTGTTTATGTGAAACACCTCCTCGATAGCATTTATGCAAGCTTATCATCCTCACAGTGTGCGTCATGTAAAGTGCATTCAGTTACAGTACAGTGAGAGCTATTCTATGGATATGCCAGTGAAAGCTGTGCTTCAGGCCAAAGCAGAGTGAATGTGTCTGTATTCACTTCCACCAATTTCACTGACCTACTAAGAGGAGCTAGGCAGATGAGCTAGCTTTGTTCAACTTTAATTGGTCACAGCTTGTGCCTACCCTCATTTAAAATGGCATAATGCAACATAATCCTATGAGTTGTATAGCTTCTCTGTCTCAACTGAGCCAGTGGGGTCACTTCAACTGTGAAAAATGAATTTCAAATGTTCCACACTACAGGTAATTACACAGGTCCATTATAACTCTGGCAGACACACAGGCCCTTTACACATGTCAGGTTTGGACATGATGACAAAACCAAACACCAGAATAACATTTCCTTTAAATGCATGAGTTGCAAGTCTTAGAACATGTTAAAGTTAATGACCTTTGACATATGGATATATATGAGTCCTGCTGGAGAGCAGTCTCTCTATCCATTGCTTTAGTGCATGTCATAGTGTTTATTTGTGCTGTGGAGGCAATACGCTCCACGAGGGCAGACAAGGGTATGTGCCATCTCTGTATCCTTGGTCCACAGAGGACCAGTCCCCACTCTGTTCTCATCAGACCTGACTATAACAATGTATAGTACAGTAGGCTACAGTAGCTCCTGGAGCAGGTTAATGGGCCGGCGTATGACAAGCCAAACCACCTGACATTGACCTCCCTTGACTCACTCTCCTCCTCAGAGCTGCTTGCTTGTTTACTTGTTTGTTTGTTTAACCGTCTGGAAAGCACTGACTGTCATGTGGGGAAATAATTAACAAATTGACAACGTTTTCGCAGATGAGTGTGTCTGCTAAGCTAAGCCATGGAGGGAGGGAGACGTCACCTTTCAGCAGGAAGCAGGCAGCTAACCCTGGGTGAGTAAACTGAACGGGTGGGCTGGGACTTTGTTCCACCTGGCTGGGCTAGCCATCAGTGTGCTGAGTGGAGTAGCAGGGCCACAGCGCTGCGCTGACCCAGGCTCCTGCTTCATTTCACCCAGAGAAGCACAGAGACCTGGATCAGCCCGCATCGCCCCCGCAGAGCCAGCTGCTCTTAAAGAGGAGTGTTCCCTATTCTAATATACTGTCTGTATCCTTTCACTGACTGGAGATACTGTAGGATGTCTAAATGGTTTCTGTACTGTATTCTCTTATCAGAGAATAAAATACCATGTCAAACATGCCCACATACTGTGCTTCATACTAATGTACAATGAGCGACATTTTGATCATCGACTAATATCTTAGATGCAGTGAGAACAAGCTGCTTGTGTCATGATTGTCAGTAGCCTACACCGCAGAGTTAAGACCTTGCTAAGGCATGGGCCTTTGGGTTGACACCCCTCTCAGTGGAAAACCACAAGCACCTTTGAGTTCACGTGGGCTATAGGTAGTGTTTTCCTATGGCTCGCAAAGAAACCCACACACACAGACACCATTCTATGGGTTCCTCAAGAATTACGGTGGTGTAAAGATTATGTTGAATTATTGTACTGTCTAATTAATGCAAATCACGGTGACAGAAAAACTGGTATCCACTGTAAATCATGTGAAACAAACTTCTTTTGAGTACCACAAGTTACTAGTGTGTTACTATTACTCTCTACCAAACATTCAACTGCAAATATGGAAACAAAAAAATGACTAAACTATTCTAAACTCTAAACTTAAAATGCATCTATTTCTCCATCTATTTTGCAGCCTTTGATCAGGTTATTATAATAATCCACACAATGCCTACCAGACAGACAGAAATTATATTAGGATTTTTCACCTGACTATGAGCCTGGCTGAAAACCTTGACCTTTTCAGATTCTCTCTCATTGCTAGTGACGAGCTGGGGGTGCTAATTCTACTCTCATAGAAAACTCATCCTATGAAGTGCACGTCTCAGGCATTGCTGTTCCAAAATTCTCCGTTGACAACTGTAATCAGCAATGAAATGTGGGAAGACGAACGAAGAGGAAAAGTGATGTGACATCAATAGAGTGTCTAGCTTGGTCAAGTGGTGATATACAGAACCAGTAAAACGTTTGGACGCACCTCCTCATTTAAGGGTTTTTCTTTATTTTCTTTATTTTGTATTATTTTCTACATTGTAGAATAATAGTGAAGACATCAAAACTATGAAATAACATATATGGAATCATGTAGTAACCAAAAAAGTGTTAAAACAAATAAAAATGTGTTATATTTGAGAATCTTCAAAGTAGCCAACACCCCCCCCATATGACAGTTTTGCACACTCTTGGCATTAATTCAACCAGCTTCATGAGGTAGTCAGCTGGAAGACATTTCAATTAACAGGTGTGCCTTGTTAAAAACGTCTTAGGGTTGAAATCCCGTTAACAGGATTGATATGACAACAGCCAGTGAAAGTGCAGGGCGCCAAATTCAAACAACAGAAATCTCATAATTAAAATTCCTCAAACATACATGTATCTTATAACATTTTAAATGTAATCTTGTTGTTAATCCCACCAATGTGTCTGATTTCAAAAAGGCTTTACAGTGAAAGCACCACAAACGATTATGTTAGATCACCGCCAAGTCATATAATTTTTTTTCTATTTTTCCAGCCAAAGAAGAGTCACAAAAAGCACAAATAGAGATAAAATCAATCACTAACCTTTGATGATCTTTATCAGATGACACTCATAGGACTTCATGTTACACAATAAATGTATGTTTTGTTCGATAAAGTGCATATTTATATTTAAAAGATCTCAGTATACAGTGCCTTGCGAAAGTATTCGGCCCCCTTGAACTTTGCGACCTTTTGCCACATTTCAGGCTTCAAGCATAAAGATATAAAACTGTATTTTTTAGTGAAGAATCAACAACAAGTGGGACACAATCATGAAGTGGAACGACATTTATTGGATATTTCAAACTTTTTTAACAAATCAAAAACTGAAAAATTGGGCGTGCAAAATTATTCAGCCCCCTTAAGTTAATACTTTGTAGCGCCACCTTTTGCTGCGATTACAGCTGTAAGTCGCTTGGGGTATGTCTCTCTCAGTTTTGCACATCGAGAGACTGACATTTTTTCCCATTCCTCCTTGCAAAACAGCTCGAGCTCAGTGAGGTTGGATGGAGAGCATTTGTGAACAGCAGTTTTCAGTTCTTTCCACAGAATCTCGATTGGATTCAGGTCTGGACTTTGACTTGGCCATTCTAACACCTGGATATGTTTATTTTTGAACCATTCCATTGTAGATTTTGCTTTATGTTTTGGATCATTGTCTTGTTGGAAGACAAATCTCCGTCCCAGTCTCAGGTCTTTTGCAGACTCCATCAGGTTTTCTTCCAGAATGGTCCTGTATTTGGCTCCATCCATCTTCCCATCAATTTTAACCATCTTCCCTGTCCCTGCTGAAGAAAAGCAGGCCCGAACCATGATGCTGCCACAACCATGTTTGACAGTGGGGATGGTGTGTGTTCAGGGTGATGAGCTGTGTTGTTTTTACGCCAAACATAACGTTTTGCATTGTTGCCAAAAAGTTCAATTTTGGTTTCATCTGACCAGATCACCTTCTTCCACATGTTTGGTGTGTCTCCCAGGTGGCTTGTGGCAAACTTTAAACAACACTTTTTATGGATATATTTAAGAAATGGCTTTCTTTTTTGCCACTCTTCCATAAAGAGATTTGTGCAATATACGACTGATTGTTGTCCTATGGACAGAGTCTCCCACCTCAGCTGTAGATCTCTGCAGTTCATCCAGAGTGATCATGGGCCTCTTGGCTGCATCTCTGATTAGTCTTCTCCTTGTATGAGCTGAAAGTTTAGAGGGACGACCAGGTCTTGGTAGATTTGCAGTGGTCTGATACTCCTTCCATTTCAATTATTATCGCTTGCACAGTGCTCCTTGGGATGTTTAAAGCTTGGGAAATCTTTTTGTATCCAAATCCGGCTTTAAACTTTCTTCACAACATCATCTCGGACCTGCCTGGTGTATTCCTTGTTCTTCATGATGCTCTCTGCGCTTTTAACGGACCTCTGAGACTATCGCAGTGCAGGTGCATTTATACGGACACTTGATTACACACAGGTGGATTGTATTTATCATCATTAGTCATTTAGGTCAACATTGGATCATTCAGAGATCCTCACTGAACTTCTGGAGAGAGTTTGTTGCATTGAAAGTAAAGGGGCTGAATAATTTTGCACGCCCAATTTTTCAGTTTTTGATTTGTTAAAAAAGTTTGAAATATCCAATAAATGTCGTTCCTCTTCATGATTGTGTCCCACTTGTTGTTGATTCTTCACAAAAAATACAGTTTTATATCTTTATGTTTGAAGCCTGAAATGTGGCAAAAGGTCACAGAGTTCAAGGGGGGCGAATACTTTCGCAAGGCACTGTACATTGGCGCGTTATGTTCACTAGTTCCAAAAACATCCGGTGATATTGCAGAGAGCCACATCATTTTATAGAACTACTCATTATAAATGTCGATGAAAATACAAGTGTTAGACATGGAAATATAGATATACTTCACCTTAATGCAACCGCTGTGTCAGATTTTTAAAAAGCTTTATGGAAAAAGGAAACCATGCTATAATCTGAGAACGGCGCTCAGAAAACAAATAGAGATATCCGCCATGTTGGAGTCAACAGAAATCAGAAATAACATTATAAATATTCACTTACCTTTGATGATCTTCATCAGAATGCACTCCCAGGAATCCCAGTTCCACATTAAATGTTTGTTTTGTTCGATAATGTCCATCATTTATGTCCAAAGGGCTACTTTTGTTAGCACATTTGGTAAACAAATCCAAAGTCATGAAGCGCGTTCCCTAATTGCAGACGAAATGTAAAAAAGATCTGTTACTGTCCGTAGAAACATGTCAAACGATGTATGGAATCAATCTTTAGGATGTTTTTAACATAAAACTTAAATAATATTCCAACTGGAGAATTCCTTTGTCTTCAGAAAAGCAAAGGAGCGCGAGCTACCTCTTATGTGAAATGCGCGTGACTGCTGGCAGACCTCTGACTCATTCCCCTCTCATTCTATCCCCTTTCACATTAGAATCCTAAAACAGTTTCTAAAGACGTTTGACACCTAGTGGAAGCCTTAGGAAGTGCAACATAACCAATATCCCACTGTGTATTCAATAGGGGCTGGGTTGAAAATCGACCAAACTCAGATTTCCCACTTCCTGTTTGGATTTCTTCTCAGGTTTTTGCCTGCGATATGAGTTCTGTTATAGTCACAGACATCATTCAAACAGTTTTAGAATCTTCAGATTGTTTTCTATCCAATACTAATAATAATATGCATATATTAGCAACTTGGACTGAGGAGCAGGCAGTTTACTCTGGGCACCTTTTCATCCAAGCTACTCAATACTGCCCTTGCAGCCATAAGAAGTTAAAGTATTATTTGTGGAATTTCATTCCTTCTTAATGCATTTGAGCCAATCAGTTGTAGGGGTGGTATACAGAAGATAGCCCTATTTGGTAAAAAAACAAGTCCATATTATGGCAAGTACAGCTCAAATAAACAAAAAGAAACGACCAGTCCATTATTACTTTAAGACATGAAGGTCAGTCAATACGGAAGAATTTCAATGATAAAACTGTCTCATGTGGAATGAACACGATGGGAAACAGAGAGCTGGTTTCAAGCGCAGGGCGCAGCAGGTGTTTATTGTAAAGGACCACAGGAAGAGGCAGGTAGATGGGTCCAGGGGCAGGCAGAAGGTCATACACAGGGGTCCAAAAAAGGCATCAGTACAGGCAGGGAAAAGGCTAATAATGTCGTCCGGGAGATCAGGCAATAGGTTGATAACAGGAAATCTGATAGGCTAAAGTACAGGCAGGGAATAGGCAAAAGGCGTTGTTCATAAAGCAGGGGAAAACTTTATATACAGGAGGATTAAATTACAGGAAAAACAGAGCTCTAAATAGAAGTTTGTCACAAAAAAAAATCTCAATGATTGAGTGCAAAGAACTGAACTAAATAGTGTGTGATAATGACATACAGGTGTGTAAACAGGTGATCAGAATTCAGGTGATTGGGATCTGGAGCATGAGCTGCATTCAGGGGATCTACGTGTTTGAGAGTGTGAGTTGGAAGCAGACATTACATCATGAGGACCGCCACAGAAAAGAAAGACCCAGAGTTACCTCTGCTGTAGAGGATAAGTTCATTAGAGTTACCAGCCTCAGATTGCAGCCCAAATAAATGCTTCACGGAGTTCAAGTAACAGACACATCTCAACATCAACTGTTCAGGGGAGACTGTGTGAATCAGACCTTCATGGTTAAATTGCTGCAAATAAACCACTACTAAAGGACACCAATAAGAAGAAGATACTTGCTTGGGCCAAGAAACATGAGCAATGGACATTAGACCAGTGGAAATCAGTTCTTTGTTCTAACGAGTCCAAATTAAAGATTTTTGGTTCCAACCTCAGTGTCTTTGTGAGATGCAGAATAGGTGAACGGATGATCTCCGCATGTGTGGTTCCACCCGTGAAGCATGGAGTATGTGGTGTGATGGTGTGGAGGTGCTTTGCTGGTGACACTGTCTGTGTTTTTTTTTATTCAAGGCACACTTAACCAGCATTGCTACCACAGCATTCTGCAGCGATACGCCGTCCCATCTGGCTTGCGCTTAGTGGGACTGTCATTTGTTTTTCAACAGGATAATGACCCAACACACCTCCAGCCTGTGTAAGGGCTATTTGACCAAGAAGGATAGTGATGGAGTGGCTGCATCAGATGACCTGGCCACCACAATCACCCGACCTCATCCCAATTGAGATGGTTTGGGATGAGTTAGACCGCAGAGTGAAGGAAAAGCAGCCAACAAGTGCTCGGCATATGTGGGAACTTCAAGACTGTTGGAAAAGCATTCCAGTCGACGCTGGTTGAGAGAATGCCAAGAGTGTGCAAAGCTCTCATCAAGGCAAAGGGTGGCTACTTCGAAGAATCTCAAATCTATTTTGATTTGTTTAACCCTTTTTTACTTTTGATGTCTTCAGTATTATTCTAAAATGTAGAAAATAGTAAAAATAATGAAAACCCCTTGAATGAGAAGGTGTGTCCAAACATTTGACTGCTACTGTATATGACCTACTGTACTGAAAATAATGTGTTGCCAGAGATCAAACTGAGTGCATGGCCATCTTGCTCTGCCATGAAAGGATCATGTAGACTAGGGATGGGCAACTTTGATGGAGGTGGAGCCACAATAAATCTGAATTCATCATGAGGGTCAGCAGTTGCTCACAGGTCTGTGTCCATACCCACACATTCAATCAACTGATTTGTGCAATCAATCTATTTGTGCAGTGAAACTACTTAACTCTCTTAACATTGCATTATACCAGTAGCCAGAACCGGCCCTAGCCTTCTGGGGGCCTAATCAAGATTTTGATGGGGGCCCCCCCACCTCGCAGGCAAAACATTTTACTGGCCCCTGTCTTAACAATGGAGAGAATAATTTAAGTTTAAAAGTTAATTTCCTGCAATTCTACACATTGTGCCTTGACTTATGACATGTTAAAGGTAGACTCAGCGACATGACGTAGACGAAGAAAGTAAACAGCATAGTTGGTGCTGATGCACAACCAAATTTCGAAATTGTACTTTGCGTATTCTACTATTCTAACTCTCAACAGTAATCTATTACTGTCCATCTGTGCGCCCTGGCACCAGCTGAGAGAGTGACCCGGTCCCCCTGGCTGTGCAGAACTAGAGTACAGTACTAGGCACAGGGCCTTCCTTCATGTCCTGTCTGGCTGGATCAGCTCTGACGAGGGGGACGGACATCCACAAGTCCCCCATTCCAATGGATCACTGTAGCACCCAGAGGTCTGGACAGCCAGCTGCGCTTGACCTTGAAACTCAACTGTAAGATTCTCCCCATTAAACTCCATGAAATGAGCCCACCGCTCAAGCTCTTCTGCTAGGTCTACATTGATAGTGTATGTATAGAGTTTAGTTGAACAATTTCACTATTCAACTCGGCTGAGCCGGTGAGAGGACTGCTGCTAGAAAAATAATGTAATTATTGCTCAGTTTTGGACGTCATTTGAATCATTACAGTCATTACAGTTTTTCTGCTCCTACATTGTCTCTGCTTTCTAACCTAACAACAGGAGCAGACCACTAAACTTCCCTCACTAACCTCTTGCTAATACTTAAATATGTGAAAACAAAACATAATAGTCTCTGTTTCACATACAGCTGCTACCCTCTCATTTGTAAGGCAGTTTAAATATTCTACTTTTCAAACATGCATCATAGGCAGTGCACTCAATCTAGCCTCCCCCGTTTTCCCTGTTGTCTCTCTCTACATTCTCTATCAACACGGATTTTACCTGTTCAAAAAAGAACGGCGTTGGCCTGAGAGCTTTCAGAGTTTCAGAGCGGGGAGACTATGGGATGAAAAATAGTGATGTGCTCCGATGCTTCCCCGGTGAGAGAGGGAGAGACGGGGAGAGAGAGCGAGAGAGAGAGAGAGAAGGAGAGAGCAGCACTGTGCCCATGAGCATGTGACATGCCAAAGCCAAATCCAAAGTGAGCCACAGCAAGGGCAGGCAACCCTCCACCCAGCAGGAAAATCATCAAACTTTTAATGACTTGGGCAATTACCCCCGGTGAGCCTGCTTAATGGCATCCAGAGGACGTCGTTAGACATGAGGAGCTAGCTACGCAGAGCTCTCTAGGCCAGCCACAGCCAGCCTCACTCCACTCCACTACTAAACAAGGCCACTCTGTACCTTTCACTGGGGGGGAGACCCCACACATGCTGCTGCTAAAAAGTCCTTCTCGGCTATTCCATGGGCTTTCCGTTGTTATTTTGTACTATTCATGAGGCAAGGACCGTCACAACACAATCAAGGCACAACAGAGAGTTTCTCTGTTTGCAAGGCACTTCTCATCAGGCCATGTGAGCGTACTTAAGCCAGATTCGCCCTCAGGGATTCATCTCAGAACATTCCCCTACTCTTCAATTATCCAGCCAGACTGTCTAAATGAGACAGGTGAGTGTTATCATTAGGAGTTGTAATTGTAGGGTGGTGCTGAGCTGAGGATGGATCTATCCACAGTGATCCTGTTGTCCAGCTCCATTATAGCATTCATCCCTTACACAGGTTTTCAATTAGCATGTCAGGCAGGCTGCTCTGCTCTGTGAGGCTGGCTGAGCTGAAGCTTCTCTCTCCCTCCCATTGCCTACACTAAGGGCCACACTCATGGACTGGTGTCTAGAACGGTGTGGGCCCTGTACTCATGACAGGACCTCAGCCTCCATCTTTCATACACCCAGAGGATGAAGAGAACAGTAGAACCAAGGGGATATAGGGTGAGCATCATAAAATAATGCTATGGTTATGAAATCTACATCTATTCGTAAAAAAGTGATATGGCTAAAACGTTGGCTATTATTACATTTTAGAGAATTGATAGGCGAGTCTATCCAAAGGTAATCAAAGAAACACCCTAGAAATGACACACTTTATGTGCTCTGCCTGAGCTCATTCCTGCATGGGCTCTTGAGCCTAATCCATTTGTTTTGATAGATGCAATTACAGACCTCCCAGCTCATGCCACACTCGCTGCCATAAATCGTGAAAGGTCAACAGCCCTTCCAGAGCACTTCCAGTGATGATATGAGAAGACGACCCCCCGCGCGCAGCGTCCTGTATTACCACGCTATTTAATTAGCCTACTTAAGGCCTTCGTTCACTTTAACGCTATGAATATGGATTGCTGGCAGTGAAGCCACACGGATAACGATTCTAATTGTCTTCCGACAATGAGCTCGTATGCTAATGGTCGTTTCCCCTTGGTTAGGAGCACACCCCAGGGACAAGACACTGTGTGTTTCAAGGTCCATGGAGAGAAGATACACACACATCACATTACCATGGTGAAGCTTCATTTTAGCAGCACTCCCAGTGTATTCACAGTGTGCCCTATTCTCATAGAAGAGTCTCTGTTGCTGAGCCAGCGAAACCACAGTAATGGTTGCGCCTGGGCACTACTGATAACCATTATGGGAGATGAAGTGTGACATTTGAAAATCATATGGAAAGACAACACACACATAAATGACTAAGCAGTGTGTGTCTCCACGCCTGGACTTTTCTGTAAAACAATAGAGTACTGTAAGTGTATTTCCCTTCTACACTTTACGCTACAAGCCGCAAGTTTTCAGAGAGTTCCCAGCTTGTCAATTCAGCAATCAGAAACAACCTGAATCTACGTTCTTGCTTCCTTCCTTTTCCTTTTTTGCTGATGTCACAGGTCAGTGCAGATGGTGCAGATACTAATGCTCTGGCATGAGTCTGCTCACCCCTGGACTGCTATTTAGATCCCACCCAGAAAAAGGTGTTATGCTGATAATTGGCCCATTGTGTAGATTTTGGTATCTCACTTGGCAGAGCTGCATCCCACACAGTAACTGTCAGAGACATGGGGGAGCGGGAGCAGAGCAGCTGAGGGGCAGGGTCACGAGGTCTCATGTTATCACCCTCAGGAGGGTGAGCAAAACCCTAATTAACTTTCTGTGCACATGGCATGAAAGTTGTTCCACCTGCCAGAGAGTGCAAATGATATTTTGAGATGGTGCGAATAGGATACATCCTATTTTTATATTTATTCTCAGTAATACCAATTACACCACCGAAGACATTCTTTTAAAAACTATACTCGGTCATAGTATGAAAAAGTATATTTGGAAGAAAATTAAGCGTATTCTACAAGAACCAATATCAAATTCTAAAAACACAACCCTATGGAACAATCCTTAGATAGCTTTTCAGAATTCCCCGATAAATTGGTCCAAATGGAAAACTAAAAACAGAGAAAGCGTAAATGACTTGGTAATAGGAAATACATTTATTTTGATGACAGAATTAAAAAGCAGTTTTGACTGACCAATGTAGATATTTTCAAATAGATGTAACATAAAAGTTTCATATCACAAAATTTCAATTTGAAATCGTTTGGACATCAGAGCAATTTTGAGGGAATCTTATTTGAGTCAGAAAAGGATGTTCATATGATAGGTAAGAAATGCAAAACCTTGCAGAGAGCCTATCCAACTTCAATCTCTTAGAAACTAATAGTAAAAAAAACTATTGGAACCAAGACTTTAAAACAACTGATGTTGGCACAAGACTGAGTGAATGTTGGAATATAACTAAATTACAGTTAACAAAAATGTACAATTAATCCAGTATAAACTAATGTATAAAATGTATTATGTAAAAGACAAAATTCACAAATTCTATGGCACAACGGCAGAGTCATGTCTTAAGTGCAAAACTAACAATGACTCAATAATACATGCTTTCTGGGAATGCAATAAAGTTGGCAACAATACAAATGTACACTTAGAAATGTCCTTGTTTTTGAAAGAAAGGCAAAAAATGTACCATTAAAATAACATCGAATTGATCAGAAATACGGTGTAGACATTGTCAATGTTGTAAATGACTATTGTAGCTGGAAACAGTTGACTTGTAATGGAATATCTACATATGCGTACAGAGGCCCATTATCAGCAACCATCACTCCTGAGTTCCAATGGCACGTTGTGTTAGCTAATCCAAGTTTATAATTTTAAAAGGCTAATTGATCATTAGAAAACCCTTTTGTAATTATGTTCGCACAGCTGAAAACTGTTGTCCTGATTAAAAAGCAATAAAACTGGCCTTCTTTAGACTAGATGAGTATCTGGAGCATCAGCATTTGTGGGTTCGATTATAGGCTCAACATGGCCAGAAACAAAGAACTTTCTTCTGAAACTCTTCCGTTTAATTTTGTTCTAAGAAATGAAGGCTATTCCATGCAAGAAATTGTCAAGAAACTGAAGATCTCATACAACGCTGTGCATTACTCTCGTCACAGAACAGTACAAACATACTCTAACCAGAATAGAAAGAGGAGTGGGAGGCCCCGATGCACAATTGAGCAAGAGGACAAGTACACCAGAGTGTCTAGTTTGAGAAAAGTCCTCAACTAGCAGCTTCATTAAATAGTACCCGAAAAACACCATTCTCAACATCAACAGTGAAGAGGCGACTCTGTGATGCTGGCCTTCTAGACAACGTGCCATTGGAACACAGGAGTGGTGGTTGCTGATAACGGGCCCCTGTACACTTATGTAGACATTCCATTAAAAATCAGCCATTTCCAGCTACAATAGTCATTTACAACATTAACAATGTCTACACTGTATTTCTGATCAATTTGATGTCATTTTAAGACATGGCATATGAGGGTGCAGTGAGATACTCGATGGGTTGGACGGTACTTTACTTGTCAATCATCTTGTAAAAACGTATACTTAAAAACTGGAAATCAACCAATCGTCCCTTGTTAACATAATGGAAAGGTCAAATGCTATATTACCTAAATGTTGAAAGTACGTCGGCAACGGAGAGAAACAAAATGGTGCAGTTTGAGGCCATGTGGCGGAGAGTGATGCGGGCGCTGGAGAGAGGGTGTGAGCAGGTGGGTCTGGGTAGGTCTGATGTCATTGATGTGCGACAGTATGCTGTCATTTGTAAATGTATGTTTTGTATTGTTAAATAATATATATATACATCTTACCCCCAAAAAATGATTTATCCTATTGGATCAGGGTCAAAAGATCACTTCTCCATACTTTATGTAAAAGTGCAAACTCTAGGGATCCCTCTTCTCCATGGCTATACAGTAGGCCTCTGAGACAGTGGTTGAGCAGACAGGACTGGGAAGTGTTGTGCTGTTTAGGGGTTTATATTTAGCGTGATCAGGTAGACAGCCTGAATTCCAGGGCAGGCCTCTCTACTCTGTGGCTGGCCAGTACCAGAGCCATGGCAGTTAGAGTCGAGGGACAGAAGGGTGCTGTGTGTCCGGCTGACTGACCCACCCTGCTAATGACAGGGTGCTGAGGTGCAGTGGCTGCTCCTAATTACTACCAAGTAGCTGCAACCGCATGGAGCCGCGCGGAGCCCAGCGAGGGGCCCTGACAGGCCAAGGGACAAGTCCTCCAGTGTGGAGAGGCCGCAGTCACCCCACTTCGCCCTGCTCACTCACTGCTCAGTGCTCTGGGTTCACTCCCACGCCAAGCAGCCCCTGCTGCAGCCTGCTATACTGCTGCTGCCTCATCAACTTCTCTGGCTGAAATTGCACGGTGGCAGGGGAATCGTGTCTGTAAATACGACTGCACTGACAAAAAATGCCATGGTGCCTGTTGATCCAGCTGGGACTTTGGGGACATAAGTTCTTTCTGTTCAGATTCATATTGTCAGTGACAGCAGCCGAGCTGCAGTTCCATAAAACAGGTAACCTATCCTAACACTACCCAATATAGAAATGGCCTCTCTTCTGAATGGCGTGAACAGTATTTCAATTGACAGTCAATATAATGGATCAGATATGTTTTGTATTATTTCTGCATCTAATATTTTCTGATAATAAATGCTGTTGAGATGAGGCTTAAATTATACACTCAGTTTAAATGACATGATTACATTACTTTGTTTCATAACACCAGTTTATACCTAGAAAATCTATGTTTATATGGAATATAAACATATTTAAAGCCAGCTGATCCCATCGTTTCTCAACATTGAAGGCATATAATTTTACAGCTAACCCATACACTGGATAGATACACTTTATCTTACAGTCCTGGAGAATGGTATTGTATTACAAACAATAAATTACATCTATTGAATTGAAAATAATTGAAGCACACTTGAATACCAGAGAACATTCCTACCTCAAAACAAACAGTCCTGTGCAGGGCCGTGCACAGACCTTTCAGGGGGCAGGTGCTCAAAATGAAAAAAAGGGCGCACCTCCCCCTTTCATAATCAATATCTAGGAATTCATAACATACCAATTGCCTCTTTAGTGAAAATTTTAACATTTTTGAGCATAATCGTATTTATTTCTGCAACAAAACACAAATTGTAAGCAAGCTATTATTTACAGTGCCTCGTAAGACTGGATTGACATTGGGAAATAAGGGTGTGCAATCAGCTGATCATTGACGTTGATAATTTATGTATTTGGTACTATTAGGATCTCCATTAGCTGTTGCAAAAGCAACAGCTACTCTTCCTGGGGTCCACACAAAACATGAAACATAATACAGAAATTGAATAGACAAGAACAGCTCAAGGACAGAACTACATAAAAAAAAATTCAAGGCACACGTAGCCTATATATATCAATGCATACACACAAACTATCTAGGTCAAATAGGGGAGAGGCATTGTGCCGTGAAGTGTTGCTTTATCTGGTTTTTTAAATCAGGTTTGCTGATTATTTGAGCAATATGAGATGAAACGGAGTTCCATGCAATAATGGTTCTTTATAATACTGTACGCTTTCTTGAATTTGAGAGTTTCAGGACCTGTTTATTACTGCCCACCCATTCCAAAACAGACTGCAACTCTTTATTAAGGGTTATTAACTTCTTGTGACTCTCAAACCCGGATCCGGGAGCGTAATCATCGCCTGACACGAATTAGCATAACGCAACGGAATTAAATCTTCCTAGAAAATATTCCTATTCATGAAAATCACAAGTGAAATATATTGGAACACAGCTTAGCCTTTTGTGAATCACCCTGTCATCTCAGATTTTCAAAATATGCTTTACAGCCAACGCTAGACAAGCATGTGTGTAAGTTTATCATAGCCTAGCATAGCATTATGCCTTGCTAGCAGCAGGCAACCTTGTCACGGAAATCAGAAAAGCAATCAAATTAAATCGTTTACCTTTGATGAACTTCGAAACTTGAAAGCATAAGCTACAGCTAGCTAGCACTGCAGTGCATAAAAGGTGGTGAGTAGTTGACTCATAGAGCGAGAAAGACAATAGTTGAACAGTTCAACAAATTTATTAAATCAAAAACGAAGGTGAAGCAAGAGAGAAAGATTGTAATTTCACTTTCAGTTTCACTTACTTAGCTAGCAAATGCAGATGGCTTGTTTAGCCTACTCAACAGAGGGATGCTATGTTAGCTAGCTGGCTATGACTATCCAACACAACATTGGAACTCATCCAAATCAAGGTAAGCTTTTGGTTTTATTAATGTATTGCCACAGGGGCCTGCCGGTATAACTGGTAAACTGCTTGCTGACTATACACTGTAACGTTTCTGCATGATTGTAGCGGGTTTTACTAACTCATTAGTTCTATTAGCTATGTTGACTAGGACGTTACTTTAGCTAATATTGGGACAACGATGTAGGCTGTGTGGGGGGGTTATGACATGTTTTTCTTTTTCTGGTCACATACAGCTGATGTCTTGTGCATTGAAGTCCACAAACAAATGTAAAAGGTGAGAGGAGGAGAGTGCCTAGAAGGAATACAATGTGGCAGCTATGAAAGTGAACTGTATTTAGGCGCGATCAGGGGTGTATTTATTTGTATTTTTTTATTTTACCTTTATTTAATTAGGCAAGTCAGTTAAGAACAAATTCTTATTTTCAATGACGGCCTAAGAACAGTGGGTTAACTGCCTGTTCAGGGGCAGAACGACAGATTTGTACCTTGTCAGCTCGGGGGTTTGAACTTGCAACCTTCCGGTTACTAGTCCAACGCTCTAACCACTAGGCTACGCTGCCGCCCCGTGTATTCCTTCCAACGATTCTGTTATTAAACGGAAGAAAACGAAATGGGGATAAAAATACCTGAATTTGTCCAATAGAAACTCTCGTTTGCAACTGTTGAACTAATGATTACACCCGAGATAAGCTAGATGCAGGCAAGAGTGTGCAACGCAGTACTGAATGTGTCACAGTCTATCCATCAGTCACTGTCTGTCAGCTCATATTTTTCTCTCGACCTGTGTGCACCTACAGTGTAAACTTTCATTCATAGGCTTGGTTGTAGCAACCTCAAGATGGGTATGGGGAAAATTAGAGTATAATGTAGTAGCCTAAACCTATCGATGCTACATTGAACTGGGTGAATGGAATATGAATGTCAGTCATCCAACATCCTGTAATAGAAATAAGGCCATGCTCATAAAAAAATATATTATTCCTCCCTCATAGCACAGTGCCTCCACTGTGCCAAAGGCGACTTTAAAACAGTTTGAGATTTCATTGGTTGTGATAGGAGACAACTGAGGATGGATCAACAACATTGTAGTTACTCTACAATACTAACCTAATTGACTGAGTGAAAAGAAGGAAGCATGTACAGAATAAACATATTCCAAAACATGCCTCCTGTTTGCAGCAAGACACTAAAGAAATACTGCAACAAATGTGGCAAAGCAATTAACTTTTTGTCCTGAATAGAAATCGTTATGTTTGTGGCAAATCCAAAACAACACATTACTGAGTACCACTCTCCATATTTTCAAGCATAGTGGTGGCTGCATCATGTTATGGGTATACTTGTAATCGTTGACTGGGCAGTTTTTCAGGATAAAAAATAAACGGAAGGGAGCTAAGCACAGGTAAAATCTTATTCCTGGTTCCATCAGCTTTCTACTAGAGACTGGGAGATTAATTCACCTTTCATCAGGACAATATCTTAAAACACAAGGTTAAATCTACACTGGAGTTTCTTGCCAAGAGGACAGTAAATGTTCCTGATTGGCCGAGTTACAGTTTTGACTTAAATCTTCTTGAAAATGTTTGTCAAGACCTGAAAATGGTTGTCTAGCAATGATCAAGAAACTATTTGACTGAGATTAATAACCTGTTTGAGTTAATATTCAGTTTGAGTCAATATTCAGGTCCCCAAGAAAGCACACCTCTCTGTTTACTTTACATACACTATCAAGCATTTCACACATATTATTTAGACACTGACTGTTAGCACTTGGTGGCCTATAGCAACACACCAAAAGAAAAGGCTTTGGATGTGCCAGGTGAACCTGAAAGCACAACAATTCAATTACATTTGACATGATCTTCTCTAAGCATTACAGGGATATGGCTCTGAATATATATATCAACACCTAAGCATTAAGCATAAGCATTCCTGTCTTCTATAGATGTTATATCCTTGTATTGCTACTGCTGTATCATCAAATGAAATACACTGCTCAAAAAAATAAAGGGAACACTAAAATAACACATCCTAGATCTGAATGAATGAAATATTCTTATTAAATACCTTTTTCTTTACATAGCTGAATGTGCTGACAACAAACATACACAAAAATTACCAATGGAAATCAAATTTATCAACCCATGGATTTGGAGTCACACTCAAAATTAAAGTGGAAAACCATACTACAAGCTGATCCAACTTTGATGTAATGTCCTTAAAACAAGTCAAAATGAGGCTTAGTAGTGTGTGCGGCCTCCACGTGCCTGTATGACCTGCCTACAACGCCCGGGCATGCTCCTGATGAGGTGGCGGATGGTCTCCTGAGGGATCTCCTCCCAGACCTGGACTAAAGCATCCGCCAACTTCATGATGTCCCAGATGTGCTCAATTGGATTCAGGTCTGGGGAACGGGCGGGCCAGTCCATAGCATCAATGCCTTCCTCTTGCAGGAACTGCTGACACACTCCAGCCACATGAGGTCTAGCATTGTCTTGCATTAGGAGGAACCCAGGGCCAACCGCACCAGCATATGGTCTCACAAGGGGTCTGAGGATCGCATCTCGGTACCTAATGGCAGTCAGGCTACCTCTGGCGAGCACATGGAGGGCTGTGCGGCCCCCCAAAGAAATGCCACCCCACACCATGACTGACCCACCGCCAAACCGGTCATGCTGGAGGATGTTGCAGGCACCAGAACGTTCTCCACGGCGTCTCCAGACTCTGTCACGTCTGTCACATGTGCTCAGTGTGAACCTGCTTTCATCTGTGAAGAGCACAGGGCGCCAGTGGCAAATTTGCCAATCTTGGTGTTCTCTGGCAAATGCCAAACGTCCTGCACGATGTTGGGCTGTAAGCACAACCCCCACCTGTGGACGTCGGGCCCTCATACCACCCTCATGGAGTCTGTTTCTGACCATTTGAGCAGACACATGCAAATTTGTGGCCTGCTGGAGGTAATTTTGCAGGGCTCTGGCAGTGCTCCTCCTGCTCCTCGCACAAATGCGGAGGTAGCAGGTAGTCCTGCTGCTGGGTTGTTGCCCTCCTACGGCCTCCTCCACTTCTCCTGATGTACTGGCCTGTCTCCTGGTAGCGCCTCCATGCTCTGGACACTACGCTGACAGACACAGCAAACCTTGCCACAGCTCGCATTGATGTCCCATCCTGGATGAGCTGCACTACCTGAGCCACTTTTGTGGGTTGTAGACTCCGTCTCATGCTACCACTAGAGTGAAAGCACCGCCAGCATTCAAAAGTGACCAAAACATCAGCCAGGAAGCATAGGAACTGAGAAGTGGTCTGTGGTCCCCACCTGCAGAACCACTCCTTTATTGGGGGTGTCTTGCTAATTGTCTATAATTTCCACCTGTTGTCTATTCCATTTGCACAACAGCATGTGAAATTTATTGTCAATCAGTGTTGCTTCCTAAGTGGACAGTTTGATTTCACAGAAGTGTGATTGACTTGGAGTTTCATTGTGTTGTTTAAGTGTTCCCTTTATTTTTTGAGCAGTATATCTAAGTGAGTCTCAGAAATGGCTAATATATGAATGTTATCAGATGTTAGCAAGTTATTGATTTCATGAATTTCCTGGGTAGCTTATCAAAGATAGACATAAAATGGAAAAGAGCAAACAAAGCAAGAGAAAAAGATATACATTCAGCAGTCCATTAATCAGTTGGTGTATGTAAGTATGTGTGTGTGCTGCAGGGTTGAAGCTACAAACCCATAGGCTTGGCTTTCTCATTCCTTCCAGACATTTTGAAGAGAGGGTGGACAATGAGCCTGTCGTAGCGGATGTAAGCAATGTCCCCATGTGCTCTGGCAGCTTTCATGGCTGGGATAATTTATTTCCTCTTCTGGCACACAGCTTAAGGACAGTCCTGATTGAGGAAATATACGTTCCTCTCAAGTTCTTGGCACTTTCCAGAACAGCTCCCTTGTCCTTGAACCTCAGGAATCTGACAACTATCGGCCTGGTCCTGTCACCTGGGCCGGTGGTGAGTTTTCCAGTCATGTGGGCACACTCCACCTCAACCCTCATGTGGTCCAAGTTCAGTTTTTCCAAGATCATTGCCCTCACTTTGTCCTCAGACTCCATCCAGGTCTCATGTGGAGATTCTGCAGTTCCGTTCACAACAATGTTGTTCTGCCTTGATTGTCCCTTGAGATAATCTGATTTCTCCATCATTGTTATCATTGATTCACATACAAAACTGATGTCCTCTCTCAATGACTTACAGATTGATGTAATTTTGCCATTCTCCTGAGTATTCACACACCTGTGTCAATACTGTGTAGAAGCACCTTTGGCAGCGATTACAGCTGTGAGCCTTTCTGGGTAAATCTCTATGAGCTTGGATTGGATTGCATAACATTTGCCATTATTCTTTTCAAAATTGTCAAATTGGTTGTTGATTATTGCTAGACAACCATTATTGCTAGACAACCATTTTCAGGTATTTCCATAGATTTTCAAGTAGATTTAAGTCAAAACTGTACTCTGCCACTAAGGAACATTTATTGTCTTCTTGGAAAGCAACTCCAGTGTAGATTTGGCATTGTATTTTAGGTTATTGTCCTGCTGATATGTGAATTCATCTCCCAGTGTCTGGTGGAATGCAAACTAAAACAGGTTTTCCTCTAGCATTTTGCCTGTGCTTAGCTCCCTTCCGTTTATTTTTTATCCTGAAAACATCCCCAGTCCTTAATGATTACAAGCATACCTATAACATAATGTGGCCATAATGTGGCCCCACCATGCTTGAAAATATGGAGAACGGTACTCAGTAATGTGTTGTATTGTTTTTTTCCCCAAACGTAACACTGTACTCAGAATAAAAAGTGAATTGCTTTGACACATTTCAGTATTACTTCATGGCCTTGTACAGGCTTCCTTCTTTTTATATAGCAGCACTGCAGAAACTATTACACTCAACGGAACGACTTGATTAGTGTAGTGTCAACAACGCAGCCACTGCCAGCTAGCCTACTTCAGCAGTACTGTATCATTTTAATCATTTTAGTCAATAAGATTCTTGCTACGTAAGCTTAACTTTCTGAACATTTGAGACGTGTAGTCCACTTGTCATTCCAATCTCCTTTGCATTAGCGTAGCCTCTTCTGTAGCCTGTCAACTATGTGTCTGTCTATCCCTGTTCTCTCCTCTCTGCACAGACCATACAAACGCTCCACACCGCGTGGCCGCGGCCACCCTAATCTGGTGGTCCCAGCGCGCACGACCCACGTGGAGTTCCAGGTCTCCGGTAGCCTCTGGAACTGCCGATCTGCGGCCAACAAGGCAGAGTTCATCTCAGCCTATGCCTCCCTCCAGTCCCTCGACTTCTTGGCACTGACGGAAACATGGATCACCACAGACAACACTGCTACTCCTACTGCTCTCTCTTCGTCCGCCCACGTGTTCTCGCACACACCGAGAGCTTCTGGTCAGCGGGGTGGTGGCACCGGGATCCTCATCTCTCCCAAGTGGTCATTCTCTCTTTCTCCCCTTACCCATCTGTCTATCGCCTCCTTTGAATTCCATGCTGTCACAGTTACCAGCCCTTTCAAGCTTAACATCCTTATCATTTATCGCCCTCCAGGTCCCCTCGGAGAGTTCATCAATGAGCTTGATACCTTGATAAGCTCCTTTCCTGAGGACGGCTCACCTCTCACAGTGCTGGGCGACTTTAACCTCCCCACGTCTACCTTTGACTCATTCCTCTCTGCCTCCTTCTTTCCACTCCTCTCCTCTTTTGACCTCACCCTCTCACCTTCCCCCCCTACTCACAAGGCAGGCAATACGCTCGACCTCATCTTTACTAGATGCTGTTCTTCCACTAACCTCATTGCAACTCCCCTCCAAGTCTCCGACCACTACCTTGTATCCTTTTCCCTCTCGCTCTCATCTAACACCTCCCACACTGCCCCTACTCGGATGGTATCGCGCCGTCCCAACATTCGGTCTCTCTCCCCCGCTACTCTCTCCTCTTCCATCCTATCATCTCTTCCCTCTGCTCAAACCTTCTCCAACCTATCTCCTGATTCTGCCTCCTCAACCCTCCTCTCCTCCCTTTCTGCATCCTTTGACTCTCTATGTCCCCTATCCTCCAGGCCGGCTCGGTCCTCCCCTCCCGCCCCGTGGCTCGACGACTCATTGCGAGCTCACAGAACAGGGCTCCGGGCAGCCGAACGGAAATGGAGGAAAACTCGCCTCCCTGCGGACCTGGCATCCTTTCACTCCCTCCTCTCTACATGTTCCTCCTCTGTCTCTGCTGCTAAAGCCATTTTCTACCACTCTAAATTCCAAGCATCTGCCTCTAACCCTAGGAAGCTCTTTGCCACCTTCTCCTCCCTCCTGAATCCTCCTCCCCCTCCCCCCCCTCCTCCCTCTCTGCAGATGACTTCGTCAACCATTTTGAAAAGAAGGTCGACGACATCCGATCCTCGTTTGCTAAGTCAAACGGCACCGCTGGTTCTGCTCACACTGCCCTACCCTGTGCTCTGACCTCTTTCTCCCCTCTCTCTCCAGATGAAATCTCACGTCTTGTGACGGCCGGCCGCCCAACAACCTGCCCGCTTGACCCTATCCCCTCCTCTCTTCTCCAGACCATTTCCGGAGACCTTCTCCCTTACCTCACCTCGCTCATCAACTCATCCCTGACCGCTGGCTATGTCCCTTCCGTCTTCAAGAGAGCGAGAGTTGCACCCCTTCTGAAAAAACCTACACTCGATCCCTCCGATGTCAACAACTACAGACCAGTATCCCTTCTTTCTTTTCTCTCCAAAACTCTTGAACGTGCCGTCCTTGGCCAGCTCTCCCGCTATCTCTCTCTGAATGACCTTCTTGATCCTAATCAGTCAGGTTTCAAGACTAGTCATTCAACTGAGACTGCTCTTCTCTGTATCACGGAGGCGCTCCGCACCGCTAAAGCTAACTCTCTCTCCTCTGCTCTCATCCTTCTAGACCTATCGGCTGCCTTCGATACTGTGAACCATCAGATCCTCCTCTCCACCCTCTCCGAGTTGGGCATCTCCGGCGCGGCCCACGCTTGGATTGCGTCCTACCTGACAGGTCGCTCCTACCAGGTGGCGTGGCGAGAATCTGTCTCCTCACCACGCGCTCTCACCACTGGTGTCCCCCAGGGCTCTGTTCTAGGCCCTCTCCTATTCTCGCTATACACCAAGTCACTTGGCTCTGTCATAACCTCACATGGTCTCTCCTATCATTGCTATGCAGACGACACACAATTAATCTTCTCCTTTCCCCCTTCTGATGACCAGGTGGCGAATCGCATCTCTGCATGTCTGGCAGACATATCAGTGTGGATGACGGATCACCACCTCAAGCTGAACCTCGGCAAGACGGAGCTGCTCTTCCTCCCGGGAAGGACTGCCCGTTCCATGATCTCGCCATCACGGTTGACAACTCCATTGTGTCCTCCTCCCAGAGCGCTAAGAACCTTGGCGTGATCCTGGACAACACCCTGTCGTTCTCAACTAACATCAAGGCGGTGGCCCGTTCCTGTAGGTTCATGCTCTACAACATCCGCAGAGTACGACCCTGCCTCACACAGGAAGCGGCGCAGGTCCTAATCCAGGCACTTGTCATCTCCCGTCTGGATTACTGCAACTCGCTGTTGGCTGGGCTCCCTGCCTGTGCCATTAAACCCCTACAACTCATCCAGAACGCCGCAGCCCGTCTGGTGTTCAACCTTCCCAAGTTCTCTCACGTCACCCCGCTCCTCCGCTCTCTCCACTGGCTTCCAGTTGAAGCTCGCATCCGCTACAAGACCATGGTGCTTGCCTACGGAGCTGTGAGGGGAACGGCACCTCAGTACCTCCAGGCTCTGATCAGGCCCTACACCCAAACAAGGGCACTGCGTTCATCCACCTCTGGCCTGCTCGCCTCCCTACCACTGAGGAAGTACAGTTCCCGCTCAGCCCAGTCAAAACTGTTCGCTGCTCTGGCCCCCAATGGTGGAACAAACTCCCTCACGACGCCAGGACAGCGGAGTCAATCACCACCTTCCGGAGACACCTGAAACCCCACCTCTTTAAGGAATACCTAGGATAGGATAAGTAATCCTTCTCACCCCCCTTTAAGATTTAGATGCACTATTGTAAAGTGACTGTTCTACTGGATGTCATAAGGTGAATGCACCAATTTGTAAGTCGCTCTGGATAAGAGCGTCTGCTAAATGACTTAAATGTAAAAAAAAAAATGTATTTTTTCTCTGTCAATTAGGTTAGTATTGTAGAGTAACTACAATTTGTTGATCCATACTCAGGTTTCTCCTATCACAGCTATAAACTCTGCAACTCTTTTAAAGTCGCCATTGGCCCAATGGTGAAATCCATGAGCGGTTTCCTTCCATTCCGGCAACTGAGTTAGGAAGGAATCCTGTATCTTTGTAGTGACTCTGTGTATTGATAAAAAATCATCCAAGTGTAACTAATAACTTCACCATGCTCAAAGGGATATTCAATGTCAATGTTTTTGTTTTTTCACCCATCTACCTATAGGTGCCCTTCTTTTTTATATATTTTTATTTCACCTTTATTTAACCAGGTAGGCCAGTTGAGAACAAGTTATCATTTACAACTGCGACCTGGCCAAGATAAACAAAGCAATGCGACAACAACAACAACAACACAGAGTTACACATGGGATAAACAAACGTACAGTCAATAACACAGTATAAAATCTGTATACAGTGTGTGCAAATTATGTAAGGAGGTAAGGCAATAAATAGGCCATAGCGGCGAAGTAGTTAGAATTTTAAGCAATTAACACTGGAGCGATAGATGTGCAGATGAGGATGTGCAAGTAGAGATACTGGTGTGCAAACGAGCAGAAAAAAAACTAAAACAAATATGGGAATGAGGTAGGTAGTTGGTTGGATGGGCAATTTACAGATGGGCTGTGTACAGCTGCAGAGATCTGTAAGCTGCTCTGACAGCCGATGCTTGAAGTTAGTGAGGGAGATATAAGTCTCCCACTTAATTTTGCAATACATTCCAGTCATTGGCAGCAAGGAACTGGAAGAAAAGGCAGCCAAAGGAGGTGTTGACTTTGGGGATGACCAGTGAAATATACCTGCTGGAGCGCGTGCTACGGGTGGGTGTTGCTATGGTGACCAGTGAGCTGAGATAAGGTGGGGCTTTACCTAGCAGAGACTTGTAGATGACCTGGAGCCAGTGGGTTTGGCAAGAAATATGTAGCAAGGACCAGCCAACGAGAGCATACAGGTCGCAATGGTGGGTAGTATATGGGGCTTTGGTGACAAAACTGATGCACTGTGATAGACGGCATCCAATTTGCTGAGTAGAGTGTTGGAGGCTATTTTGTAAATGACATCGCCGAAGTCAAGGATCATCAGGATAGTCAGTTTTACGAGGGTATGTTTGGCAGCATGAGTGAAAGGAGGCTTGCGAAATAGGAAGCCAATTCTAGATGTAATTTTGGATTGTAGATGCTTAATATGAGTCTGGAAGGAGAGTTTACAGTCTAGCCAGACACCTAGGTATTTATAGTTGTCCACATATTCAAAGTCAGAACCATCCAGAGTAGTGATGCTAGGCAGGCGGGTGCGGGCAGCAATCGGTTGAAGAGCATGCATTTAGTTTTACTAGCGTTTAAGAGCAGTTGGAGGCCAAGGAAGGAGGCTCTTTGCGAGGCATTGGAATACCTCCCTGGCATTTGTGGTTGAATCTGTGTTTGAAATTCACTGCTCGACATTACAGATAATTGTATGTGCTGGGTACAGAGATAGGTAGTCATTAAAAAAAATAATGTTAACCCTTTAAGGTTGATGTCCGTGCCACCGCGGAAATCAAATTAGCATAATAAAAAAATCCCTATAATAATCTGTCATTTTAACCCCCTGGAGTTGATTGACGCACCGGTGCATCAATCTAAGTTACATAGCAAACAAATCCCCACCAAAATATGTCAGTTTAAGCTAGAGATATCTGTTTTTTTCCATTCACCAGTGTCGCACTTACGCATCTACGGTGAAAGGTGGCAAAGCTAGAGCTGTGTTTTTTAACACCATGAGACATCCTGAAAATGTATTTTATCATGGAAATGTATGTATCGTCAGTATGATCTGACCTACAAGATGGTGTTCTCCGTTTTTCTCTACGACCCCCAGAAGAGAGAAGTAAACTCTGGGAAAAGGGAGAGCCAGAGCAATAGAGCATGAGACAGAGAAATTAATGGATAGACATTGGTGAGATAGTTACCCGTCTCTCCCCCAAAAAAGTCAACCTCAGAGCCCATCCTTCCTTGCCATTGGATGAGAAGATTGAGACATCACCAGCCCCAAACACTTCCTCTTCCTGTGTCCCCCTCAGCCAATCATAGAGCCCCTACCCAAGTAGATACATCCCTTCCACCTGTCCTAATTTTGCCTGATTCCGTATAGTTTTTTTCATAAATTCTGTTTTCCATTTTTCCCAGTTCCGTTCACAAAAACCAAATTGAATGTTCTAAATCCACAACAATGTTTACACCACAACAGGAAACCACATTTGAGGTTGGGGAAAAATGAAACATTTAAAGTTTTGTGTGTAGTCACCCTTTAATGCGAACCAGGAAGAGACCGTTGTTTGGTTGGTGGTGTTTCTGTAGACTCATGTGATTGCAGAGTTTGCAAAACAAATGGCCACTAGATTAATTTAAATGATCATAATATCATTCTGTCACATGTCTACATTGTAGTTAACATTTTAATTGAAAAGGTTTTTGGGAAAGCCTTTCCATCATTTGCACCGCACACATACACACAGACGTGCATTCCTGTGCCGTTTCAGAAAGTTTATGGAAAATACAAATCACTGATGCATTTTGTGGCGAACTTGATAATGTCACAACGACTTGCGGGCAGTGGGTTCAGAACAACAACAACAAAAACTGTTTACAAAAAAATGGTATAACCCCACCCAAAAGGGCACTTGGTGAGTGGGAGGGCAAAGGGGCATGTGTTCTGCACAGGTATAACCCTATCTGTGCACATGCCTGGTCCTGTGTTGTCAGTAGGCACTCTGAGTCCCTGTCAAGAATTCAAAACAGGTGGTTAAGTGGTGAGAACTTAACTCCTGTTTTCAACTCCATACAGGGCAACAGTAGCCTACTGCCATTAGCCTGTGTGACAAGAGAGAAAGAGGCTTCTTTATGTTGAGTGGAGGGTAGGGGGGATGGGGGGATGACACTGACCTGCCTGTTCCTCTCATCCATAATCCTCGTGATCTGTATCTTCTTCCGGCCCATCTCTGCGTCTTGTTTGGTCTCTCTGACACCTCAAGAATATCAGAAAAACAACAGAGCTTGTCTTCTTTCCTTCACTCCTAGCACATTGTACAACACTCTACTTGGTTTTACTCTGTCCTTCTTGTGACCACACCACAATCTGCAGGAGAGAAAGAGAGAGAGAGATAGAAAGAAAGAGGAAAGAACAACATATTTGTTTTATTTAACCAGGCAAGTCAGTACAGAACAAATTCTTATTTTTACAATGGCGGCCTACCCCAGGCAACGCCTATGGGACTCCTGATCACGGCCGGTTATGATACAGGCCAGGATCGAACCAGGGTCTTTAGTGACCCCTGTTGCACTCATATGCAGTGCCTTAGACCGCACCACTCGGAAGCTAACATAACACTGAGTGATCTCTTCTCAGGCACATCAAAGCAGCCAAGGAGTCTGTATTCCATTCCCTGACACATACAGAGAGGATCTGAGAATGACCGGAGAACATGATGTCTCCTTATCTCCCCACATGCACTTACACAGCAGCTGGAGCCACTGGCAGAACACTTCAGTCTTTAAGGGGAAACTGCTTAGAAAATGCTAAACGCAATTGATATGTCCTTAGTGTTGAATAGGCCTGATTCAGAACCAATGAAAAGACTTTCAAAAGCATTTTAAACTTAATTGTGAAATTATGTTTTCCATTTGAAGTGAGAAATTACTGCATTGAGCTGTTATTGAAGTGCACCTTGCCATTTATGACTCCCAACCAAGTACATTTCTACTGGGTTTATCTTTCTTCGATCTTAAAGCCTAACAACCAGTAACAGGACGACAGAATCACAGAGCTTTAACTAATATACTTCTGCTTCACTCTTCCTTATCTGACCCAGGCTGCTCCCAGCTTTGCTCTTAAGATGATTAAGAGTGCACCTAGTCTCAGGTTGACATCCTCAGGTTTAAATCCTCTGAGGTGGATGAGGTAATTCCCACGTGAGGTGCTCTGTAACCTGCCAACCTGGCGACTGGTTCAGACCTTATGAACTCTGCCCTATAGCTGCTCCTCTGATCTAAGGGAAATACAGTGCCTTCGGAAAGTATTCAGACCCCTTGACTTTTTCCAAATTTCTGCAGCATTGAAGGTCCCCAAGAACACAGTGGCCTCCATCATTCTTAAATCGACATTTTTTTGGAACCACCAAGACTGTTCCTAGAGCTGGCTGCCCTGCCAAATTGAGCTATTGGAGGAAAGGGCCTTGGTCAGGGAGGTGACCAAGAACCCGATGGTCACTCTGACAAAACTCTAGAGCTCCTCTGTAGAGATGGGAGAACTTTCCAGAACGACAACCATCTCTGCAGCATTCAATCAGGCCTTTATGCTAGAGTGGCCAGACAGAAGCCAAAAGGCACATAAAGATTATCAGACCATGAGAAAAACCAAGATTGAACTCTTGACCACCAAAACTTCTCAGACCTGATGAAACCAAGATTGAACTCTTTAGCCTGAATGCCAAGAGTCACGTCTGGAGGAAACGTCTGGAGGAAACCTGGCACCATCCCTACGGTGAAGCATGGTTGTAGCAGCACCATGCTGTTGGGATGTTTTTCAGCAGCAGGGACTGGAAGACTAGTCAGGATCGAGGCAAAGTTGAATGGAGCAAAGTACAGAGAGATCTTGATGAAAACCTGCTCCAGAGCGCTCAGGACCTCAGACTGGGGCGAAGGTTCACCTTCCAACAGGACAACGACCCTAAGCACAGAGCCAAGACAGTCCAGGAGTGGCTTTGGGACAAGCCTCTGAATGTCCTTGAGTGGCCCAGCCAGAGCCTGGACTTGAACCCGATCAAACATCTCTGGAGAGACCTGAAAATAGCTGTGCAGCAACATTCTCCATCCAACCTGACAGAGCTTGAGAGGATTTTCAGAGAAGAATGGGAGAAACTCCCCAAATACAGGTGTGCCAAGCTTCTAGCGTCGTACCCAAGAAGAATTGATGCTGTAATCGCTGCCAAAGGTGCTTCAACAAAGTACTGAGTAAAGGGTCTGAATACTTATGTAAATGTTTTATTTCAGTTTTTTTTATTTGTAATAAATTAGCAAAAATGTTTTTTTTTAAACAACAACAGTTTTTGCTTTGTCATTATGGGCTAATGTGAGTAGATTGAAGAGGGGGAAGAAACTATTTAATACATTTTGGAATAAGACTATAACCTAACAAAATGTGGAAAATTTGAAGGGGTCTGAATACTTTCCGAAGGCACTGCATATACCTCTCGCTGGAGGAGCATTCATCACTGACACACAAAAAAAATGCATATACAACTACATTTCACCATAGAGCAGAACCTCTGAATAAAGTTAACGTTAGAGTATTCAGCCCACGTCCAGAGATACAGTCAGCATTACAGACTACTGTGTGGTTACACTTGAGAGCTGACTAACATCATGGGACCAGAAATGGCCAGTTCCAGTTGCATACAGTAATTTGGGGGTTTGTGACACTGGCATTATAGTGTCTGGCTGTCTGAATCTAACCTCCACTGTTAGGCAAACTCAACATGAGTTCACCGAGCCAACAACCCACGCATGGCTGTCCACAGTAAGGAAACTAACCACGTAAAAACCCATTAAGAATTTCCCTAAACCACATCACAACACACCAGTGAGAACGAGTGTACTTTTTCATTCACCGTTTCCAAATACTCATACTGACACTTTTTCTACTGGTGTGTCTATATGAGTGTTTGTCTGTCTGTCTCTTACTTTGAAAGTAAGTTATCTTGCTTGTCTTGACACTGTATTGTACAATTGTACAGTAGGCCTGAATCTATTGCCAGTAAAACACACACATTCCACCATGTCTCTAAACTGTGAGAGGATATGTCATAGCAGTGCAGGACAGTGCAGGTTCTTGTGGTGTAATGCCTTGTGTCATGACATTTCTGTTACATAAATATGAGATGACAAGCTGAGGCCCCTCAGACACCAGGTGTGCTACACTCCGCTTGGTACAGCCACTCTGAATAAATATATTTCCTTATTCTATCTGTAAACCTAGATTGACTTGCATCATTTTACTTGAATGAGAGTAATAATTAACACAGTACAAGTTGTTTGCCACTACAAAAATGCAGACCAATTTTATCCTAATAAAAGTTGTTGTGAATCCCAATGTAAAATCAACGCATAATAACTGGTGAATGTTAAGGCATACTTTACATTTTAGGCAAGTCACTTAAGGACAGATTCTTATTTACAATGTCTTGGTCAAGTGCAGAACAACATATTTTTACCTTGACAGCTCAGGGATTCTATCCAGCAACCTTTCGGTTACTGGCCCAACGCTCTAACCACTTGGCTATCTGCTGCCCCAAAAGAGAAACCAGATGGGAGACAGACAATCAACACCTTTACTGTTTTAATTTACTGTTTTAAACCTTTTCACATAACTGCCTACACAATCAAATTCAAAGTAAAAATTAAGTTAAACTTCATCCATAACTAAACTAAAAGAAATGCTTTTGGGTTGGTTAACTGCTTGATGGATGTGAAGTGAACAGGTGTAAGAGTTAGGTAGGTAGAGAGCAGAGTTATAGTCTTGACTGTGAGACCTGTCCTAATCTTGTTGGGTGACAGAGCAGAGCAGGGCAGGGCCGAGACAGCAGAGGGGATTAAAGTAGTGTAGTGGAGATATGTGGCCTATCAATTAATAGAGCTGATGGAACAGGTCGGAATGTTTGGCTTAACATGTTGAAAAACTATACTTTTTTCATATTTTAGGCACAGCAATACAATGTACACACGGCAGTAGGCCTACGAGTGAATGTTCCAAAATGCAATTTGCAGCAAACCACTGTTCTAAAATGTGCACCGCACATGCAAGTGGTTTCATGGACAGAGATGGAAATATGTGTTAGAAAGAGGGGGGACTTAGAGATGCAACTATCATGGGTTGCCAATTTGATTAGGATAATGCCTTTGGCTGCTAGACAATGAAAGGAAGTTTAAAGAAAAACTAAATGAACAGGACAACACATATGTGTAAGTCTTTATAAAAATAATTGCCTCCATGTTTCTACGGTGAGATTTTGTCTATATGCTACTTTGCAGCAAGGTAAGACATGCCTCCTAATGAGGTAAAACATTCAGGTTTCAGACAATTAAGGAACAAGAAAGATATAGCCATGGTAATGATAGGCCTAACTGTCTTCTGGTAGATGGAAAGACTCCCAAAAACATTCTCAGTTAAATGTTAAATAATAATGATATTTTGAGCTAAAGAAACACTACTAATCAAACAATAGTACTAATCAAACAATAGTACTATGTGCCTGCACACTGGAATAAAATGGTAACTACCCTCAAGTGTGGTTTAAGCATTGTTATGGACTTAGAACATACATACATAATTTGATGTTTTTCTGTAAAACAAAGAAAGTGTGACTAAGAATGAAAACCTGAAAAATTTGGTAAAATATGACTGAGTTTATCTGTTTCAATAGTAGGCCTACTACAGAATGGGCCTACTGCACAGAACAGCTTGGGTTGGCCTGACTGTCTTCAGTTTATCTGTTTCAATAGTAGGCCTACTACAGAATGAGCCTACTGCACAGAACCGCTTGGGTTGGCCTGACTGTCTTCAGTTTATCTGTTTCAATAGTAGGCCTACTACAGAATGAGCCTACTGCACAGAACCGCTTGGGTTGGCCTGACTGTCTTCAGTTTATCTGTTTCAATAGTAGGCCTACTACAGAATGAGCCTACTGCACAGAACAGCTTGGGTTGGCCTGACTGGGAAAGATATGGGATTCATCATTTTAGGTCATTCAGAGTGTATGTCACTGTTTCTCATATAATCTTTCACACAGGGTGCCTTTCCTTTGCCAGGGGTGCCATTTGGAAAGAATTTGGCAAAATTAGAGTATACCCACTTCTCCAGGCACCACTACACCAATGGCTAGCGCTAGTTGGCTGTACATGCACCTAAACTTCTGTATTTTTCAACCTAAATCTTGTTCTCCATCCTCTTTTTAAATAATGAGCCAACATGTTTTCAGCACATTAATTTCCATCACTGATCCAAACTCATTTTCTCATGTTCTCGTTTGTCTCTCTGCAGAAGACATACTGTATAGTGAGAAATATGTTTGGAACATCAAATCGGAAGTAAAATCGCAGTCTCGAATCGCAATATACATAGAATTGTAAGAATCGCAATACATATCAACTTGGCACCTAAGTATCGTGATAATATCATATCATGAGGTCCCTGGCAATTCCCAGCCCTACTATCTACAGTTGAAGTCGGAAGTTTAAATACACTTAGGTTGGAGTCAATAAAACTCGTTTTTCAACCACTCCACAAATTTCTTGTTAACAAACTCTAGTTTTGGCAAGTCGGTTAGGACATCTACTTTGTGCATGACACAAGTAATTTTTCCAACAATTGTTTACAGACAGATTATTTCACTTATAAATCACTGCATCACAATTCCAGTAGGTCAGAAGTTTACATACACAGTTGACTGCGCCTTTAATCAGCTTGGAAAATTCCAAAAGATTATTTCATGGCTTTAGAAGCTTCTGATAGGCTAATTTACATAATTTGAGTCAATTGGAGGCGCACCTGTGGATGTATTTCAAGGCATACCTTCAAACTCAGGTACTCTTTGCTTGACATCATGGGAAAATCAAAAGAAATCAGCCAAGACCCCATAAAAAAATGGTTGACCTATACAAGTCTGGTTCATCCTTGGGAGCAATTTCCAAATGCCTGGAAGTACCACGTTCATCTGTACAAACAATAGAACGTAAGTATAAACACCATGGAACCACACAGCCGTCATACCACTCAGGAAGGAGACACGTTCTGTCTCCTAGAGATGAACGTACTTTCATGTTAAAAGTGCAAATCATTCCCAGAACAACAGCAAAGGACCTTGTGAAGATACTGGAGGAAAGAGGTACAAAAGTATCTATATCCACAGTAAAATTTGTCCTATATCGACATAATCTGAAAGGCCGCACAGCAAGGAAGAAGCCACTGCTCCAATACCGCCATAAAAAGCCAGACTACGTTTTGCAACTGCACATGGGGACAAAGATCATACTTTTTGGAGAAATGTCCTCTGGTCTGATGACACAAAAATTGAACTCTTAAACTGGCAATTAAGACCATCGTTATGTTTGGAGGAAAAACGGGAAGGCTTGCAAGCCGAAGAACACCATCCCAAGCGTGAAGCACGGGGGTGGCAGCATCATGTTGTGGGGGTGCTTTGCTGCAGGAGGGACTGGTGCACTTCACAAAATAGATGGTGTCACGAGGGAGGAAAATGTTTTGAAGCAACATCTCAAGACATCAGTCAGGAAGTTAAAGTTGAGTCGCAAATGGATCTTCCAAATGGACAATGACCCCAAATATACTTCCAAAGTTGTGGCAAAATGGCGTAAGGACAACAAAGTCAAGGTATTGGAGTGACCATCACAAAGCCCTGACCTCAATCATATAGATAATGTGGGGGCAGAACTGAAAAAGCATGTGCAAGCAAGGAGGTCTACAAACCTGTTACACCAGCTCTGTCTGGAGGAATGGGCCAAAATTCACTCAACTTATTGTGGGAAGCTTGTGGAAGGCTACCCGAAACGTTTGACCCAAGTAAAACAATTAAAAGGCAATGCTACCAAATACTAATTGAGTGTATGTAAACTTCTGACCCACTAGGAATGTGATGAAAGAAATTAAAGCTGAAATAAATTATTCTCTCTACTATTATTCTGACATTTCACATTCTTAAAATAAAGTGGTGATCCTAACTCACCTACGACAGGGAATGTTTACTAGGATTAATGTCAGGAATTGTGAAAAACTGAGTTTAAATTTAGTTGTCTAAGGTGTATGTAAACTTTCCGACTTCCACTGTAACTTTTTAACTTTTTAACTACAGTTAAAAAGCATTGGATTGGTGTAAACATGGGCGAGAGAGTTTCTTAACAACATCTTTTTTTTCACATTGAGTGACATCACATTGAGTGATGTTTTATTTATTTTGTTTTTTATTTCACCTTTATTTAACCAGGTAGGCTAGTTGAGAACAAGTTCTCATTTGCAACTGCGACCTGGCCAAGATAAAGCAAAGCAGTTCGACACATACAACAACACAGAATTACACATCGAATAAACAAACATACAATCAAAAATACAGAAGAAAAATCTATATACAGCATGTGCAAATGAGGTAGGATAAGAGAGGTAAGGAAAAAAATAGGCTATGGTGGCAAATTAAATACAATATACCAATTAAAACACTGGAATGGTAGGATGTGCAGAAGATGAATGTGCAAGTTGAGATACTGGGGTGCAAAAGAGCAAGATAAATAAATAAATAAATAAATAAATACAGTAAGGGGATGAGGTTGATTGGATGAGCTATTTACAGATGATCTATGTACAGGTGCAGTGATCTGTGAGCTGCTCTGACAGATGGTGCATAAAGCTAGTGAGGGGTGTAAGAGTCTCCAGCTTCAGAGATTTTTGCAGTTCGATCCAGTCATTGGCAGCAGAGAGCTGGAAGGATAGGCGGCCAAAGGAAGAATTGGCTTTCGGGGTGACCTGTGCTGCTGGAGCGCGTGCTACGGGTGGGTGCGGCTATGGTGACCAGTGAGCCGAGATAAGTCTTGGAGCCAGTGGGTTTGGCGACGAGTATGAAGCGAGGGTCAGCCAACACTGGAGGGTAGTATATGGGGCTTTGGTGACAAAATGGATGGCACTGTGATAGACTGCATCCAATTTGTTGAATAGAGTGTTGGAGGCTATTTTGTAAATGACATCGCCGAAGTCGAGGATCAGTAGGATGGTCAGTTTTACGAGGATATATTTGGCAGCATGAGTGAAGGATTCTTTGTTGCAAAATAGAAAGTCGATTCTAGATTTAATTTTGGATTTGAGAGGTTTAATGTGAGTCTGGAAGAAGAGCTTACAGTATAACCAGTCACCTAGGTATTTGTAGTTGTCCACATATACTAAGTCAGAACCGTAGTGATGCTGGACGGGCGGGCAGGTGCGGGCAGTGATTGGTTGAAGAGTATGCATTTAGTTTTACTTGCCACAGAAGGTGAGTTGTATGGCATTGAAGCTCATCTGGAGGTTAGGTAACACAGTGTCTAATGAAGGGCCAGAGGTATACAGAATGGTGTCATCTGCATAGAGGTGGATCAAAGAATCACCAGCAGCGAGAGTGACATCATTGATGTATACAGAGAAGAGTCGGCCCGAGAATTGAACCCTGTGGCACGCCCATAGAGACTGGCAGAGGTCCGGACAAAAGGCCGAAATGGTCGGTAATCTGTTTGTTAACTTGGCATTCAAAGACCTTAGAAAGGCAGGGTAGAATAGATATAGGTCTGTAGCAGTTTGGGTCTAGAGTGTCTCCTGCTTTGAAGAGGGGGATGACCGCGGCAGCTTTCCAAACTATGGTAATCTCATACGATACTAAAGAGAGGTTGAACAGGCTAGTAATATGGGTTGCAATAATTTCTGCAGATAATTTTAGAAAGAGAGGGTCCAGATTTTCTAGCCCGGCTGATTTTTAGGGGTCCAGATTTTGCAGCTCTTTCAGAACATCAGCTATCTGGATTTGGGTTAAGGAGAAGTGGGGGAGGTTTGGGCGAGTTTCTGTGGGGAGTGCAGGGCTGTTGACCGGGGTACGGGAAGCCAGGTGGAAAGCATGGCCAGCCACAGAAAAATGCTTCTTGAAATTCTCACTTATTGTGGATTTATCGGTGGTGACAGTGTTTCCTTGCCTCAGTGCAGTGGGCAGCTGGGAGGAGGTGCTCTGATTCTCCATGGAATTTACAGTGTCCCAGAACTTTTTTGAGTTTGTACTACAGGATGCAAAACTCTGTTTGAAAAAGCTAGCCTTAGCTTACCTAACTGCCTGTGTATATTGGTTCCTAACTTCACTGAAAAGTTGCATATCATGGGGGCTATTCGATGCTAATGGAGAATGCCACAGGATGTTTTTGTGCTGGTCAAGGGCAGACAGGTCTGGAGTGAACCAAGGGCTAGATCTATTCCTAGTTCTACATTTTTTGAATGGAGCATGCTTATTTAAGATGGTGAGGAAGGCACTTATAAAGAATAACCAGGCATCCTCTACTGACGGGATGAGGTCAATGTCATTCCAGGATACCCCGGCATGTTCGATTAGAAAGGCCTGTTCGCTGAAGTGTTTTAGGGAGCGTTTGACAGTGATGAGGGGTGGTCGTTTGACCGCAGACCCATTACGGATGCCGGCAATGAGGCAGTGATTGCTGATTGTGTATTTGGAGGGCGAGTTAGTTAGGATGATATCTATAAGGGTGCCCGTATTTACGGATTTGGGGTTGTACCTGGTAGGTTCATTGATAATTTGTGTGAGATTGAGGGCATCAAGCTTAGATTGTAGGATGGCCGGGGTGTTAAGCATGCCCCCGTTTAGGTCCACCTAGCAGCACGAGCTCAGAAGATTGATGGGGGGGCAATCAATTCACATATGGTGTCCAGGGCACAGCTGGGGGCAGAGGGTGGTCTTTAGCAAGCGGCACCGGTGAGAGACTTGTTTCTGGAAAGGTGAATTGTTAGAAGTAGAAGCTCGAATTGTTTTGGTACAGACCTGGATAGTAAGACAGAACTCTGCAGGCTATCTCTGCAGTAGATTGCAACACCGCCCCCTTTGGCAGTTCTAGCTTGGCGGAAAATGTTATAGTTAGGGATGGAAATTTCAGTGTTTTTGGTGGTTTTCCTAAGCCAGAATTCAGACACGGCTAAGACGTCCGCGTTGGCAGAATGTGCTAAAGCAGTGAATAAAGCAATCTTAGGGAGTAGGCTTCTAATGTTAACATACATGAAACCAAGGCTTTTACGATTACAGAGGTCAACAAATGAGAGCACCTGGGGAGTAGGAGTGTAGCTAGGCATTGCAGATCCTGGATTAACCTCTACATCACCAGAGGAACAGACGAGAAGTAGGATAAGGGTATGGCTAAAGGCTATAAGAACTGGCCGTCTAGCACGTTCGGAACAGAGAGTAAAAGGGAGCAGGTTACTGGGCACGATAGCATAGATTCAAGGCATAATGTACAGACAAAGGTATGGTAGGAAGAGAGTACATTGGAGGTAAACCTAGGCAATGAGTAATGATTAGAGAGATATAGTCACGAGAGACGTTTAAACCAGGTGATGTCATCGCATATGTGGGAGGTGGTACAACATGGTTGGTTAAGGCATATTGAGCTGGGCTAGAGGCTCTACAGTGAAATAAGACAGTAATCACTAACCAGGACAGTAATGGACAAGGCATATTGATATTAGGGAAAGGCATGCGTAGCCAGGTAATTGTATGGGTAGTTGGCTTGTTGGTGCTTGCTCCAGGCTAGTTGGTGCTTGCTCTGGGATGGAAACATTTTCCAGGAGTAGTCAACCCGGCTTGCGGTTAGCTAGTTGCCATGATCCAGATGAAAAGGTTCAGAGTTTGCGGTAGCAATCCGATGATATGGAGAGAAAAATAGGTCCAGTATGCTCTGATTTGAAACGCGTTGTACGAACTGGTGAGAGATTTCTGAGCTAAAGGTTAGCTGATGACCACTAGCAGGGGTTAGCTGACTGATAGCTGATAGCTGGTAGCTAGTTAGCTAGCTAGCTTCAGTTGAAGTATTCCAGTTCAGTCCAGGTAAATATAAATACTTTAGGAAAAAAAACAGATCAACACCACATTGGGTGAGGCAGGTTGCAGGAGAGTATTTTGAAGTTGAGGTTTAGGAAAAATCTTAAAAAGAATGCGAAGAAAAATAAAAAAATATATACATACATGGAAAGAGACAAGACAAGAGACATAGACGTCTGACTGCTACTCCATCTTGGAAATGTGACGAACTTCCCACTCTGTCTGTTGTATTCTTTCTCTTTGCTCTTGGGCGGAGCCGAGAGGGTCGTCAGCGACATGGGACACCTCTTCCCCATTCATTGAGGAGACTCTCTCCATGCAGACGCACTGTTAGAATTTGGTTGTGGCATTTTTGTGTGTTTGCTTGCTTTGGCACCTTTCAACACCGTTCATTATCACATTTATGCACGCAACCACTCACTTACACTACTGATTACTGACTATTGTTAATTGTATTTACGTTACATCAGTTAATTATATTTTTGTTATTCCAAATCTCCATGTTGTCTCCCTTTTTTTTACGGACCTCGAGCCGGTTCGTGACAAGTGGGGACTCATCCGGGATTTTGAAGGTATTGTGTTTGGGAGAAAATGTGGAGTTCATGTGTTTGAATCTTTTGTTACAGATTTTTCTGGAGTAATGTTTGGTAGGCCCAGTATTGGTTGTCTTTGTTTGGTAAACTTGCCACTGCGGTGGATAGTTGGTTGTGTGCTGTGTTGGAGAGAGTACATTGGTTAGTTTCCAGGCCCCTGCTAAGGTTGGAGACTCTTGCTCTACTCGCTGTTGGGACATTGGTCTGAGGAGGTGAGTACAATCGGCTGTGTACCTCAGTGGGAGATTTGGGTAGGGTAGTGACACTTGCTACCCGGCGCTAAAGCCTTTCTTTTTCCCGTTAGGTTTAGTGACGTGTTTCACTTTGGAATACGTTGGGCATGGTTATTTTGTTATTTTTGTGTGGTGTCTGGACTGAGCAGTTGTCTCGGGTGCACATCTGTGGCTTGGGGGAATCTGCCAGCATGATGAGTGTTTGTTTTTTTTCCTTGCCAGCGGGCTACAGTGCGTAATTACCCACCGCAAATCCGTACGAAGACTATGGTTGAGTTATTGTTGATTTTGGGGAAGCTCCATATATATCTTTATCTTCTGTGGTGCCCAGTGTGATTGTCATTTCTCTTGTTGTGGTCTGGTGCGCTCAGCATAGGGGAAGAGAGAGAATTTCTTTATTGTATTTACTTGTGACTATGGTGTCTAATGTAGATGAGTTAATTCGCTTTCCATCAGAGGAACTGTTAGAATTATGTACTGAAGATCAGCTGTTGAAGATTGCTGAACACTACAAGATTGAACTTAGTGCTAAAAGTCTAAAATTCTGTTAGGTTGATATTGAAAGCCAATCTGATGGAAAGTGTTATTCTTGAAGTTACCACTGGGGCATCCTCTGCGGAGGACTAGCCGTCTCCCCGTTTCGTGATCATGTAAAGTATGAAAAGGAATTGGCATTTAAACAGGATTTGGAGTGTGCAAAAATCAAGTTGCTACCAGAGCGGCTACAGTTGGTTAGGGAAGGAAAGCTCTCAGGGGAAAGTTTGCTCTGGGAAGATTTCTTCTTTCCTCTTAACCTCTTGAAGCTAGGGGGCACAATTTTTATGTTTGGAAAAATAAGGTTCCCAAAGTAAACGGCCTATTTCTCAGGACCAGATGCTAGAATATGCATATAATTGACAGATTAGGATAGAAAACACTCTAAAGTTTCCAAAACTGTAAACCTGATTCCTTTTTCTGTGGCTTCCCTAAGGTGTCAACAGTCTTTAGACATAGTTTCAGGCTTTTATTTTGAAAAATGAGCGTGAAGGATCACATTGCGTAAGTGGAGAGGTGGGGGCCTCAGAGTGAGTTTGTGCGCAATTGAGTAAAGCCGCCATTGTTACTCGCGCTGTTATGAAAAAAGCTACACACTCGGTTGATATATTATCAAATATATATTTTAAAAACTACCTGAGAAATGATTATAAAAAATGTTTGGCATGTTTCTGTGGACTTTATGAAGACTATTTGCTGTGTAACTTGGAGTCTTGTGAGTGAAAACATCTGAAGATCATCAAAGGTGAACGGTTCATTTGATTGCTTTTCTGATTTTTGTGACCAAGCTTCCTGATGCTAAGTGTACATAATGCTATGCTAAGATATCGATAAACTAACACAAACGCTTGGATTGCTTTCGCTGTAAAGCATCATTTCTAAATCTGAGACACCCTTCATTATCACATTTATGCACACAACCACTCACTTACACCACTGACAAACAGTAAAAAATATATTTTTTTGTCATACACGTGGTACAGTATATGATATACCACGGCTTTCAGCCAATCAGCATTCAGTCCTCGAACCACCCGGTTTATAATTGAAAATAATGCCACTGATTAGATGCTTTAAAAAAAATTGGCTATTTCTGTTGAACCATATGGTCTATCTACTAGAAACTCATTGACAAAATGATTTTATATATGAATACTTTTTTTATTCAAGTATAAATTACCAAAGTTATAATAGATTGCCTTGGATTTTCTGTTAATTACCAAAATTACTGAAGATTCCAGTAAATTTGGTAAATTACCGGTAGCTTTGCAATCCAAACTGCAGTTCAATAAAACTAGCAAATCAGGTCTGAAAACTAACTGAAACTAAAAAAGAATTTCAAATAAAAATAGAAAAACTAGGATAAATAAAAAAGAACGAATATAAAAACACAAAACTATAATAACCTTGCACTCCAGGCCAATACAACAATTTGATCCATAAGGTGAGGTAAACTGAACTCTCCCTTTAAAGCATTACTCAATGCTAATGATGCTTGATAGGATGATTCTGTCCATTTAACCTTGCTTAAGAATGTAAACATATATATATCACCATGTACTCTTTAGAAGACCTCGATAATGTACACCTGGACCACTGTGTCTTTAAACCGGTCCAGCAATTCTGAAAGGTTGCTTCCCAAACATATGCACCACAGAGATCAATGTACAGTGAATATGTCTCGACGGAGACCACATCAGGCTGACATCAAAATCAATACGAGCTACATGTCCCACAGAATGTCCAGATGAAACCAAGCCTCACTCACGACTACCATCTGAGTGTAGTGAATGAAGCTGTTAAAATAGTGGAACGATATTGTGCATTGTTTAGTTTAAAAAGCCCCTGTAGATCCTTGGTATTCATCTAAGTTGGAGTGATGTTTGACCACTTTTGTTGTGTGTTACTGTTTGTGTGAGAGACAGGCCCAGAGAGGCAAGCCCAGTAGCAGCCACTCTCCATCTCTCTGTCCCCTCCTCCCTCCCGTGAGACAGGCCTCTGGAACACGGGGAGGGTTGGTGACGGGGTCGGCCCTTTCACACTCAATAAAACATAGTCCACTACCACTGTAATTACTGAATACAGCACATCCGCCTCCCTCACTCTTTCGCTCTCAGTCAGTAAGTCTGAATAAGCTCTGCACGTATGCCTAGTATTACTTAACCTTAAAATACATCTCGCAATGCTGGCAAACACAAAATATGACATCCTACATGGTTTATTTCATAAAAAAGGATGAGAACAGGAGCTATTATTGACCCTGTTGTTGACCATGTTATTATGCTGTTATCAACTACAACACAATAGTCTAAAACTTACATCCAGAGCATGATGTGGTTACAATGATCTATATAAACTTAAAGCCAAGAAAAACATCTAATACTTTGAATGTTCAGCTCTTCCTTGCTTAAGACTCTGTACTTTCAAACATGTACTGTGCTGTCTGTCTAACTGAGTGTTTAATATGAGGAAAGCCGAAAGCCTTCCCTATTTCCCTTATTCCTCTGACTGTGATGGACATCAGTCAAAGTCCTGAGCATAGCCATGACAGTTGTGCTTCCTGTGTGTGATGACCTCATTTGACTATCCTACCACAGGGCCAGGCCACAGCATGAGCAGACAAGACTCAACCTCCTGCCTCTCTACGTCCTGTTTTTCAGGACCCCTCTAAATGCCCACTGCAGGGGAGGTAAAGAAAAAAATGGAGGGAGAGAAAAAAGGGAAAGAGTGTGCCTTGGGGACACCCTTCCTCTCTGATCCCTCTGCTTGTTACCTTCCTGACTGTAAGTCTGAGACTAAACAACAACACTACTCCATCTCCTGTTGATTCTCTCCGTGTGTTTATTATATTTACAGTACATGGCCATTAGACAGGCTGGACAGGCACATGCTGCCACACCAAGCACACAACCACTTTCTATTCTTTTAGACGTCAGTACTTTCCTTGTTTTGGCCAATACGGATAATGATTTGAAACATAACCTGAGTTACATAATGATGAGTTATGCAAGTTCATACATAACAAGAAAACAGCCATGTAAAACAGTATAAATATTAAATTCAACTCCAAAACTTGAAAGTGTAAGGAAATGGCTCAGTTCCAGTTTGTAAGGCCTTAAGCGGAGTGGGACATAGAGCAAAGAAAACCCTCACGGTTCTGCTGCTTAATTTCAATGAGACCCTGACATAAGTGCGTTAAGAAATGAACACCCCAACTCTTTGTTCTTCCTGTCATCAGGCTGTGCTGTACCTGTAAATGGGGCTGTTGGCCTGGGGGCGAGTGGAGGCGAGCCAGCCTCTCTCTCCTGCTCCTACACTTCCCTTTGTGATTGCACACTTATCTCCCATTCCAGCAGAGCAGGGAGACGGAGGATTGTGGTCCCAGAAGAAGCACCACTAGTGTTAATGTCTCCTGATGCTAATCTGACACAAGGCTGATCCTTCACAAACCACTTTCTCCATTCCTCTCTCTCCTTCTTTTTCCTTCTCCCTCTGTCTCCCTCATCTATCTCCCTTTCTCCCACTCCCCCATCTCTCACCCTCTCTATCTCCCTCGTATCTCTCTCTTTCGCTCTCTCACTCTGTACATTCCCTCACCTCTGTTTCCAAGGCAACTAATGAGATATTAATAAGATCTACCAAAGGGCTGTGTGAACAAAAATTAGTGGGAAATAGGCTTTGAGAAAAAGAGGGAGAGCTGCTTCCCTTGTGAGTTAAATAAAATGCTTTAAATATGTGCTCGTATTGGACTTTCTACAGCCTGTAAACTTTATTTGTAAAACATTTATTGGGGTGACATTATCTTCCTAGAAAATGACTTGAAAAACAGTACTGAGAAGCTAAAACAATAACTATATGAGGGCCATGACTGTTATAAAGAAATGTCATTTCCACAAAACATAAACCTATGGAGTGAACTGAAATATGTAGATATTTTCTACATGGTCATTAAGTTTAAAATGAATTGCTTGGCTTAAGATTTAGATTTTTAAAAAGCATGAATGCTATACTCTGAAGAGGTTTGCAATATACTGTTATTTCAATTGTGAAGAAAACAACATTTGACTTGCAAATCTCACCAAATGATAACTCCTAGGAACCATTGTGTGAACAATGAGTTTAAACCCACACCCTTTGAAATAGCTATGATATGTTGAACCACTAAAAGCTATGTGAGAAAACACATAATGAAAATGTTACATTGAGTAATGGCTTTATGTCACTGACGGAATGAAGGGTGAATGTGTTTTTTTATAGATGACCTCGAGATACCAACAGACAATAGAAAGTATTTTCCTTTGTTTATTTCAATGAATAGTTATACTCAAGTAGGGCTTGTTATGATGTTAGTAGATCCAGCCCTGACATACTGTACATTGGTAATTCAAGTCAGAGTTCAACAAGGGTTGAACAGTGACTCACAAACATTCCAGAGCATGTTCTGCATAGCTTGCATAGTAAACAATAATGGTTTATTGAGCTTATGGCTACTGGGGCATGGCAATGCTTCTCCACTTTTATAACTATTTTAGCATGCATTTTAGACCTACCTTGATCAAGTTGATAAAAAAAGAAATCCATTGACATGTATGGGTGTGTGACTTGTAGGCGACAATGATGCAAAGGTTAGCGTTTTTCATCATGAATCTTGCTCTGAGTGTTTGTGTTGAGGAGTCAAATCAAAGCAGGCCAGGCTGCGAGTGGTTAATCTCTCCAAATGATGACTCTTACCTCAATCCAACTCTCCACTGACCCAGCTGTAATCCCTCATTGGAACAACGCAAGTTCAAACCATGATCCATCCTGCTAGCACCCAACTCTGGCTGGGAAGATGGAGCTACAGACAGCGGCACGCAGAGACAAAGATACTTATCACCTCCACAATGACATCATCAGGAAAACCCCACTGGATCAACTGAATATTCTCTTGGGGAAATTAGCTTTAGACCCCCACATCATACATCATCCATCAATAACCTGGGAGACAAATGCAAAAAACGTAGCTCTTTAGGAGAGAGCACAATAACAGAACATACACCCTTGCCAATCACTACAGGTATCCTATTGTTACTTTTTAATGTATTCCTCTATTGCATGCTGAAATCAGCTGAATTGAGAAGGTTTCAAAGGTATGGTAAGGTTTGGATAATAGGCTAAATCTTCAGAAATATAAAGGACATCAGATGCTGACAGTGAAACTGAGCGCTAGCAGACAGACACCCTCACTCTCAGTCACACAGTAATGTCAGGGGATGAGAGGACTATGCAAGGTGACTTTGACAAAATGCCTTGGGGTCCATGAGAGAATTCCATTGAAGTGACTTTAATATGGCATTTGTTTCTCATTTATCACCATATTGAGTCCGACAAACCTGTATGATGGAACCAGCAGGAAGAACAAAACCAATACACATTTTCCTCTGGCTTGAAGGCATAGTGAGAAGAATCTGAGGCCAGTAAGACAACTGCAACAAGCTGGAGATACAGTGTACTGTAATCACTGCCAACATGTATGTACACTCTAGCAGACAGAGCCAGTTACACTGTACTGTTCAGGTAACTTCTACTGACAGTGCAGTGAAGTTCAGACTTTGTAACTTCACAGTCTAAACAGATGTTGTTGTGCTGGAGTTTGTGTGTGTGAGTATGTGAGTGCACATGTGTTTCTGTGTGAACTTAAATGGAGAGGAAACGGATAAATGGATAAAACCTTGAGATGGATTTGAGGAAGAGTTCTCCCCCCTGCCAGCCCCGGTACGCTGGTTGTGTGCAGTAGTCGCAGCGTTGTAACATAATTACTGCTGGGACAATTCTATTCCCAATGATCCATTTGTGTCAATCAAGTTTTCGAGCCTAGCGAATGAATGGATTCTCAGTTTCTCAAGGATAAAGAGATGACCCTCTCCTTACTGGTATATCCATTTCATGTGCAGAGGCCACTCTCCTTCACAAGGTTTGTCTCATTATGCTAATAGTTGTACAAGTTTAAGCATGTAGAAACGGATGCAAGCTTGGATTATTCTTGATTAAAAAGATCTGGTTTTGGCAATTGAGAAATGCATGATGTACATTAATGCTATCCTAAATTATACTGGCATTGGCAATTTTCCATCAATAGTCAACAAACCACAGGCTAAACCCAAACAATATGCAAGTATATTCACTTGAATATGTTGCTGTTCTTAGATGAAGCCCCAAATGTAATATTGTTCCATCATCCTTAATACCTTGTTATGTGATAGTCAGTAATCACTTCTAATCAACCAAAATGTTATATTCTACTGCAAAAAAATTACTAAAGTGTCTAACTACTTACATCAAATTAACTACTCACATAAGATTTTAGGGCTCCCGAGTGACACAGCGGTCTAAGGCACTGCATCTTGTAGAGTTTCAGTGCTAGAGGCATCACTACAGACCCTGGTTCGATCCTGGGGTGTATCACAACTGGTTGTGATTGGGAGTCCCAAAGGGTGCGGCCGGGGTAGGCCGTCATTGTAAAATAAGAATTTGTTCTTAACTGACTTGCCTAGTTAAATTTAAAAAATAAACCGTAACAGCCACTTAATGTCTCGGAGCCAAAACCTCTCTCCAAAAACATTTTATCACCAACATCTCTTATGACAGTACGCCAATTTTACCAGTGGATTTCCTGGCAGGAGTTAGTGTCAGAATCTGACATTCTCTCTGTATGAGCACTTCAAGTGTCACAACGCACCAAATTCTCCTTTTCTAAATCATTCGGATGGAGTCACAGATGACACAGGTCTAAAAGAAATTCAGACTACACATTCCTCCGTTTTTCTGTACAGTTCTGTAGATTTTCTTCATCAATCATAACTTCAACTTTTCAGGGATATCAGGAAAAGCCCATTTTCAGAGTCTTCTGTAAACATGCATGCACCCACACCCAAATTTACGCATTCTAAATCCTTATAATATAATAATATATGCCATTTAGCTGACGCTTTTATCCAAAGCGACTTACAGTCATGTGTGCATAAATCCTAACCTGTTGTCTAACCTAACCTGTTGTCTGTGTGATGTGGTGGTATGTGTCCATTTGCATGGTTGTCCATCATCACAGGGACTTCTCACCAGGGAGAGATAATCCCACCAACGCAGAGGGGTGCGACAGCCTCCTACCCCCCAGGCCCCCTACAGGCTGTGCTAAGTGGCATGGCAGCCTTTTGATGTTCCATAGAACACAACACTGAAATGGTAAACAGCACAGATGAATCAAGATCTTCCTCCTGGGGGAATACGCTGTGTAAGGATGTTAGGGACGTCATGCATTAATGTGTATCGGCAGCACTACAGTTCCTCACTCTCATCCCCTCTCTAAATTCACTGAATATCCAGATGAGACTTTCCGATTCAGTTTAGATATTTCATTCTCCTTCAAATATGTTGTTTGATCAACAGCGGGCAGATTTAAATACACAAACAAATTAAACTGCTCTGAGTTTACCATATTGTGTTGTACACATCCTGTCTAGTTTCTGTTGGCTGTTAGTGTGTTTCTTCCTGTCCAACGGAGCACTGGTGCTTCTTTTAATGGGAGTTTAAAAATGGCTTGGAATAAATATTAGATTTTCTTTTCCCATTTTTCTTGTGCTCTCCATCCCTCTGTTGCTCAGTGTTCCATTACATAAAATGTTTATGCAACCCAAGCAGCATGGACGGTTATGACTCACAATAACTGTGAAAGGTTCAACATTGATTAGATAAAAAAATAAAAATATGACACCACACAAACCTAGGCCTACATGGATGATTGTGGAAATGACTAAATGTAACACTAATCCCTTGAGGTAAAAGTACAACAGTTGGAAGATTTTCTAATGCTAAACAACATAATTGTAATTGGTTTAATAGACTGATTTCAACATACAGCCAATAAATCCATATCACTTTGGCAAGGTGAAACCATTTGTTTCTATTACAACGTAAGCCTTCATTTTCAACAAATCAGTTTTATGTCTGCTGGTTTCAATTGGTTGTTTAGTGTTTTTGGCATGATAAAACCTCTTCCGTTTATTGTAAATGGGTCCTTGTTAAAACCGACAGGGAGAAGAGGAAAGATGTACAGTAGAGATAACATTAAACACAATCACATCATGTAGGCACCAGGGAGAACGTTCATGGGATGCAAGGTAATTTTACTTCAATACCGAGTCAAAGCTGAGTAACAATTTTCACTTTGAAATAAAAATGTGCTCTTATATAAACAGTGTCTGCCTGGTGCATGACTGGTGTTTATGCAATCAGGTTTGAATGGGGGCATATCCTTGGAAAAGCTACGTTCTGACAGGACACAAAGGACACAAAATGAGTCATATTAAAGTATTTTCTCTATACTTGTTGTTTGTTGCTCAGAAGACTGAATCTGAACAAAACATGAAAACTTTCCTCCAACTAATCCATCTCAAGATCAAGGATAAAAGTATTGTAAATTATGCAAGAATGTATTGTTTAAGCAAAGGGCTCCACATCAAATAAACAATATTATGAATATTTCCAGGCATTCCAGGAAGAATTGACTTAGTTTGCATAATGATTCAGTACCTCCATAACATACCGGTGCTGGGGAACAACAGGAATTGTGTATGGGTGGAGAAAGTAGAGCTGATACAATCCATCTTTAACACAATTTACATGTTTTGTAGATGCACAACTCAGCCTTTTGGAATTCCCTAAATGTCCTCTGACTCGATATTATACCAAATCAAACCCATTCCTTTTAAAGTCAATAGGACAGACACATTGTGACCATCACTTTGATAGGTCATCAAACAGTTTGATAGGTCATCAAACAAACATACCCTCACATCCATACATAACTACACACACACACATAAGCATGCATGCACGCTCGCACGCACACGCACACACAACACAACACACAGTGAGATAAACCCACTGGCCCTGCTGCCTGCCTCTCCAGGAATCTTTTCAGCCTAACTGTTCTGTGATAGCCTGTGGCCCAGTTGCTGGTGACGGATGCCTCTCCCCCATACATGGTCTGAACACTGTTGGCAGTTGGGTCAGTGACAGGAGGGCCGAGGGGAGGGAGGGAGGGGACTAGGAACAAGCTGGGGAGCATTGAGTGTGACACTGGCCGAGTACAGCCACAGAACAGCTGATATACCAGTGGGTTTTGTCTACCATTTCACCTGGATCACCAGCTCACGGAAGCCACACAGTCTGCTCCCAGGCAGAGAGAGACTGGACTGGTAGAGAGAAGGAGAAGAGGAGGGAGGGAGGGCACAGACAACTGGCAGCCTCAACATACTCTCAAACAGAGGCTTCAGAGAGCTGGGCTCTGGAGATGGAGAGTAGGGTACAACTACTGCAGCCTGGACAGGGATTAAATATATTTTGGGGGATGAAGAAAGACAGAGTGCCCTAATATAAATCACCATATCAAAACAGTTCACTTTCAAACTCAAACATTTCAGACATCTACAAATGTTTTTCCATTCCAGGTGATAACCTGTAATGTATTACCGCTCCCAGCACTAAGTTGTTATTGTGAGACTACATGTTTTACTACAGGAGTGATGTAATGTTTTCCCTGGTTGGATGCTGCCAGGGCTGTAAAGGCCAAGGAATGATGTCATGCCCAGCCCAGTATTAGTGACACGTCCCTGCTCCGCCTTCCACTTCTCCTCATATGGCAAGGGTCAAGTCTCCTTTCGTACACTGGTGTAGGAGCATAGTAGGGGAAATTGATGGGGAGAATGTTTTTGGGCTGCACCTACTTCTGATATAATTTTACAGTGTCAAAGCGAAGGTGAGTAAAGACATTCTGAAATCAAGATCAAGTTCGTAAGCGTCACACACACAACGCTACATGTTTTGTTGAATACAAAACAACCTAGTGGACTTAAACCCCCTACCCCTAGTGTCCCTAATTACTTAAAATGCTCAGTTTTAAAACAAAACTACCGGTCATTCTGCTCAAACACGACCCTCAGAGCAGAGAGATGGTGGGACTTATAGCCTGAGTCCAGAGGTGGAACCGACCAGCTTTCAAACCAGAAGAGGGTGTTAGGTCACCACCAGCACCTGTACTTACTGACTGCATGGGGTCACACTAGGGACTATGACCTCCAGATCCCCAAATAAGGGCCATACACCTGCAAATTTGTTTATTATTTAGGACACACCTAATCAGATTAAATTCTATACTTTTGTATGTATAGTATCAGTCAAAGGTTTGGACACACCTAATCATTCCATAGTTGTTCTTTATTCTACTATTTTCTACATTGTAGAATAACAGTGAAGGCATCAAAACTATGAAATAACATTTATGAAATCATGTAGTAACCAAAAAAAGTGTTAAACAAATAAAATATATTTTATATTTCAGAATCTTCAAAGTAGCCACCCTTAGCCTTGATGACAGCTCTGGAATGTTTCCGGAAATTTTCCATGGGATGTTAAGCCTGGGTATTTCGGGAATTTTGCTTAAATTCATCAAACAAGTTCACTTATAACAGTGAGGTCTCCTGGCATATTTTGGTTAAACTATCCCCAATTCAATGGAATTGCAACCCTTTGCATGCACAGTGGATTCTTCCATCACATGTGCAGTGCACTCTTCCATGTACAGCTGATTCTCAAGATCTTGCACACTAATGAGATGCAATTGAGCCCTTACTACTACACTGTCCTATTTCCATACATGTTTCATTTTTAAACATTTATCTTACAAAGGAGTTGTTTAATCCAACTGCTTAACTATTTATCTATACATGGAATTGTATTTGGGGTTTTTCTTACAATGTTTTTCTCATCTTTACAGGAAAATGCCACGGGCACTCTGATGTGTGGAAACATTTCACTGCAACTAATGTAGAAGGAAAAGCAGTGTACTTTTGCAAATACTGTGCCAAATCATATGTGAAGAATGCAACAAAGATAGAGAATCATCTGGCCAAGTGCATAAGTTCCCTCGGTGCTCACAACAAGCAACCTCTGACAAAAGTCCCTCTACTTCTATTCAAGGTGAAAATTATGAAACAGACACCTTATCGATAGCAACAGCTCATGGTCCTCCTGGAATTAAAAGTGTATTTGACTCAATGAACATAGTCAGAGAAATGCTGATGAATGTCTTGCTCAAGCTGCGTATGCAACTGGTTCACCTCTGATTCTCACAGGCAATGTGTATTGTAAGAGATTTCTGAATGTTCTTTGCCAGCATTTACCCCTCCAACCAGACATGCTTTATCTACTCACTTGCTGGATGCAGAGATTAACAGAGCTCAAGTGAAGGTCAAGCAAATCATAGAGGAAGCAGACTGTATTGCAATCATCTCTGATGGGTAGTCGAATGTTCGTGGGCAAGGAATAATTAACTACATCATCTCTACCCCTCAACCAGTATTCTACAAGAGCACAGACACAAGGGACAACATACACACTGGTCTCTACATTGTAGATGAGCTGAAGGCAGTCATCAATGACCTTGGACCACAGAAGGTATTTGCACTGGTGACAGACAATGCTGCGAACATGAAGGCTGCTTGGTCTAAAGTGGAGGAGTCCTACCCTCACATCACACCCATTGGCTGTGCTGCTCATGCATTGAATCTGCTCCTCAAGGACATCTTGGCACTGAAAACAATGGATACACTCTACAAGAGAGCCAAGGAAATTGTTAGGTATGTGAAGGGTCATCAAGTTATAGCAGCAATCTACCTCACCAAGCTAAGTGAGAAGAATAAGAGCACCACATTGAAGCTGCCCAGCAACACCCATTGGGGTGGTGTTGTCATCATGTTTGACAGTCTCCTGGAGGGGAATGAGTCTCTCCAAGAAATGGCCATATCACAGTCTGCCGATATGGACAGCCCCATCAAGTGGAGCCTCCTGGATGATGTATTTTGGGAGAGAGTGGTAATCAGCCTGAAACTCCTGAAACCTATAGCAGTAGCCATTGCACGGATTGAGGGAAACGATGCCATCCTGTCTGATTTTCAGACTCTGCTTGCAGATGTAAGAGAAGACATGCGTACTGCCCTGCCCACTTCACTGTTGCTCCAAGCAGAGGAAACTGCAGTTTTGAAATACATTAAAAAGCATGAAGACTTCTGCCTGAAGCCCATACACGCCGCAGCATACATGTTGGGCCCCAAGTATGCTGGCAAGAGCATCCTGTCTAGTGCAGAGATCAACAAGGCTTATGGTGTCATCACTACAGTGTCTCACCACCTTGGCTTGGATAAGGGCAAGGTGCTTGGCAGTCTGGCGAAGTACACTTCCAAGCAAGGGCTTTGGGATGGAGATGCAATATGGCAGTCGTGCCAACATATCTCATCAGTCACCTGGTGGAAGGGAATTTGTGGATCTGAGGCTCTTTCCCCTGTTGCCTCCATCCTCCTCTAAATCCCACCAAAATCTGGCGCCTCAGAGCGCAACTGGTCGTTGTTTGGAAACACACACACCAAAGCACGCAACAGGCTGACCAACAAGGGTTGAAAAATGAAGGCTTTTTAAGCATGACAACGAGCCATCCTCAACATTGTTGGAAAGTGACCGTGAAAGTGAGGCCTCAGAGTCTGATGTTCAAGAGATGGACATTGAGGAGGTCCAGAGAGAAGACATGGAAGCCTGAGAGGAAGACAACCAAAGCTTTAGTTTCCAGACTAAATCATTTTACACATTTTGGGAGATGCAATGGATCATTGGGGATCATTCAATATTCCCTTTGTTTTGTTGTTCAGTGAAATCATCCCATGTAAAGAGTCAACTCATTTAATTAAAGTTAAATTCGTAACTAAATCTGGGTTTTTTTCTAGTGGAAGGATTTAATCATTTGCAATTGGTTTTTACCTTTATTTAACTAGGCAATTCAGTTAAGAACAAATTCTTATTTTCAATGACGGCCTAGGAACAGTGGGTTAACTGCCTTGGGGCAGAACGACAGATTTTTACCTTGTCAGCTCGGGGATTCGATCTTGCAGCCCTTCGGTTACAAATCCAACACTCTAACCACTAGGCAACCTGCCGCCCGAATCATGTCTACTTATGATATGGTACAAAGTTGATGTTTCTGTCTCCATATGATATGGTAAATATATCCAATGTAAAACACATCTACATTCAAATGGTATTAATATTAATTTGCATATATTCCCATTAATTCCCATATATTCCCATGGAAAATTTCCACTTCTGAATATTCCCCATTATGTGCAACCCTATAGACCCTGCAAGACAACTCAGGTCCTCCATCGGGACTTACCGTAAGTGGATGTGTCTTAAATGGGATACAGGGGAGCATATTAGTGGTCACAAGAAATCTTTTGATCTGGCAAATTAGATTATAATGTATTCCTTAATGTTTTTTCAAAGTCTCATTGAAATTCAGTCAAACTGCAAAATGTTTTCCTTAAATTAATGGGAAAATTCCTAAAACAATTCTGATCTATGATAATGTATGTATTTCAGTGTTATCTGTTAGGCTACCGCTTTTTTTTTTCATCTGCTATTACGATGCAACAAATCTTCAACAACAAAATGAAATCCATTTCTGACACCTACAGTATCATGCAAACAAAGAACAAACAAATCAACCACAGGATGGACTTCCTTGACTATGTACATAGGCTCTTATGTTTATGATGCACAACATGATTGTGTTTTTGCTAACGTATCAATAGTGACACTAATATTGTAGAATGAGAGACCAGAGGTCCATCAGGTGCATGGTGACTTTGTTTGTTGCCATCCCCTCTGCTCCACCACATAGCAGAAGCTTTAACACGCTAACCTCAGAAGCCACACTGCAGATAGCATGCATGTACTACTTATTTTTTCTCAGTTTATATCTTTTGTCAGTCCTCGGTATAACTCAAGTCACTTAACTTGACTTGGTAGAGGTGAATATATCAAACTAAACGTATGGTTCTTGTCCTACTCCAATTAAGTAACATAGCAGTACACCTTAAAGTTCACATGCGATACAAGTGCGTCACATTTGTTATGACAATGTGTCAGTTTAGCCCTCAGTTTGTTTTAATGATGTGTACCATTTCTTCGAATGCCATAGTGGCGTGGCACTGCTTTATTTTTTTTATCTGTAGAGAGCCTGTCAGAAATGCACTCAGAAAGAAAGATATCTAAAGATTGGAGTGCACTGTTGATCCAACATGACTCAACATGAAAACTGCTCTAGTCAATTTCATTTAGGGGCGATTCCACGACAGCATGTCCCAAATAAAACAAAATCTGTCAATTCTCACATAGAAAATTCATTAGAAGGAAGGATGTTTGACATGCTTTTTACATTTGTATTTTGAGACCTATACATGCCTCCTGTCAGAACCTTTGATCTGTGAACCGTACATGATACAGACAATATCTTGGTGTCATTATACTCGTTATGGAGTCCTCGAAAATATGAGGTAAGTCTATGTTCTGAGAAAAATTCACATTGATTTATTCAACCTTGAAAATAGTAATATCAATATCTCAAAAGCACCCTTTTACATGTCCGTATCCTGCAAGGTTCACGTATCATAAGCTGCGTTTAGACAGGCAGACAAATTCTGATATTTTAGTCCACTAAATTGGTCTTTTGACTAATCACATCAGATCTATTCACATCAGATCTTTTTTAAGCAATTAGTGAAAACAAGATCAGAATTGGGCTGCCTGTCTAAATGCAGCATATGATATGTGAACCGTGCAGGATACGGACATTTCAAATCAAATCAAATTTTTCACATTGTATTATGTGATCAGGCCACACAGAGGAACATCTGTGATAATCTGAAGTATCCAAAAAGGCCACGAGATGTCATTTTATAAAAATTAACCCAAAACTTGAAAGCTAGAAAAATTCTGGTTGTTTAGTGATAAACTTAGAAAGTTTCCAGTAATATTCCCTCTTTCCGCACTACCGGTGTCAATTTGGATTCGTAGAATAGGTTATTTTCTGTTACTGCTGAGCCTTTTAAAGGGAAATCTGATGAAAAAGGACTAAATTAAGCAAATATGAGAGCTCTTGTCAGAGGTAGGCCTTACTGTCAATGCTTTGAATCAGCCTACAGGATACATTCAAATGGCAATAGCCCAAATCAATGCCATATAGAAAGACAGCTGTGATCATCTAATACCTGGTAACAAATGGTTCATAATGTCCTTATGAAACTTTTAAAAATATCCTTGTGATGATTTATAGATTTAAAAGGGAAAGGTTATCATAAACCATTGATAACTCAATTTACACTATGAACTTCCTCAAGACTGTTTACTTCAACAAGTAAAACATTTTCACATTCAAAGTTGATTTGCAGTCTTAACCCTGTGTGGGCCACTTAAACAGTGGAGGGGAGAGAGAGACAGGGATGATAGTAGTGAAAGAGGATTAGCTGCAGATTGAGGCTGCCGCTTTGGTTCAGCTGATTCTTCAGTATGACCAGAGAGAGCTGAGGGGGTAAGGACAACTCTGTCTGACTGAGGGCTCGAAGGGGAAAGGCAAAGAAGACAGGAAGAAGCTGTCTATCTTTAAGCCGCTCTGCCCTGCTCAGCAGCACATGTGCTGAGTGGGCCGTATGGGGTGGCTTACTACCAGAGGTCACAGCCAAGGGCACGACAGTTGAAAGGTCACTGTTAGGTGCTCCCTTAGACAACAGTGCATTAGTGAGTGGTTCACTCATGCTTCTGTTAGAAACAGTTTTTCAGGCTATCAAATGTTTATAAGCCACTGTAGTTTAGGATATTGATATTTAGGTCAGAATGATAAGGGGCTAATTGTCAACAGAGTTGCTTTGTTGACATACTACAGTGACATAGCAGGCAGATGTGATGAGAATTATAAATAGGTCTATAGGAAAAATTGGTGCTTTTTACATTTGCTTTTCCAAGTATACATTGACCATCGGCCGCACCACTGTACGTTATTAGTATAAATCTTTCTTAATTTCAGATTTAAAATCATGTCTAATTATATATTTGAGTGTGGCTTTTCTTTTAAAAAAAGAAGAAATAAATAACTGCATAATAAGTGTTTGAATATGATTTCAAAATATTTTAATTATATTAACTTTGAAACCGCACCGCCATGTAGGATATTAAGCCGTATTTATAAAGGGTACATGTGGTATATTAGCCTGTGCCAGGGCTGGTCCCTGATCCACAGGCTAACGGTTTGGAAGTCATCATCACAGCACATTAAGGGTCTGCCTAATAACGTTCCAACTGTGCAGCCTCATAGCATGATAGACGGTTTGATTTGGCACACTCCACAACGTATTTGCAGAATAACTTGACTCAGTTTTGTGAGACTGGGGGAGAGAGGAAAAACGAACAAGGAGCTAATATTTTGATACACATTTTAAATGATAATTTTGTGTGTTTATCAAACTGGCTGGTATCCTGGGGGTAACTAACCCATTTAGCATCAAAGGTGAGGCTCTGTGACCAAATCAAATCCAATTTTTTATATTGTATTATGTGATCAGGCCACACAGAGGAACATCTGTGATAATCTGAAGTATCCAAAAAGGCCACGAGATGTCATTTTATAAAATTCCTCCCAAAACTTGAAAGCTAGTCAAATTCTGGTAGTTTAGTGGTAAACCTAGAAAGTTTCCAGTAATATTCCCTCTTTCCGCACTACCTGTGTCAATTTGGATTCGTAGAATACGTTATTTTCTGTTACTGCTGAGCCTTTTAAAAGGGAAATCTGATGGAAAAGGACTAAATTAAGCAAATATGAGAGCTCTTGTCAGAGGTGGGCCTTACTGTCAATGCTTTGAATCAGCCTACAGGAGACAGGAGAGAGGAGAAAAGTGAGGCTCCGTGACCAAATCAAATCAAATCAAATCAAAAAAATTATATTGTATTATGTGATCAGGCCACACTCCACAACGTATTTGCAGAATTACTTGACTCAGTTCTGTGAGACTGGAGGAGAGAGGAAAAACGAACAGGGAGCTAATATTTTGATACACAGTTTAAATTATAATTGCGTGTGTTTGTCAAACTGGCTGGTATCCTGGGGGTAACTAACCCATTTAGCATCAACGGTGAGGCTATGTGACCTGGTGGTCAGACAGGAGGCAGCCAGGGGTTTCTGTGTTTGGAGCTCAGCTCTCTGTTGGATTGGGTTGTGGGGTTGGGTGACACCGCTAGGACACTGTGCATTCCTCTGGGTTACACAGCCATTGCAGTAGCCACACACGATAGAAGGGGAAGTCAGAGTTGATTTGATGCAGTGTATAAACACAAGAAAGAACATCCATATTCATGGTTCGCCCTTTCTGGAATAGAATAACTACATTTATACCCATTTTATTTATTAAAGTACTCAGGAAGCGTTCCTTTAGAATAAATAGTCTAGAGCGTACACAATTGTCTGCTAGGCTCAAGATTCTGCATCCTGCCTCCAGGTCTCACGGGAGAATGCTGGAATCTCCAGTTTGATGATGGAGCTCCATTAAACAATGAATCATGTTGCTGAGAGCATGTGCAGAGGGCTTTGTAACAAAGAAACTAAGCAAAGTGGACATAGAGAAGAAGCATAGTGTTTTTCCTGTTGTTGCTCTGACAAATATCTTGAACATAATTGCCAAAGTTCCCTCACACCTAACTCTGAGAATAAGAGAGGACTTCCTACATAGGGTCGCAGTCACACTGGTGAATAAAGAGAGAGTAAGAGTGAAACAACTACTAATTTACACCTCGATGTATAAACACATTCAGTACTTTGATGAAATAATGTAATATCATGACCTTTGCTGATACTTGTTGATTGTGGGGAGGTGTGATACACAACGTGTATTCTTTGTTTATCTTCTTTGTTATTGTTATTGTATTATCTAAAGAAGTTTAAAGGTTAATTGTGTTAGCTACTGGTTCTCTCAAAACAAGTAGTCTTGTAGAACTCTCAAGAAATGTGCTATAAAACTGTGCCTGATGAGTCAGCTGCAGTTGACACCAGTTCAGCTCTCAAGTGTACTGTAGGGGAAGTGCTGTGCCGCAGTACAATGGTGTAACATGGTGAACACTACAAAATCCATGTACAGCTGACACTCTCATGAAACCAGATGGTCTTAATGATGTTTCCCACTTGAGATAAAGAGAATAACCAAAAGGACCAAATAAAGCATAAAACATTACTGGAGATCTAGGGCTGGGCGATATTACAACAGCATCACCTATCAACGATGACTGACAGCCATCATCGATGTTGACAACATTGTTATGTGACAGACGATGGTTTAGCCTATTTGAACTTGACTTGCACCGTGCCACAAAGAATGGAGTCGGAGAGAGCAAAATATTGTTTTAATTCCCTAAAAACGTAATTTAGCCGGGGGACTAATAATGAGAGTGAACAAACAATATAAATAGACTACAGAAAAATAAAGTTCAATCAAGATTAAGCTGATTAAGAAATTGATTTTCTGTGTGTGCCAGGAAAAATCCCCCCATGCGAGGTTGAAAACCAAATAGCCTACAACCTATCCTCCTACTAGGTCTATCATAAAAGCTTCAAGACAAGTTATTTCCTAAATATTCAAATAGCTATGAAGTTATGAACAGTAACCTATTTCCTAAATATTCAAATAGCTTAAGAAGGAGTTGTCTATAATGTGCCGCTATCAAAAATTACAAGAATGAAAGATGGAATCTATAGGCCGAGGCATATGCTATTCTCAATCACAGCTTTATGAGAAATATAACAAACAATTATAGTTCTGAAGACGGTACGCTTCTATCAAGCTCATGATTTATAACCTAACTCACTATGGTAAAACAGCCCGTTCCTCATCAGTTGACTGTCACTCCATCATGTGCATGCCACACAGACACACACACACACACACACACACACACACACACACACACACACACACACACACACACACACTGACCTGGCCATACGGAAGCTCCACCCGAAATATTATCTAAGCTTTTCCTCCACTTAGGCTTTGTCCAGGCTTTCAACGTATCTTTCGTCAAGTTATAGCATGCAATTTCTGGCTATAGCCCAACAGTTGTTTTAACTGAGTTTTTTTTCTCACAAAGACCATTTTGGGGGTTGGCCAATAGGGGGCGATGCCATCTTATATCACAATGTTTTATGAGTACCTAATCACCATAGGACAAAGGTTGACATCATCCAACCCTATGGAGATCCATGGCATATACAATTAAGTAAGTTAAGTGACTCTTAAAAAAAACAGGAGAGTAAATAAACAGGTAAACAACAACAACAACAATACCAAGATTTTTTAAGAACACGTGGCTTACCCAACTATCAAAGCAGTGATATTCTCTTTATGGGAAAATCCAGCTCCTGTCTGTCTCTTCCTTTCCCTTCAATGCTTCCCTCACTTGCGTTAAGCTTCCTGCTGCGTTTTCCTCCTTGGGAAAAATGTCCTGGGAGGGGGAGAGGAGAGTTGAGAAAGTGTTTCGCTCATTAATTCAGAGGCATGGTGTAAACGCCAGCATTCTCTTTCTGACAACCAGCGTTAATTGCATATCCGACTTGCCCACACACTCAACGTTTCTCCTGTGTGTCTCCTGGAAGGAGCTGAATCCAAGCTGTGATATTCTGGTGCTATGAAGAAAAGCGAGGTGGGAGACACTCCAGACCCCCACTCCTCACACCAATCACCACCTCAAAACTTCTCCCTTTTACCTGGGTCAACTTTCTTCACTCACAACAAATACTGTATTTACACATCTATCAATTTACAGAGAGACATTTAGGCCTGAACACACAAACATTATGTAATATGGTACTGAGAAAGATGATATTAAATTAATAACTGTATCTACTGCACCATGACATAACACTAGAGAAACAAACAAAACATTGCATTGCTCTTTCGTTAATAAGGCCACAAATATATATATATATTACAGACAAGGATGTATATTACAGATCAGGATACTATCATACTATGAGTGCCATATGACCAATTTTACTATAAGTTCTTAAATAAGTTAACTGTACTGCAGCAAATCACCTTTCTATAAGCTGGGGCGGTAAACGGTTGGGGGAAAAATGAATGCAGACGGGACCAAAACAGACACTCAATAAAAATACACACAGATATACCTTTATATTGCTGCCAAGACTGCCGTCCCTTAAAAAACGTTGCTATTTTCATTATCAACAAGCTAGGAATACCTCATGGTTGGGGGAACCGGGGGGGGGCATTAGACATTTATCAGTCAGTATCAACGAAACACTCTCTACTGTTATCTGTCTGGAATTATATACAATGGGGTCAAGTCAAGCCATACACTTTTGTCCTCATACTGAAGTTCACAGTGCCAGTAAATCATCTACAACAAACTAAGGTCCTGGGGTTTATTATTTGACCATCTTGTGTGAGTTTACGAGCTCTTGAGTGACTGCACATAACTCTTTACACTGACACCTACGATATGGCTTGTGGCCTTCCAAAACAAATATGCTGAATCAGAAAAGTGTCATTTGTTATTATGTTGAACCTTCATTTAATGATGTATGTTCATTTTAAATAGCAGATAAATGATCACAACAAATCAACACAGTCAATACCACCATGGCTCCTTCATAATATTATAGCTGTAAATCTGTTCAATCCATTCAGTCATTAGTGCAGAAAAACACTGATGTTGAGGTCATTCTCCTAACTATTCACTGTTACCAGACTGCCTCTCATCAGGCTTGTAATTAGAAATAAAACCATACAAAACAGGTGCAACGACTCTTCCATTCAAAAGATTGAAGCATTGCTGTATTAATCCTTTACTGGGAATAAGTTTGATGTAGCTCCTGACTGTGGAATGAATCCGTACTGGAGATATGCCCCAGGCTAAAAAAAAACCCATCAGATTCAAACTAGAAATATAATATATCATCAAAATAGTCCCTTATAACTGAGAACAAGACATAGGCCTACTATAAGAAAACAAAATTGCTTCAAAAATAGACATACGTCACATCTTATTGGTGGCAAACATACATTGCTCCATAGCAGAGGAGATGTTGCCCTAACTCAAGCAAATAGCAGTGATAAAAACAAAGCAACAATAGAAGTTGGAGTAGCCTAGTTCTAAATGGACAAATGACCACCACCAGCTGACCAGCAAAATGTAGATTTCAGAAATAACAATGCAAAGTATCTTTACCAATAAACTGACACTGTATAGACTACTATATATTACAATTATTTGTTTATAACAAAGTCATCACATGTTTAGGCTACTAACTTATTATTGTGAACCTATTAAAATAAGGAAATATTCTAGTCCACAAATAAGAAAATGCATTCGATTTTACAGTGGTATGCAATGGAATGGATAAAGTCAAGTTTTAGTTGTTCATACAGCTATAGTGCACATAGACGGTTATATTAATTCGACTAGTCTACACAGACAATTATAAAGGATTTCAAAGCAACCAAAGTAAAAAGCCGAAAAGTAATCTGACGGCATGTAATCTATTGTGATGTGATGGCATTGATGTGAATATATATATATATTTCCACGTAGATAATACACAACCAAGTAAAATTGCAAGCAAACGCATTCCTCCCGTTGTCTGAGAAGTCCACGACACTGTTAACTCTACGATATTGCGCGCTCACAAACATAATCAGTAAACAAGTTATAGTAAAGTCATAGCTAGACATTAGTAATTCAAGACGATTGATATAATCTATTATTCTAAGAAATATTCTGAAATTGACAGACTACGATAAAGTTGATCGAATTACTGTAGGCTACCAAATAAGATAAAGCATAACTGTTTACTTATTGGAGCTATAAGAGCAAAGACGCACGGGCATCTAGGGTAAAAATCAATGTATATCTAAAATAAGTGTCGCCTATTATTAGGAATACTAATAAACAATAGTTCATACTATATTCCTCCAGAATATAAACACAGAAACTGGCATGGCATAATCACATAGCGCTACATGTAGGCTACAGTATGGGATGGCTTTTCGATCCCAAATTCACTCTACGTCTTCCTCTTGCGCTTTCTCTCTCTCTCACTAGTGCCCCTCTGTGCAATATTGTTGCTATTTTTGCTACTCACCTTGTCTCCCAAGTTCCTCGTTGTATATAGACACTCTATATCAGAGGCTCCAATAGACATACAGGTAATTTCAGTCACATTTACACACGAACTGCTATTTTAGGGAGCAGACAAACTCAGAAGAGCCAGTCTCATGTCAGTGAGAGACTCCTCCCCTTATCTGACTAATACCAGACGAGGTAGAAATCAACCTCCTCCCACTCTCGTCTCGTCACTACAAAAAACTTAGGTTTGTAGTTTAGCCTACATTGTAGGCTACCTATATCATCTGGATTTCCAAAAGGTGACTCTAAAAACTGAAAAAATATGTGGAAAGGACACTTCGCGAGATATCTATGGTTTGTAATACGTGTTCAATGATATTAGCATTTATAATTCCAGTCTTACTACATCATTCTTTGAAATCTTAGTGTCAAAATAACACTCCTTTAAATGTTAACTCGGCTACGTTTGTTACTGATCCTCTCTTCGGTAGGCAGCTACAGTCAAGTGGTTGACACGTGGGTAGTGTAACGCAACAAATGATCTTACATTGTAAGTGATTGACAGAGTTTACTTGTGGCAGAAACTACAGTCAAATTAATTTAAACTACAGTATGAAATCTCAGCGACAAGTTTTTTTTTCTGGTGTTAATTATGATTGTTGGCCCGTCACCTCACACCCCTTAGATACGATTGACGTCATATCTCTGAAAGACAACAGCAGCATAGGACCATTGATTTTGAAAGGACATGTTTCTGATCCAATAGAAATCCTCAGCGGCTGGTCAGAACCAATTACAGAAGGGAGGTGGGATCTGTATAACTCGCATGCGAGTTGACAAAGTCACGTGTAAGTACAGGATCTGAGGAAGAGGTGTGGTGCAGATCCTGATCTCAGATTGTTTTTACCGGGATTTAAAGGAACATGTCCATGTGAAAGAAAACGTAGGTCAATTCCAGTTTCAATGTCTTTTTTTAAAAATAAGATTTTGCATGGGCACCTTACTGGAGTGGGTTTTGGAAGCATCAAGAAAACAAGTAAATGATCTGGCACCATATTTCCATCAATGTGCACAGTAAGCACGGGAAGGTTCATATAGTTGTGTTTTCATATTCATTTTTATTTATATTCGTTTTATTTGATATTCAGTTTAGTTTCAGTTAGTTTTCATGCCTGATTTGTTTGTGTTTATTTAGTTTTAGACCTTGTTGTATAAAAATATTTAGTTTCAGTTTTAGTGTTGCGTGGGAGGCTAGGAGCCATTTGTGTTGTATAGTTTTTAAAATTATAATACATAAGGTGATGGGTCAGGTCAAAGGTTAGATTCACATTATAATGTCAATCTCAATATGACTTGGATTTAAAAGGAATCATGCGAGACTGGTGCAAAACAATATGTTAAAAGGAAACTCCCTTCCCAATGTTTACACCAATCAAATGCTTTTTAACTGTAGTGCATGTCAGAATTAAGTTAGATATTAGAGCTGGGAATTGCCAGGGACCTCACGATACGATATTATCACAATACTTAGGTCTCGAGGTGATATGTATTTCGATTTTCACAATTCTATATGTATTGCGATTTGATACTGCAAATTTATTCTAATTTGATGTTCCAGACATATTACTCACTATATATCTGCTGCAGAGACAAGAGAGAGCATGAGAACATTAGTTTTGATCAGTCATGGAAATAGAAGTACTGAAAACATGTTGTCTCACTATTTAAGAAGAAGATGGAGAACAAGCTATAGAATGAAAAATTCCAGAGTTTTGGCGCAGGTACAGCCAACTAGCACTAGCTAATGCTACCTACAAATCCATACTTGGGATTCAAAGTATCAATATAATATAGTCCAAAATAATTTTGCAATATTTAACTGTATACATTTTTCCCCCCATCACTATTAGCTATAGCCACATTTTTCAAGTATGGGTAACTGTTAGCCAGACTAGATTCCAACCGTACGGTCATTTTTATATATTTTTTGTTTATTTAACTAGGCAAGTAAGTTAAGAACACATTCTTATTTACAATGATGGCCTAGGAACAGTGGGTTAACTGCCTTGTTCAGGGGCAAAACAATCTTTCGGTTACTGGCCCAAAGCTCTATCCACTAGGCTACCTGCCGCCCCAATTGTTCTAAGTACACCTTACCCTATAGGGTAGGACATGGCTTCTGTTTTGATTAGGACACAGTAGAGCCGGTGCCAGTCATAAAAAGTACCTCAATCCAGGAATACTATAAATGTACCCATTATCCAAAAAGCTACATTTTGGATTGTATGTTGCATTGAACAACAAAGAATAGTGAGCCAATCAGGCCCCTTGTTATTCACTGCAACATGCATTCCAAAATGGCTGCTGTGGCTGCTGCTACCTAGCATGAGGATGGCAAAGGCAGTTTAATTAAACAAAATAGCAGTATTTCGATCTCCTCAATGTAGTTTTTTTGGATTATGGGAAACTTTGGAATACAGTGCTATTCCTGTATTAAAGTATGTTACTGAGCCATATCTCATGCTGGCTCTGTCTTGTCCTAATCAAAACATCATGTTTTTATTTTATTTTAGTTCATTTAGGAGTCAAAGGTAATAGTTCCAGAATAGTTTTAGTTTTTCAAAAGGGTTTGTTAATTATTGTATTTTAATTTACTAAATAGTTTTTGATGATTAGTTTCCATTTTAGTTTCAGTTTTAGTTTACTATAATAACTTTGGTGCACTGTCTACACACTCTGTTATGACCTGGGTAACACTTTATCATAACTTTCATAAAGCATTATCAAGGAAGAAATGTTCATATATGTGTATAAATGCATTATTTGTTATACATGCTTACAAATCATGAAATACTTATTCATTAACAGTTTATACATCATTTATTAATGATTACTCAGGAAAGTTAGTTTTTCCCTAGGGGTATCACATTCTAGCTATTGTATAAGTTTATTCTATACCCCCATTAAAGATCATGGAATAAGGTATACATTGCCCTTTTCATACTAATGTACATGGCATTTGTGTCAGAGCTTGTGTATGTTAGAGTAGAAAGGACCAGCACCTGTGGATGGAAATAGGGTGTATACAGACACAGAGTTACATCCCAGATCTCCAAACCACATTAGGTGTCTGAATAATGAATTCCTCAAATGAAACTCTGCACTGTTAAAATCCCTCATTAAATTGTTCCTACGGTTCGACTATCATTGATTATAGTGGGTTTATTTATCCCTCTCGTAGCTAGACTTCAGTCCTAAGCAAAACCCAGACCATCTACAAAAATAGTCCTGCCGGGGTGAGGCAGATTCTGTAGATCCATTCCACAAACACTTGTAAGCTCTGGAACCCTGTAACCTCAGCCTAATATACCCCTGAAACCCTCTCTTTATACCCCTGAAAAACCTCACCATATACCACTGAAGACCTCAGCATATACCCAGTCACTTGTGATACGATTGGGAAACAGTTATATTCCTATATATCACCACTTTGATAATAATGCATAATACTTTGACATCTCAGTAGAATGAGCCTTTGCTCACCACATGAATGCTCCTTGCCTGGGTAACACTCCTTCATATACAACCCTCCTCTTCCATGTGTCAAGATGGAGACGCTACTCATGACACCCCCACACCAAGCCTATGTTGCTGTGTGTCTCACCTGTTTGAGTTTTTTGCACAAATACCTTAACGGAACCAAAAAGGGTCTTCAGGTTTTTTCCTGCATGGATTCACTTTCTGTATCTCTTGTTTCCTCTCTTTATCTGACTCTCTTCTTTGAATCACGGCTTCTCTCTTGTTCTTCAAAGCCAGACCAGCTGGCTTTGGATGCTTTCCTTCTTGCCCCTGACAGGCCTGACTTCACACCCTCTGCCTCCTCTTGTCCCTTGGTCTTTCTGCCGGGAGTGGGGCGACAGCAGTTGGAAGGGTAGTACCCCAGATGGACGTAGACATGCTGGGCATGCGTTGTGTGACAGGGCTCTGGGGCTCTCTGGACGAGCCACAGCTGTCAGTCATGGGCACAGAAGGTGTTTGTGTTATTGTGTTATTGTGATTAATATACATTTTGAAGATTGTTCCACAAAAAACTAAAAGCTGGTTTACTTAACTCAATAAAGACCAAAGGAATCTCCAGAGTTCGCCATCCCTGAGACCAGTTGTGGTAACTCGTGTCTAAATTTTTAGTAAAGATGTTAGGTACAGTGGGACTTTTTGTAAAAGGGATTTGTAAATGATAACATAGTAATTCATCAAGCTATGTGACAGCAAAGAGGGCCAACCAACTTTCTGGTAGAGAATGCAGTGATGAGTACTTAAAATGTCACCCATAATAAAGAGCTGTGCGCTATGATAAACTGCATCTAGTGGCTTTAATGAAGTGGCAGCTGCGTTCATATAGGTGATGTTGCCGTAGTCTAGGAGCGATAGGAACGTCAGTCCTAACAATATGCTTTTTAAAAGACAGCTTTCCATCTATCCAGATGCCCAGATATTTGTAAACAGGGACACGATCGATTTGATCACAATCCAAAGTACAGTGCATTCGGAAAGTATTTAGACCCCCTAACTTTTCCAATATTTTGTTACGTTATAGATTTATTCTAAAATGTATTAAATATATTTTTTCCTCATTAATCTACACATAATACCCCATAATGACAAAGCAAAAACTGTTTTCATACATTTTTGCAAATGTATAAAAAAAAATACAGAAATACCGTATTTACGTACGTATTCAGACCCTTTGCTATGAGACTTGAAATTGAAAGATCCTAGCTGAGAATTAATCAAGGATTCTAATATTTTAGCTTGGCAAGAAAGTTTAGAAATTGGCTGATAATTATTTAGGTCACAAGGGTCACCACATTTGGGAATTATGTATCAATAACAAATAATATTTTACATGAATATTAAGTTGGACAAATACAAACGATAACAACCGGTTCCATCAGAGTACCAACTCTGCACCAGACTACAAAAAGCTCCAGAGACACTTTCCCTCCAATAAAAAAATATATTGAAGAAAATACTGGTATATGATATTGAAGAAAGAGATGGATGTTTACTTGGTAAATCAGGACTCTGCAAACAATTCCCCGATTCTCACAGTTTTCCAAGACGTAGTCTGGTCATGCAGCTCTGAAATAACACTTATATATGGCTCATTAGAACAGCCCTGTGACTCTCAAATCTGTGACTCTCCAATCTTTAACTGTCCAATCTCTGCTTCTCGATGGGGGTACTCTCTGAATACTTTTCAAATCCAGTCATGGGGCAGACAGTCAACAAACCACATACAATGCATTTGAAAAGTATTCAGACCCCTTGACTTTTTCCAGATTTTGTTACGTTACAGCCTTATTCTAAAATGGATTAAATTGTTTTCCCCCCTCATCAATCTAGACGCAATAACCCCAAATTACAAAGCAAAAACAGGCTTTTAGAAATGTTAGAAAATGTATTTATTTTTTAATTCTGAAACATCACATTTACATAACTCCAAGCGGGCTGTTATGTGCCTTTTACTGAGGAGTGGCTTCTGTCTGGCCACTCTATTATAAAGGCCAGATTTTTTTAGGGACCCTGAGTGGCGCAGGGGTCTAAGGCACTGCATCTCAATGCAAGAGGTGTCACTACATTCCCTGGATCAAATTCAAGCTGCATCACATCTGGCTGTGATTGGGAGTCACATAGGGCGGTGCACAATTGGCCCAGTGTCATCTGGGTTTGACTGGGGTAGGCTGTCATTGTAAATAAGAATTTGTTCTTAACTGACTTGCCTAGTGAAATAAAGGTTAAATAAAAAAAAAATTAAAAAAAATAATTGTTGGAGTGCTGCAGAGCTGGTTGTCCTTCTGGAAGGTTCTCCCATCTCCACAGAGGAACTCTGGAGCTCAGTCAGACTGACCATCAGGTTCTTGGTCACCTCCCTGACCAAGGCGCTTCTCTCCTGATTGTTCAGTTTGACTGGGCGGCCAGCTCATGGGCGGCAGTTTGACTGGGCGGCCAGAAACATCTCAAGAACGATCAATGGAAACAGGATGCACCTGAGCTCACTTTGGAGTCTCATAGCAAAGGGTCTGAATACTTTAGTAAATAAGATTTTTCAGTTTTTTAATTTTTATAAATTAGTAAACTTTAAAAAAAAATGTTTTTGCTTTGTCATTATGGGGTATTGTGTGTAAATTGATGAGAAAAAAATATATAATTTAATACATTTTAGAATAAGGCTGTAACGTAACAAATGTGGAAAAAGTCAAAGGGTCTGAATATTTTCCAAATGTCTTGATTTAAATTTTTCAACAAACTATTATATATATTTGAACATAAAGCAACTTTAAGAACTTGTATATACAGTAATGTCTGAATGTAACAATACACAAATATGTTTTATTAAAGCCTCTATAAAAGACAGTGAAATCATCACTAACACTATTACATATCTACAGCATGTTATTTGCCACAAAAATATGATTCAACAAAACACAGGTAGCAAGTCTTCAGGTGAAAGCACTGTTTATTTCTAATGGAATAAAGCAGGAAGTAAGTTGAAAAAAAGAAATATTACGTTGTCTCTGTGCAGACTCCAGATATGTGTTAGATAACTCTGTCAAAGATCTAAAAATACCCAACGTCTCAGTCTGGATCAGTTCTCTCATTACCAACTGTAATTAACACTAACCAAGCCCAGCCAACTCAGAGTAGTGTAGAGCAGCACACAACTGTTATGTGGAGGTATGACATGCGTAATGAGAATGACTGATTACAATATGTCATCTTAGTTCCCTGAGGGAGAGGAACGAGACTTAGCACATAGACAGGGGAATACAAAACCATGACTCACGAGTCAGGCTGATCAAGATCTATAATCATGTGGGTAGGCCAAGAGACATGTCACTCATGAATGCAAAAGTCCTGCTTTCTAAATACCCAGTCCAAAATAAACTCCTATCCTCTGGTCAGTTGTACAACCGAATGCATTCAACTGAAATTTGTCTTCCGCATTTAACCCAACTCCTCTGAATCAGAGAGGTGCGGGGGTTGCCTTAAATCGACATCCATGTCTTTGGTGTCCAGGGAACATTGGGTTAACTGCCTTTCTCAGGGGCAGAACAACAGATTTTTACCTTGTTAGCTCAGGGATTTGATCCAGCAACCCGACAACACTCTAACCACTAGGCTACCTGCAGGCTAGACAGATTCCACCATGTTGCTTACACCCATCCAATCCTTTCAGATCCATGAAAACTGTTTAGGAGTGAGAGTTAGGGTCATGTACTATAGTTGAGGAGTCATAGGCCGTCACTACCTCTGCACAATTGGTGAATATCCTGGGTGCAGGGGAGAACCAAAAGGGAGCACAATGCATTTGTACGATCCACGTTCGAAGACAAAGCACAGGTATTTGTGTGCCTCTGTTGATTTATGTACAGGAGTCTATCATGTATGTTTTTTCTAGTGAAATAACTTTTAACAGCGTATATAAAGGTTATTGTAATTAGTACCTGCATCTGTGCTTATCTCAGGAGTGACTGAGGTGGCATGTAAAGCATGTTTTTTAATGATTAGATGATCTCCCCTGGGGATTTCTAAACCCCTTGGGCTGTGGTTTTCGAGCCCATGCTGCTCTATTCTTCACACTGCTCGATGTTTACGAGCTCCGAAGGGGTGACGAGCCCGAAACAACTTATTGTCAGTTTGTTTTGGCCAGGCCCTTTCTCTGATAGAAGTAAATAGTTCCTGGCAACAATATGATCTCCTTAATTATCTCAAATATTCAGACTTGTCTTCATTTACAAAATGTGCCAGCCAAAGTACTGAGCTCATTAAAAATTGAACAAGGTTAGAAATTAAACTCTTCTTCCCATTATTCATTTTGGCCTTAATTTCAAGTATCATTTCATTTATCACTTAAAATGACTACCAACTAATTCACTCTGACATTTTGTGGTCAGGTAACATTAGCAGTATCTATGCAATAAGCTTGAAAGATTGAAAAGTCAGTTGTACTCTGAACAAACAAGAGGTACTACCCATTATTGGGATTTTTTAATTTTTTATAATATCTTTCTGAAGATGATTCACTAATGCATTGTTGACTTTAATTTATGAATGACAATTGAAAGAAACCACCAGTAATCGTTTGAAAAAAATACTTAAGATCAGTCAAAATACATTGTTATGAGCTGGTTTCCTTTGTACATTCATGGGGTTTTGACTGATATTTTGGTAGCAGTGCTATTATTCATGGGTATGGGACTGTACGCTAACATGGGATATTGATATTCACTAAGCATTATTATTTAGTTGTGTTTATTTAGTTTGGTCCTTCAGCATTATTACAGGTTCTTAAAAACACTGAATTACTTTGCTGTTACAGTAATAAAAACATAAATGTTGAATAAATACAACTAATTTAAAGTGCTAAAAATGTCTATGCTAAAATATAAAATCCTTTTTAATTTAGGAGCCTACTCAGATAAGCCATTGGTGATCTCCTGTAGCTCTTCGTATGAAAGTTTGGGATGACGAGTTTGTTTGAGTTTCTTGTATGACTACCTGTAAGCTCCTCCTAGAGGGTGGAGGAGGAGGAGGAGGGGGGGTAACCAGGCTCTGAAGTCGGTTTTTATCAGCTTTCTGGCAAAGTCAAGGAACAGTTTAGTGCATCTGTCAGATAGGGTGCACAAGCCGAGGGCACAGACTGCCTCTGGGTACCCTAAGTACTTCTGACCAAGGATGGTCTTACAGACACTTTTATGTGTGTGTTCTAGCCTTTCAGCCTGGTCTGTCGTCAGAGCCAGACCGGGGCTGCGCATTCCAGTACAGGGCACACATAATCTGTGTAGATGGAAACCAGTTCTGGGTATAGGATGCCACATTTCTTCTGATTCCGCAGACTAAACAGGTTCCTGTTGACAGATATCAGCATGTGGTACACTTGACTGTCCCATCGTAAGTTATTCTGGATGGTGTCACAGACTTCAAGGGTGTTCTGGTCAATGGAGAGAGTCAGCAGGCTGGGTGGATGCCTCATGTGGGTGACATGGAGAACTTTACATTTTTGTTGGGTTAGGTTCTGTGCTCCTCTATCCAGATGTTGAGACCATTCAGGGTCTGTTGGAGGGTACAGGGTAGTTGAGGTGTCCAAGTCTGAGCCAGATACATGTCATCCACATATTACCAGGGGTTTGTTGTGTCCCGAAGAGGGCACTGTCAATCAGGAATAGAAAGACTCTAGGCCCAAGCATGGTCCCCTGTGCCACTCCACAAGTGGGGTATTCCCAGTCAGAGAAATGCCCCTGGTAGGGTACTTTCTGATGGTGGTCGGTCATTAAACTGCAGATTCGTGGGATCAAGGGAGGTCTCACACCAAGATCAAGGAGGCACTGTACTACTGTTGTGTGGTCTACAACATTGAATGACTTGGCACAATCAGTTGCAACCAGTGTGCACACTGAGCAAGGAACATCAGGCTGAACAGGCAATGTTCTGTGGAACGGTTCTGACGGCCATGGTTTGTCTGAAGACTAGGTTTTCACAGTCTTTATAGGGAATTTTCTATCAATTTCAGGCAGGGGGGTGTTGCAGAAGGCGTCGGCTTTAGCATTAGAGTTGGTTGCTTCATTCACCCCCAGCCATGGATGTGGTAACTTGAGCTGATGGGAAGGAGGATCCCAGTCTTCAAGTATGTTTTCGTGTTGGTGACAATCATGTCAAGGATGGCTTCAACTCTGGTGTTTTTCTGAACCACATGACAGTTTGTTGTCAAGGCAGATTTCATGTACACTGAGGAGGTTGAAGTCTCCAAGAATTGCAAGTCCGATGTCTGGGTACTTAGTACAGAGCAGGACAGATGAGGATATTAGATGTTCAATGAGTTCATCCTGATGTGGTGATTGTGGGGGTACACCACAATAACAGATATGTGCTGTAGGATTCCCAGGTGTCTCACTTTCACCCACAAGCATTCCAGATGGTCGGGAACACTAATGCAGGTCAAGGGGTATGATGGAACACTGTCACGCCCTGACCCTAGATTGCTTTGTATGTTTTTATTTTTCATTTGGTCAGGGTGTGATGTGGGTGGGTATTCTATGTTGTATGTCTAGGTGTTGTGTTTCTATGTTTAGGCCTGGTATAGTTCCGGTCGTTCTCTTTGTTATTTTTGTTATTTATGTGTTCATTAAATAAATATGGACACATACCACGATGCACCTTGGTCCTCTCCTTCCAACAGCCGTTACAGAACTACCGACCACAACCGGACCAAGCTATCGACCAAGCAGAGGGTTCTGGACTCCTGGACATGGGAGAAGATTTTGGGCGGTAAGGGACCCTGGGCACAGGCTGGGGAATATCGCCGCCCCAGGGAGGAGCTGGAGGCAGCTAAAGCCAAGCGGTGGCGATATGAGGAGTTAGCACGGTAGCGCAACAGGGACGAGAGGCAGCCCCAAAAAATTATTGGGGGGGACACTCGGGGGACACACACGGGGAGTGTGGCTATGTCAGGTAGGAGACCTGAGCCAACTCCCCGTGCTTAACGTGGCGAGAGGTTGACCAGGCAGGCACTGTGTTATGCCATGAGGCTCACGGTGTCCCTAGTGTGCAGGCATAGCCCGGTGCGCTACATTTCAGCTCCTCGTATGGGCCGGGCTAGAGTGGGCATCGAGCCAGGAATAATGAAGCCGGCTCAGCGCATCTGGTCTCCAGTGCGTCTCCTCTGCCCGGGTTATATGGCACCAGCCCTACGCACGGTGTCTCCAGTGCGGTCTGTTCCACCCCGCCGCACTTGCCGGGCTACAGGGAGTATCCAGCCAGGACAGGTTGTGCAGACTCGGTGCTCGTGACCTCCAGTGCACCTCCACGGTCCGGTCCATCCGGTGCCTCCTCCACGCACCAGGCCTCCTGTGGCAGCCCCACGCAGCAGGCTGTCTCTCCGTCTCCACCCAGGTGCTCCCTCCTGTCCAGCGCTTCCAGAGTCTCGCTCCTGTCCAGCGCTTCCGGAGTCTCGCTCCTGTCCAGCGCTTCCGGAGTCTCGCTCCTGTCCAGCGCTTCCGGATACTCGCTCCTGTCCAGCGCTTCCGGAGTCTCGCTCCTGTCCAGCGCTTCCGGAGTCTCGCTCCTGTCCAGCGCTTCCAGAGCCGCTGGTCAGTCAGGAGCTGCCAGAGTCGCCCGTCACTCCGTGGCTGCCGGAGTCGCCCGTCGGAGTCGTAGTTGTTTTTTGTTGTGTGTCTGTACCAGCCAGAACTGTTTCGGTCGTTTCTCTTTGTTATTTTTGTGTTCATTAAATAAATATGGACACATACCATGCTGCACCTTGGTCCTCTCCTTCCAACAGCCGTTACAAACACAGTCTCTGATTGACAGTGCAACACCTCCACCACGGCAAGTGGTTCGCCATTTGGAAAAAAGGGTGTAGCCATCAGTGCCCAGTAACTCTTCAGGTATGTGGAGGGAAAACCAAGTCTCTGAGATTGCAGCAACATCTACGTGTTTTTTTGTCACAATGGCTTGAAACTCATCAATCTTATTTACAAGTTCTGGGATTCGACGTCGGGAAAGTTGATAACATAGCATGGTTGGATGGCCTGTTGTTCACGAGTTTGATTGTGATTTGTTATCAGACCTTCTAGATGAATGTTGGGTCTAGTGAGGTCAAATCTTCTGCCAACGACAGCCCTATTCTTGCGCAAGATGTTCTTGCGCATCCCCTTTTTCTGATGAATTTCCATCAAAGCCATTGCACCCCATCTTTGCTCAGGATCTTTCTCAGCTAAGGAGTGGATATATGAGCAGATTGTTTGAAACTCTTGAGGAATTCCATAGAGTACTTGAGGACAGGAGCCATTTCTGAATCATACACCCAATCTATTCCCATAATGCATTTTAAGAGAAGAGAAAGGCAGGATAGATGATTAAATAAAAAAGTAACTTTATATTTAGTGTTAACTTATTAAAGATGTCGCTATCTCGGTTTCCATCCAATTTGCGACAGATTTTAATGTGAATATTCTCAAATCTGCATAAATAAAAGATGCGCTTTTTCCCACCCAGAATGTTATTCCATCAAATTGACTGTTGCGAATAAAAGTCTGTGTGTGATGACATAGTGCACATAAAAATGACTTTTGTGGTTAAATTCCCATGTACCGAATTAAAAATACAAGTTAAATGGGTTTCCATCGTATTTTCAACTCTACTGATGGTTTTGTTACAAAACATGTGTTATATAGCAAATATGTCCGCTCTGGTATTGGCATGTACCCCACGCAAGCATCAATAAGCATGTGACCAGAATAAGACCCTCAATATTTATTGGAAAGGAGCATCAACCTTGTCACCTTCCACTTTCACCACCTTGTGAAGTTCATTATAATTTATTTCATCTGCAGCCAAAAAACTGCATGCTTTACCAAGTTGTAGTGGGAGAACCAAACAACATGTCATCGTGTGACTCCAATATAGACATTTGAGTAATTTAGCAGACACCCTTATCCATAGTTAAGTGCCTTGCTCAAAGACACATCGATTTTTCACAGAGTCAGTGTCACACCCTGATCTGTTTCCTCTGTCTTGTGCTTGTCTCCACCCCCATCCAGGTGTCGCCCATTTTCCCCATTATCTGTTGCCAGTTTGCCTTGTCTCGTCAAGCCTACCAGCTTTTTTTCCCCCTACTCCTGTTTCTCGTTAGTTCCTGTTTTCTAGTTCTCCCGGTTTTTGACCATTCTGCCTGCCCTGACCCTGGACCTGCCTGCTGTTCTGTACCTTACGACTATGCCCTGGATTACTGACCTCTGCTTGCCCTTGACCTGTCGTTTGCCTGCCCCTGTTTTGTAAATAAACTTTTGTTATTTTGAACTGTCTGCATCTGGTTCTTATCCTGAGATCTGATAGTCAGCTTGGGGATTCAAACCAGCAACCATGCAGTTACGGGCCCAACGCTCTAACCGCTAGGCTACCTGCCGATGGTTATTACAGCAATATTTCTTACATAATTCATTTTACAGACACAAAGATCCCACCGTGTATAAAGTATTTTGTTTTGTCAACATTTGAAAAGTTTACTGACAAATTAGCTGTGTTCATCAGGCCTGTCGTGACATTTTGTTTATCCGACATGTACTTTACGCACATAAAAAGGTTGGATGAAAATCTGGTTAGTGAAAGAGTGTTCATTTGCAGACTCACCTTCGTATTGTTTACTAAATTTCACAGTCATTTCAAATACAAGGAGTAAGTTACGAGTTATATTTAATCAGTTTTTCTTAATTGATTAAAGGAAGGAAAGGTGATGAAAGCTTAAGACCTGAATTTTCTGCATGAATTTAGTCATTAATAATGAAAGTGTCATGACATGTTTGAGAGTGGGATGCATCTCAGTTTATATCATACCAGACAACATTTTTGACTCTGCATTGTGCTGACTGGGCCTAAAAAGCCAATTTGGAAGCAGTTGTTGCTTGTCATTTCCAGTGTCTCTGTGTCTGCCATTGCTTTAACGAATCAGCAGTTGCCATCACTTCACTTTCCCACCACCTTTAATGTAAGGACATGTTGACTAGGAGCAGGATCAATTGTCTGCCTAATAGTATGTGAGAGAGACTTTTTTATTTTATTTGTTCGTTTCAGACCTCATCTTCTCCAGATGTTGGAGCTTCTTAAGCATATCCCTGTACTAATACTGCCACACTGACCAGGGAAATGCATCTGAGATACTACATAAAATAGCTGATAGTATTGATTTGATAAAGAGTAAGTTTAACGTCTAAACTTATAATTATGCACATACAAGATATCTGCTTAACGTCTAAACATCTACTTCATCTTATTTAATCTGCCGTGTTCATAAAATACAGGCATTGTTGTCTACCCATCTAATAGTGTTGCTTTTGTTGTGAGTCATTTAAAAAAATGAATCTGTTCCCATCCTTTCACATCTAACATCTAAGATCAATTTACACTTGAATTCACTAACACAATCTGTTCACCTCCCACTGATTGGGTGGCACCCAGATTAAACAACCTGTTTCACTCACGTATTTAATGGAATAGATTAATAATAGAATAGAAAATTGTCCACAAAAAAAGGTATTGTGATTGTAGGAAAATAACTGTAATATTCTAACAAATGCAGTACGTTACTTACTGCATTTCTATTTAATACATTGCATTCGTTCAATTTGAATAATGACTAGAATATCACATAGACCTGTGTTCATAGTATACACTAGATCAGTGGTTCCCAAACTTTTTATAGTCCTGTACCCCTTCAAACATTCAACCAGCTGCGTACCTCTAGCACCAGGGTCAGCGCACTCTCAAATGTTGTTTTTTGCAATCATTGTAAGCCTGCCACACACACACTATACAATATATTTATTAAACATAAGAATGAGTGTTTGTCACAACCCGGCTCATGGGAAGTGACAAAGAGCTCTTATGGGACCAGGGCACAAATAATAATATAATAATAATCAATCATTTTGCTCTGTATTTAACCATCTTACATCTTACATACCTTATTTGTTCATTGAAAATGGTGAATAACTCACCACAGGTTAAGGAGAAGAGTGTGCTTGAAAGGATGCACATAACTTGGGTTGTATTGGAGAGAGTCTTTGTCGTAGATCATTTTCCGCACACAGTCCGTGACTGTATTTCGTTTTCATGCTAGTGAGGGCCGAATATCCATTCTCACATAGGTATGTGGTTGCAAAGGGCATCAGTGTCTTAACAGCGTGATTTGCCAAGACAGGATACACTGTGCGCAGCCCAATCCAGAAATCTAGCAGTGGCTTGTGATTAAATTCAATTTACACATAACCGCTTGTTGCAATTTCGATGAGGCTGTCTTGTTCAGATATCGGTAAGTGGACTGGAGATGGGAAAGTGCCTACGTAATTGCAAAACCAACTCACTCAGGTGCTTCACTATATCACATTTGACATTGTCTGTAAGCTTGAGTTCAATTGCACACAAAAAAATCATACAATGATGGAAAGACCTGTGTGTTATCCTTGTTGATGCAGACAGAGAAGAGTTCCAACTTCTTAATCATAGCCTCAGCTTTGTCCCGCACATTGAATATAGTTGTGGAGAGTCCCTGTAATCCTAGATTCAGATCATTCAGGCGAAAAAAATCATCACCCAGATAGACCAGTCGTATGAGAAACTCATCATCATGCAAGTGGTCAAGCAAGTGAAATTATGTTCAGTAAAGAAAACTTTAAGCTTGTGTTAATACTTTGCCCCTTGATAACCAGCGCACTATGGTTGCTGCCCATATCATTGCATAGTGCATAAAATACACAAGAGTTCAGGGGCCTTGCTTTAACAAAGTTAACCATTTTCACTGTAGTGTCCAAAATGTCTTTCAAGCTGTCAGCCATTCCCTTGGCAGCAAGAGCCTCTCGGTGGATGCTGCAGTGTACCCAAGTGGCGTCAGGAGCAACTGCTTTCACGCATTTTACCACTTCGCTATTTCTCTCTGTCATGGCTTTTGCCCCATGAGTACAGATACCAACACATCTTGACCACCAAAGTCCATTTGGTGTCACAAAGCTGTCCAGTACTTTAAAAATATCCTATCCTGTTGTCCTGGTTTCCAGTGGTTTGTAAAAGAAGATGTCTTCCTTAATTGACCCCCCATAAACTTAACGGACATATACCAGGAGCTGTGCCAGGCCTGCCACATCTGTTGACTCATCCAGTTGTAACACATAGAATTCACTGGCTTGTATGCAAAGCAGTAATTGTTTCAAAACATCTCCTGCCATGTCACTGATGCGTCGTGAAACAGTGTTGTTTGATTTCTGGCTCTCACAGACCTCTAACTTCTTTAAGAGGCTCCTCAGTCCTCCACTCGTTACCTGTATTAATGGCACCTGTTTGAACTTGTTATCAGTATAAAAGACACCTGTCCACAACCTCAAACAGTCACACTCCAAACTCCACTATGGCCAAGACCAAAGACCTGTCAAAGGACACCAGAAACAAAATTGTAGATCTGCACCAGGCTGGGAAGACTGAATCTGCAATAGGTAAGCAGCTTGGTTTGAAGAAATCAACTGTGGGAGCAATTATTAGGAAATGGAAGACATAATAACATAACACTGATAATCTCCCTCGATCTGGGGCTCCACGCAACAGCTCACCCTGTGGGGTCAAAATGATCACAAGAACGGTGAGCAAAAATCCCAGAACCACACGGGGGGACCTAGTGAATGACCTGCAGAGAGCTGGGACCAAAGTAACAAAGCCTACCATCAGTAACACACTACGCCGCCAGGGACTCAAATCCTGCAGTGCCAGATGTGTCCCCCTGCTTAAGCCAGTACAAGTCCAGGCCCGTCTGAAGTTTTCTAGAGAGCATTTGGATGATCCAGAACAAGATTGGGTGAATGTCATATGGTCAGATGAAACCAAAATAGAACTTTTTGGTAAAATCTCAACTCGTCGTGTTTGGAGGACAAAGAATGCTGAGTTGCATCCAAAGAGCACCATACCTACTGTGAAGCATGGGGGTGGAAACATCATGCTTTGGGGCTGTTTTTCTGCAAAGGGACCAGGACGACTGATCCGTGTAAAGGAAAGAATGAATGGGGCCATGTATCGTGAGATTTTGAGTGAAAACCTCCTTCCATCAGCAAGGGCATTGAAGATGAAACGTGGCTGGGTCTTTCAGCATGACAATGATCCCAAACACACTGCCCGGGCAACGAAGGAGTGGCTTCGTAAGAAGCATTTCAAGGTCCTGGAGTGGCCTAGCCAGTCTCCAGATCTCAACCCTATAGAAAATCGTTGGAGGGAGTTGAAAGTCCGTGTTGCCCAGCAACAGCACCAAAACATCACTGCTCTAGAGGAGATCTCCATGGAGGAATGGGCCAAAATACCAGCAACAGTGTGTGAAAACCTTGTGAAGACTTACAGAAAACGTTTGACCTCTGTCATTGCCAACAAAGGGTATATAACAAAGTATTGAGATAAACTTTTGTTATTGAGCAAATACTGATTTTCCACCATAATTTATTATTGCAAATAAATTCATAAAATCCTACAATGTGATTTTCTGGATTTTTTTTCACATTTTGTCTGTCATAGTTGAAGTGTACCTATGAAGAAACTTACAGGCCTCTCTCGTCTTTTTAAGTGGGAAACTTGCACAATTGGTGGCTGACTAAATATTTGTTTGCCCCACTGTAACACAATAGATCTGGTTTAGATAACACAATGAAAAAAAACATACGTTTTTTATTTTTATTGTTGCATCATCATCTTTAAAATGAAGAAGATAAAACAAACATTCAAATAGGATGATGGGGACAATTTCAGTAATAAACATAGGAGGGCAACAGTACTTGTGCAAAGTTTCAGAATGATAACTTACAAAATGAGTGTGCTTCATGACATTTATCATGAAGTGACCAAGTGGCCAAATTGGTGAAATTATACATTTAGAATGGAATAACTATATACAAAATACCAAAATGGTATTCTAACACCCCCCCCCCCAAAAAAAAACAAAATGTAGAAAAAACATGAAGAAGAAAATATATACATTTACAAAATAACACTTTCAATATTTGGAAGACCCTCAGTCCTCTACACACAATAGTATGCTGCTGATGCCAGGTGCCATAGCACATCCATGCCTGCAGAAATACATTTGGGCAGATGAACACCACTTTTGGCAGGAGCTGGATGAATCAGCTTCAGTAGGGGATGGACACCTTGGCACTGGGGGCTCCCATTCAGAGTCAGTGTCACTGTGAAAGAAAATGTTCAGTTAGGATAGTTTCACATATGAGCCCTGTATCAACAGGTATAACAAACATATTTATATATAGAATACAGGGAACATAAGGTTGAATATATTATTATAGACCTGCTAGATATACTGTCTCATTTATATTATGACAGATCAGCTCGATCTACTGTCTTTATTATATTACAACAGACCAGCTGTATCTACTGTCTCCATTTCACTTTGGCCATTGTTATGGGCCTGCCCTCCCCTCGACAGCCTCAAATAGGCTATTTCATTTCACAAATAATATTTTATATTATTAATTTCAAACAACGGCATTAGCATGAGAAGAATTTACCAGTCCAAAATGATGTCCTCTCCGTTCAAAATATATTCCTCCATTTGGGAATCACTAAGCAATGTCTTCTAAAATTGTGTGTACATCTGTATTTCTAGACTTAGATTTAGCTTTCCCTGACTTAGTCGCCATACTGATTGATATATAAACAGCTGAATATATGCTTTACCAAAACAACGCTGTGCGCAACATGCGTTGGTCCTTCCGGTATGAAACTTCATTGGCGAATGACCCTCTTTACGGCGGAGTTTACTACATGGGTTGGTCTTCCAACACATAACCATTACATATTGCCGTTTACCTCAGCTCATTGGCTATCTACCCAGCTAGATTTCAAGACGATCAGTGGTCATTGGGTTAAAATACAGTCAATCAACAAAACAGCGGGCAAATCATTGGTGCTTACATTACATTACATTACATTTAAGTCATTTAGCAGACGCTCTTATCCAGAGCGACTTACAAATTGGTGCATTCTCCTTATGACATCCAGTGGAACAGCCACTTTACAATACTGCATCTAAATCTTTTAAGGGGGGTGAGAAGGATTACTTTATCCTATCCTAGGTATTCCTTAAAGAGGTGGGGTTTCAGGTGTCTCCGGAAGGTGGTGATTGACTCCGCTGTCCTGGCGTCGTGAGGGAGTGTGTTCCACCATTGGGGAGCCAGAGCAGCGAACAGTTTTGACTGGGCTGAGCGGGAACTGTACTTCCTCAGTGGTAGGGAGGCGAGCAGGCCAGAGGTGGATGAACGCAGTGCCCTTGTTTGGGTGTAGGGCCTGATCAGAGCCTGGAGGTACTGAGGTGCCGTTCCCCTCACAGCTCCGTAGGCAAGCACCATGGTCTTGTAGCGGATGCGAGCTTCAACTGGAAGCCAGTGGAGAGAGTGGAGGAGCGGGGTGACGTGAGAGAACTTGGGAAGGTTGAACACCAGACGGGCTGCGGCGTTCTGGATGAGTTGTAGGGGTTTAATGGCACAGGCAGGAGCCCAGCCAACAGCGAGTTGCAGTAATCCAGACGGGAGATGACAAGTGCCTGGATTAGGACCTGCGCCGCTTCCTGTGTGAGGCAGGGTCGTACTCTGCGGATGTTGTAGAGCATGAACCTACAGGAACGGGCCACCGCCTTGATGTTAGTTGAGAACGACAGGGTGTTGTCCAGGATCACGCCAAGGTTCTTAGCGCTCTGGGAGGAGGACACAATGGAGTTGTCAACCGTGATGGCGAGATCATGGAACGGGCAGTCCTTTCCCGGGAGGAAGAGCAGCTCCGTCTTGCCGAGGTTCAGCTTGAGGTGGTGATCCGTCATCCACACTGATATGTCTGCCAGACATGCAGAGATGCGATTCACCACCTGGTCATCAGAAGGAGGAAAGGAGAAGATTAATTGTGTGTTGTCTGCATAGCAATGATAGGAGAGACCATGTGAGGTTATGACAGAGCCAAGTGACTTGGTGTATAGCGAGAATAGGAGAGGGCCTAGAACAGAGCCCTGGGGGACACCAGTGGTGAGAGCGCGTGGTGAGGAGACAGATTCTCGCCACGCCACCTGGTAGGAGCGACCTGTCAGGTAGGACGCAATCCAAGCGTGGGCCGCGCCGGAGATGCCCAACTCGGAGAGGGTGGAGAGGAGGTTCTGATGGTTCACAGTATCGAAGGCAGCCGATAGGTCTAGAAGGATGAGAGCAGAGGAGAGAGAGTTAGCTTTAGCGGTGCGGAGCGCCTCCGTGATACAGAGAAGAGCAGTCTCAGTTGAATGACTAGTCTTGAAACCTGACAGATTTGGATCAAGAAGGTCATTCTGAGAGAGATAGCGGGAGAGCTGGCCAAGGACGGCACGTTCAAGAGTTTTGGAGAGAAAAGAAAGAAGGGATACTGGTCTGTAGTTGTTGACATCGGAGGGATCGAGTGTAGGTTTTTTCAGAAGGGGTGCAACTCTCGCTCTCTTGAAGACGGAAGGGACGTAGCCAGCGGTCAGGGATGAGTTGATGAGCGAGGTGAGGTAAGGGAGAAGGTCTCCGGAAATAGTCTGGAGAAGAGAGGAGGGGATAGGGTCGAGCGGGCAGGTTGTTGGGCGGCCGGCCGTCACAAGACGCGAGATTTCATCTGGAGAGAGAGGGGAGAAAGAGGTCAGAGCACCGGGTAGGGCAGTGTGAGCAGAACCAGCGGTGTCGTTTGACTTAGCAAACGAGGATCGGATGTCGTTGACCTTCTTTTCAAAATGGTTGACGAAGTCATCTGCAGAGAGGGAGGGGGGGGGGGGGAGGAGGATTCAGGAGGGAGGAGAAGGTGGCAAAGAGCTTCCTAGGGTTAGAGGCAGATGCTTGGAATTTAGAGTGGTAGAAAGTGGCTTTAGCAGCAGAGACAGAGGAGGAAAATGTAGAGAGGAGGGAGCGAAAGGATGCCAGGTCCGCAGGGAGGCGAGTTTTCCTCCATTTCCGCTCGGCTGCCCGGAGCCCTGTTCTGTGAGCTCGCAATGAGTCGTCGAGCCACGGAGCGGGAGGGGAGGACCGAGCCGGCCTGGAAGATAGGGGACATAGAGAGTCAAAGGATGCAGAAAGGGAGGAGAGGAGGGTTGAGGAGGCAGAATCAGGAGATAGGTTGGAGAAGGTTTGAGCAGAGGGAAGAGATGATAGGATGGAAGAGGAGAGAGTAGCGGGGAGAGAGAGCGAAGGTTGGGACGGCGCGATACCATCCAAGTAGGGGCAGTGTGGGAAGTGTTGGATGAGAGCGAGAGGGAAAAGGATACAAGGTAGTGGTCGGAGACTTGGAGGGGAGTTGCAATGAGGTTAGTGGAAGAACAGCATCTAGTAAAGATGAGGTCGAGCGTGTTGCCTGCCTTGTGAGTAGGGGGAAGGTGAGAGGGTGAGGTCAAAAGAGGAAAGGAGTGGAAAGAAGGAGGCAGAGAGGAATGAGTCAAAGGTAGACGTGGGGAGGTTAAAGTCGCCCAGAACTGTGAGAGGTGAGCCGTCCTCAGGAAAGGAGCTTATCAAGACATCAAGCTCATTGATGAACTCTCCGAGGGGACCTGGAGGGCGATAAATGATAAGGATGTTAAGCTTGAAAGGGCTGGTAACTGTGACAGCATGAAATTCAAAGGAGGCGATAGACAGATGGGTAAGGGGAGAAAGAGAGAATGACCACTTGGGAGAGATGAGGATCCCGGTGCCACCACCCCGCTGACCAGAAGCTCTCGGGGTGTGCGAGAACACGTGGGCGGACGAAGAGAGAGCAGTAGGAGTAGCAGTGTTATCTGTGGTGATCCATGTTTCCGTCAGTGCCAAGAAGTCGAGGGACTGGAGGGAGGCATAGGCTGAGATGAACTCTGCCTTGTTGGCCGCAGATCGGCAGTTCCAGAGGCTACCGGAGACCTGGAACTCCACGTGGGTCGTGCGCGCTGGGACCACCAGATTAGGGTGGCCGCGGCCACGCGGTGTGGAGCGTTTGTATGGTCTGTGCAGAGAGGAGATAACAGGGATAGACAGACACATAGTTGACAGGCTACAGAAGAGGCTACGCTAATGCAAGGAGATTGGAATGACAAGTGGACTACACGTCTCGAATGTTCAGAAAGTTAAGCTTACGTAGCAAGAATCTTATTGACTAAAATGATTAAAATGATACAGTACTGCTCAATGATGTTATTACTTGTTGTCTTCAAATCGGTTTCTTTCAGTCAATACGTCCCGCGAAATGACCCATCAGGTTTGGTTGGTTACAAACAAGCCAGTTGATTGCAATGAAACCAAACATGACTGGAAAAGTCACGTTCTGAGTGTATTTACCTCGAGTGTGTCGTTGAAAATGGAATGAGACGGAATTCACGACACAAGCGGTTCACAAAATTTTCGTGTTAGGCTATAAAAATGGATTTTATCAAACAATAGACCATTCATTGTGTAACAATGAGCATTGGGATTGCAAACAGAGGAAGATCGTCAAAGGTAATCAATTTATTTTATTGCAGTTTGTTCCGCCTGTGCTGGTTGAAATAGTTGTTTTTTACAGGGCTCTATCCTCAGATAATCGCATCGTATTCTTTCGCAGTAAATCCTTTTTTAAATCTGACAACGCAGTTGGATTAGAATGATTCTAGGCTTTCGATACATGCGAGACACTTGTATTTTATGAATGTTTAATGACTGTTTATGTAGCGATCACCGTATGTTGTCGAATTTCATCCCGCTACCGAGAGGTTAATGGTATCTGTTTCTTTTATACATGTCTTACTACTCGAAAGTTGTCTTAATTCTCGCTCAAAAAACTCCTGTGGCTTATTTTTCAAATTGGCATGTTTTCTTTCTAAATGTCTGCGCAAGATTGATGGTTTCATCAAGTTGTGAGAATACTTTTGCACATATAACACACTGTCTGAGGAAAAGCACTACTCCCAATATACGTGAACCCCAAATCAATGTAGTTCTCATCATATTTGTGCCTGTTCGGTAGTCCAATATCCCTGTCTGTTGTTCGGTGCTTTCCCGGGTAAGGGGGCAGTAGGTCTTCGGCTGCATCAGATTCACAACTGTCAGTTTTCATGCAAGCTGGGCTAACAACAAATGTAGAATTCCTGATGCTAGCATTGGATGTGCTCGTGGAAGCAGAACAACTTGTGTCGTCGACAGGCTCAGGTGTAGTTACGGTTTTCTTGCGGTGAAGGAGAGGAGGACCAAAATGCAGCGTGGTAATTTTGATACATGTTTAATAAACACAAACAATACAAGAAACGTAATGTGAAAACCTAAACAGCCTATCTGGTGCAAACAAACACAGAGACCGGAACAATCACCCACGAAACACTCAAAGAATATGGCTGCCTAAATATGGTTCCCAATCAGAGACAACGATAAACACCTGCCTCTGATTGAGAACCACTTCAGGCAACCATAGACTTTTCTAGATAACCCCACTATACCACAATCCCAATACCTACAAAAAACCCAAGACAAAACACACCACATAATTAACCCATGTCACACCCTGGCCTGACCAAAATAATGAAGAAAACACAAAATACTAAGACCAGGGCGTGACAGGTGTAGTACTGCTCGTAGTACCTAAAAGTTTTGAGAATTACACAAATATTAATTTCCACAAAGTTTGCTGCCTCAGTGTCTTTAGATATTTTTGTCAGATGTTACTATGGAATACTGAAGTATAATTACAAGTGTCAAAGGCTTGTATTGACAATTACATGAAGTTGATGCAAAGAGTTCATATTTGCAGTATTGACCTGTCTTTTTCAAGATCTCTGCAATCTGCCCTTGCATGCTGTCAATTAACTTCAGGGCCACATTCTGACTGATGGCAAACTATTCTTGCATAATCAATGCTTGGAGTTTGTCAGAATTTGTGGGGTTTTGTTTGTCCACTCGCCTCTTGAGGATTGGCTACAAGTTCTCAATGGGATTAAGGTCTGGGGAGTTTCCTGGCCATGGACCCAAAATATTGATGTTTTGTTCCCCGAGCCAATTACTTTTGCCTTACTTTTGCCTTATGGCAATGTGCTCCATCATGCTGGAAAAGGCATTGTTCATCACCAAACTGTTCCTGGATGGTTGGGAGAAGTTGCTCTCGGAGGATGTGTTAGTACCATTATTTATTCATGGCTGTGTTCTTAGGCAAAATTGTGAGTGAGCCCACTCCCTTGGCTGAGAAGCACCCCACACATGAATGTTCTCAGGATGCTTTATTGTTGGCATGACACAGGACTGAGTGTAGCGCTCACCTTGTCTTCTCCGGACAAGTTTTTTTCCGTATGCCCCAAACAATTGGAAAGGGGATTCATCAGAGAAAATGACTTTACCCCAGTCCTCAGCAGTCCAATCTCTGTACCTTTTGCAGAATATCAGTCTGTCCCTGATGTTTTTCCTGGAGATAAGTGGCTTCTTTGCTGCCCTTCTTGACACCAGGCCATCCTCCAAAAGTCTTCGCCTCACTGTGTGTGCAGATGCACTCACATCTGCCTGCTGCCATCCCTGAGCAACCTCTGTACTGGTGGTGCCTCAATCCCGCAGCTGAGTCAACTTTAGGAAACGTCCTATCGCTTGATGGACTTTCTTGGGCACCCTGAAGCCTTCTTCACAACAATTGAATCGCTCTCCTTGAAGTTCTTGATGATCCGATAAATGGTTGATTTAGGCACAATCTTACTGGCAGCAATATCCTTGCCTGTGAAGCCCTTTTTGTGCAAAGCAATGATGACGGCACGTGTTTCCTGGCAGATAACCATGGTTGACAGAGGAAGAACAATGATTCCAAGCACCACCCTCCTTTTGAAGCTTCCAGTCTGTTATTCGAACCCAATCAGCATGACAGAGTGATCTCCAGGCTTGTCCTCGTCAACACTCACACCTGTGTTAAATCCTTTTGTGACTAGGGGGCAGTATTTTTATTTTTGGAAAAATAACGTTCCCGTAGTAAACGGGATATTTTGCCAGGACAAGATGCTAGAATATGCATATAATTGACAGCTTAGGATAGAAAACACTCTAAAGCTTCCACAACTGTAAAAATATTGTCTGTGAGTATAACAGAACTGATGTTGCAGGCGAAAGCCTGAGAAAAATCCAATCAGGAAGGGACTCTTATTTAGAAAGCTCCCTATTGAGCAGTGAATGAGATATCAACCAGATTCCTTTTTCTACGGCTTCCCTAATGTGTCTAGTGTCACAATAAATAGTTTCAGGCTTTTATTTTGAAAAATGAGCCTGAACGTCAACATTGCGTCAGTGGTCAGCTGATGTCTCCCAGAGTGTTTGGTGCGTAAAGGACAAATGCGGCCATTGTTTCTCTCTATCCTACTAAGAAGCCAATTCCCGGTTGATATATTATCGAATAGATATTTGAAAAACACCTTAAGGATTGATTATAAACAACGTTTGCCATGTTTCTGTCAACATTATGGAGCTAATTTGGAATATTTTTCTGCGTTTTCGTGACGCAGAATTCCGGGCAATTTCTCAGCCAAACGTGAAGAACAAACGTAGCTATTTCGCCTACAAAAATAATCTTTTTGGAAAAAAGGATACTTTGACTATCAAACTGGGAGTCTCGTGAGTAAAAACATCCGAAGCTCATCAAAGGTAAACAATTTAATTTGAATGCTTTTCTGATTTCCGTGACCAAGTTACATACTACTAGCTGGACAAAATGCTATGCTAGGCTATCGATAAACTTACACAAATGCTTGTCTAGCTTTGGCTGTAAAGCATATTTTGAAAATCTGAGATGACAGGGTGATTCACAAAAGACTAAGCTGTGTCTCAATATATTTCACTTGTGATTTTCATGAATAGGAATATTTTCTAAGAATATTTATGTCCGTTGCGTTATGCTAATTAGCGTCAGTCGATGATTACGCTCCCTCATGCGGGATGGGGAGTCACTAGAGGTTTTAACAAGAGAATCACTGACATGATGTCAGCTGGTCCTTTTGTGGCTGAAATGCAGTGGAGATGTTCTTTTGCGGATTCAGTTAATTTGCATGGCAAAGAGGTACTTTAGCAATTAATTTGATCACTCTTCATAACTCTGGAGTATATGCAAATTGCCACCATACAAACTGAGGCAGCAGACTTTGTGAAAATTAATATTTGTGTCATTCTCAAAACTTTTGGCCACAACTTTAGAGCTAGTATGTGTCTCTATGGATGCAGGCCTTACTTTTTTTTACCATTTATCAATTTTCGAGCAAACGGAATGAGCAGCAGCTACATACAGACCGTTAGTGGAATTCCCGCGAGAGAGTAACGGTTAATGTGATTGGATGTTCATTATTTGACTAGGCTACATGTATTTGACATTATGTTGTTATTTCGCTGAACGCTAGATGGTATCGTTTTATTTTTGGCAGTGAAACGAGGCTCCTCAGGCAAGAAAAAAATCTCACCCAAATGTATAGCCCCGTTGGAAAATATAAATGCACTGTTTGAAAGTAAATGTTAAAAAATACAAAAGATATATGTTGTTATTATTTGGCGTACCCCCGATGGCATTGCGCGCACATACCCCAGTTTGGAAAGACCTGCACTAGATAACATTTGTTCCATTCGCCGACTCTAAAGGTTGCCATAAAATTGAAGGTACACAATTTCAACAAAGTGTTATGACTCATAGCAAGCATAGACGATCCAACTCTTATCCATGAAAGATAATTTGGTATTCATGTCTTACAAATGCATGAGTAAAATCCTTAGCTAAATCTCCTTGGCAAGAGCAATCGAACAAATCGCAAGCACGTCCTCCGCCATAAAATGCCAGTGAAATGATCCAGCAATGCCAGGCTGTGTCTCTGGAATTCTACAGAAAAACACTGCCATCATATAATCTTTCCTGTGTTTTGTTTCATGGTTTTTAGTTTTTCCCTTTATTTGACTATTTTCTCAAAGGTAAACAGGAGACAGACACAGGGGACTCATGCACTTTTCCTACAACAGGTAATGAATGTGCGTGTCAGGCCTGTGCATCACGGATTAAACATGCTTTGTTTAGGAATGATTTATAGCTTTGATGCCTGGGTGCACTTGGCTGTGAGGAGCTGAGGGTTTGATGGCGGTGAGGTTGGAGGGGGTTAGAGGGGGGGGGAGCCAGTGTCAGATTTGTCTTACAGGAAGACTGATCTGTACCTGCTCTGAGGATACCCACTACAACACACACCTCGGCCATTAATCACACGAAGCCTCAGAGTGCTGTGTGCTTTGTCTTCTCCTCCTCTCTTCGGTGCTGCATGCTGCCAGGAGACTGGGGTCTCACCAAGCCCTTCACAGCAGCTCCAGGGCATCAAAATACTTAGGCACAGAGGCCTCTGGGACACAGTGCATAGTACTGTGCTCCCGGTGTAAAAGCAGGCAGATTTTAGGGGGCTGGGGTTTATTTAACCCAAAAAGGAGAGCCACTAACTCTTTGTACCCCCTCTATTCCAGCTCTCAGGCCTTCTGTATAACTAAGGCATGGAAATCTGCCAATGTTTGTCATGCTATTGAAAAAAGAATGAGAGCAAATGATCCCTGAGAAGTTACTCATCCGTAATTCAATCCAATCAATGCTGGACCTTATAACCATATTTTGTTTTAATGTCTGGTACAGAGGGGCTTCCTCACTGTTTTGCTGTGACAAAGCATGGAGTCTCTCTGCCTCATATCCTTCCTCCTTCAGAAAAGGTCTCCTAGATACACAAGATTAATTAAGATAATTCACTATCCTTGCAAAGAAAGAGCAGAGTCGGCTAGATGCACAGCTACTGTAAAAGCGTCTCGAATTATAAACCAAATACGGTTGGCCGCCGATACTCTTTTAGAAATTTGAAGGCATTCTGGTCCCCGTATCCAGAACTGCCTTTACAGTGTTGTATCCTGGGAGAACTCACAGGGTTAAACTGCCCCCAGATCTCTTCAGTTTTATCTGTGGTTGGAAGGGTGTCCTTGAAGCTGACATTGTACATAAAGGAGGCAGCCAGTGTTTGAGTTTGATAGGCTTAGGGTTGTTTTTACATGATAGGCAGCTCTGTTTAATAACCACTTCCCAGCCAAGTTCAGGGGACCATTGTAATCCAGATACCTGCAATAGTTCTAGGCATGCACTGCATTTGTGCAATCGGGTGACTCTTTTTCAAGTAGTGGCACTCAAGCAGTGTTTGTTTAAAAGCAGGTTGATATGTATATCAGATAAAATGTCCAGGCATGTTGAGTGGAGGTAGGCTGGTCATAGTTTACATAGCTATACAACTTGTTATAGCTTCCTCCCCACAATCTGAGATACACTATACAAAAGTATGTGGACACCTCTTCAAATTAGTGGATTTGGATATTTCAGCCACACCCGTTGCTGACAGGTGTATAAAATCAAGCACACAGCCATGCAATCTCCATAGAAAAAACTTTGGCAGTAGAATGGCCTTACTGAAGAGCTCCGTGACATGCAATGTGGCACCGTCATAGGATGCCACCTTTCCAACAAGTCAGTTTGTCAAATTTTGGTTCGGGCTAGGCCCCTTAGTTCCAGTGAAGATATTAACGCTACAGCGTACAATGACATTCTAGACTATTCTGTGATTCCAACTTTGTGGCAACAGTTTGGGGAAGGCCCTTTCCTGTTTCAGCATTACAATACCCCCATGCACAAAGCGAGGTCCATACAGAAATGGTTTGTCGAGATCGGTGTGGAAGAACTTTACTGGCCTGCACAGAGCCCTGACCTCAACCCCATCAAACACCGTTGGGATGAACTGGAACGCCAACTGAGAGCCAGGCCTAATCTCCCAACATCAGTGCCCGACCTCACTAATGCTATTGTGGCTGAATGGATCAAGTCCCCGCAGCAATGTTCCAACATCTAGTGGAAAGCCTTCCCAGAAGAGTGGCTGTTATAGCAGCAAAGGGTGGACCAACTCCATATTAATGCCCATGATTTTGGAATGTGATATTCGTTGAGCAGGTGTCCATATACTTTTGGTCATGTAGTGTATATTTTGAGATTATAGTTATATGTAACTATATCATTGTATAGTTTTAAAACGAAAGAATGGTAATAATACTGGCAAAAATAGATTGCGAGGGTTACCCAAGGACTAGATCTATTGTACCCAGGAGCCTTCGTTCATCACATCCTGATTGTCCAGTCAGGGTAAGGACATTCGGAAAGGGCTATTGTTCCTGTTCCCAGCTCCAGAACAGTGACGGCAGACATAGGTTTGAGGCAGCATGGAAAGGCTCCAAAAAAGGAGGACTATGGAAAGCAGGATCGATGAAGAGGAAGAAAGAAATGAGTGTGCAGGAAGGAAGGCTCAGACAATGACAGGAAGCTCATAGAGCTAGCAGGTAACAGATAGCCTAGATACTGTAATAGCATTAGCTTTAAATTCTATATGAAACAGATCTAGGCTTTCAGTGTGTATTCAGAATTCAGCCATCAAGTTGAAATACTACTTGATCAGTCACCATAAAATTCCATGATATCATCAACATTTTAATATCAAAATATGTTTTCCTGGCAAATATTTAGAATTTTATTTATCATGCATGAGTGTTTATTCACAGCTAATAAATAGTTCATATTTGGATGTAATAGTAGTAGCTCAGGAAGAGGAATAACGATATTTCAAAATAGATCTTAAGCACAGAAAGACATGCTTTCAGTGTGTAGGGCCAGATATGGTAAGTCTTTAATTCCATGCACTGTTTAACATTTACTTCATTCAGTCCAACATTGCGGTTTGTTTATCGAAACCTCCAGAGCAAACCATTTTAATGTGTGCCTAAGCAAATATTTACAGCCCTATATAAAATGAAATAAAAAAAAGGGTTATCAGGGAGGCCAAATGGGGTCGTGTGAGAAATAACAACGTTGTTAGACCCTGTGTTAGGCCCATCTCTCTTTGGGTTATCACAGGAACAGCTCAAGTGTTAACCCAAAGAGAGATGTGCCGCTTCCATGCTCAGAGATCACACTGTGCCTTCCTTATTAAGATTTTTAACAATGTCTGGATTTCACTAAACCCCCCCCCTTATTCACTGATAGGGTCTGCACTGCAGGCATGCAAGCAGAGTGTCCATTTTTACACTACTCTGCCTTAATTCCCACTAGTATCCCTAAACAGATTGGAGGAGTACATTTTATGTTATAGATTTTTTAAATTTTACCTTTATTTAACCAGGTAGGCTAGTTGAGAACAAGTTCTCGTTTACAACTGCGACCTGGCCAAGATAAAGCATAGTAGTGTGAACAGACAACAACACAGAGTTACACATGGAGTAAACAAAAAACAAGTCAATAACACAGTAGAAAAAAGAAAAAAAAATAGTCTATATACATTGTGTGCAAAAGGCATGAGGAGGTAGGCAAATAATTACAATTTTGCAGATTAACACTGGAGTGATAAATGATCAGATGGTAATGTGCAGGTAGAGATACTGGTGTGCAAAAGAGCAGAAAAGTAAATAAATAAAAACAGTATGGGGATGAGGTAGGTAAATTGGGTGGGCTATTTATGTACAGCTGCAGCGATCGGTTAGCTGCTCAGATAGCAGATGTTTAAAGTTGGTGAAGTTGGTGAGGGAGATAAGAGTCTCTAACTTCAGCGATTTTTGCAATTCGTTCCAGTCACAGGCAGCAAAGAACTGGAAGGAAAGGCGGCCAAATGAGGTGTTGGCTTTAGGGATGATCAGTGAGCTACACATGCTGGAGCGCGTGCTACAGGTGGGTGTTGCCATCGTGACCAGTGAACTGAGATAAGGCGGATCTTTACCTAGCATGGACTTGTAGATGACCTGGAGCCAGTGGGTCTAGCGACGAATATGTAGCGAGGGCCAGCCGACTAGAGCATACAGGTCGCAGTGGTGGGTGATATAAGGTGCTTTAGTAACAAAACGGATGGCACTGTGATAAACTGCATCCAGTTTGCTGAGTAGAGTATTGGAAGCTATTTTGTAGATGACATCGCCAAAGTCGAGGATCGGTAGGATAGTCAGTTTTACTAGGGTAAGTTTGGCGGCGTGAGTGAAGGAGGCTTTGTTGCGGAATAGAAAGCCGACTCTAGATTTGATTTTAGATTGGAGATGTTTGATATGAGTCTGGAAGGAGAGTTGAGTCTAGCCAGACACCTAGGTACTTATAGATGTCCACATATTCTAGGTCGGAACCATCCAGGGTGGTGATGCTAGTCGGGCGTGCGGGTGCAGGCAGCGCACGGTTGAAAAGCATGCATTTGGTTTTACTAGCGTTTAAGAGCAGTTGGAGGCCACGGAAGGAGTGTTGTATGGCATTGAAGCTCGTTTGGAGGTTAGATATCACAGTGTCCAAGGAAGGGCCAGAAGTATACAGAATGGTGTCGTCTGTGTAGAGGTGGATCAGGGAATCGCCCGCAGCAAGAGCAACATCATTGATATATACAGTGAAAAGAGTCGGCCCGAGAATTGAACCCTGTGGCACCCCCATAGAGACTGCAAGAGGACCGGACAAAATGCCCTCCGATTTGACACACTGAACTCTGTCTGCAAAGTAGTTGGTGAACCAGGCAAGGCAGTCATTAGAAAAACCGAGGCTACTGAGTCCGATAAGAATATGGTGATTGATAGAGTCGAAAGCCTTGGCCAGGTCAATGAAGACGGCTGCACAGTACTGTCTTTTATCGATGGCGGTTATGATATCGTTTAGTACCTTGAGCATGGCTGAGGTGCACCTGTGACCGGCTCGGAAACCAGATTGCACAGCGGAGAAGGTACGGTGGGATTCGAGATGGTCAGTGATCTGTTTGTTGACTTTGCTTTCGAAGACCTTAGATAGGCAGGGTAGGATGGATATAGGTCTGTAACAGTTTGGGTCCAGCGTGTCTCCCCCTTTGAAGAGGGTGATGACTGCGGCAGCTTTCCAATCCTTGGGGATCTCAGACGATATGAAAGAGAGGTTGAACAGGCTGGTAATAGGGGTTGCAACAATGGCGGCGGATAGTTTCAGAAATAGAGCGTCCAGACTGTCAAGCCAAGCTGATTTGTACGGGTCCAGGTTTTGCAGCTCTTTCAGAACATCTGCTATCTGGATTTGGGTAAAGGAGAAGCTGGGGAGGCTTGGGCGAGTAGCTGCGGGGGGGGGAGCTGTTTGCTGAGGATGGAGAAGCCAGGAGGAAGGCATGGCCAGCCGTTGTGAAATGCTTGTTGAAGTTTTCGATTATCATGGATTTATCGGTGGTGACCGTGTTACCTAGCCTCAGTTCAGTGGGCAGCTAGGAGGAGGTGCTCTTGTTCTCCATGGACTTTACAGTGTCCCAGAACTTTTTGGAGTTAGAGCTACAGGATGCACATTTCTGCTTGAAAAAGCTGGCCTTTGACTGACTGCGTGTATTGGTTCCTGACTTCCCTGAACAGTTGCATACCGCGGGGACTATTCCATGCTATTGCAGTCCGCCACAGGATGTTTTTGTGCTGGTCGAGGGCAGTCGGGTCTGGAGTGAACCAAGGGCTATATCTGTTCTTAGTTCTGCATTTTTTGAACGGAGTATGCTTATCTAAGACGGTGAGGAAGTTACTTTTAAAGAATGACCAGGCATCCTCAACTGACGGGATAAGGTCAATATCCTTCCAGGATTCCCGGGCAAGGTCGATTAGAAAGGCCTGCTCGCAGAAGTGTGTTAGGGAGCGTTTGACAGTGATAAGGGGTGGTCGTTTGACTGCGGACCCGTAGCGAATACAGGCAATGAGGCAGTGATCGCTGAGATCCTGGTGGAAGACAGCGGAGGTGTATTTGGAGGGCCAGTTGGTCAGGATAATGTCTGAGGGTGCCCTTGTTTACAGATTTAGGGTTGTAAACTGGTGGGTTCCTTGATGATTTGTATGAGATTGAGGGCATCTAGCTTAGATTGTAGGACTGCCGGGGTGTTAAGCATATCTCAGTTTAGGTCACCTAACAGAACAAACTGAAGCTAGATGGGGGGCGATCAATTCATAAATGGTGTCTAGGGCACAGCTGGGAGCTGAGGGGTTCGGTAGCAGGCGGCAACAGTGAGAGACTTATTTCTGGAGAGAGTAATTTTTCAAATTAGTAGTTCGAACTGTTTGGGTATGGACCTGGAAAGTATGACATTACTTTGCAGGCTATCTCTGCAGTAGACTGCAACTCCTCCCCCTTTGGCAGTTCTATCTTGACGGAAGATGTTATAGTTGGGTATGGAAAAAGGAAAAGGAAGGACTTACATTTAAGGGGAAGAATAGAGATGTCATGGTTCAGAGGTGTTCCAAACTGATAACCCCCTCTCTCTGTGTGTTTGTCTGGCCCCATGCTTTCTATACGCTCTCCCTGAATCTGTCTAATTAGGATATAAGGATCAGACACATACTATAGGGGAGAAACACGATTGGTACATACCACTTTGAGAGAGCGAGAGAGAGACAGCAGGGCTGAGGTCTCTGCATCCTCAAACACAATAACCCTTAGCTTTAAGCACTGGCGTAGCACACTCCCTGCAGCCCCTGAAAGGTGGGGGGTCCCATTTGTTTAATAGTTTGGTTGCATTATTTGAACTTAAAATGTATAAGCGGATTTGTCTAAAAGGAATCACGAATGAGCAGGGTCAGGGTCAGCTATACCATAATGACCTCTTAATCATATCCTCATTACATGTAGTGCAACAAGACCACTCATGGTCTGTAAAGTTCTCTACTTTTCATATATTTAAACAATATTGGAATAACCATGGTCACAACGATAAACTGTCAACTCCACCTGCCTGATAGATTAAAATAGAATATGAATTTTGGATCAAATATGTTACATTTAATTAGGTTTTAGAGTCATAAAGCAACTGAGAGAAAAACAAAATGCCACTGTGTATACCTTCTTGAATGAAAAATGCAATTATGTCAACTCTGTAAAACATGAACTCCGTCAGATGTTTTTAACGGCAACTCCATCAGAGTGCTGAAAGGTCTGATAGAATGGTTATATTTTTATTGAGAATTTTCAAATTAAGAATTTCCCTATTTTACAAATATTTGTATTAAACTATTATTTTTAGAGGGAAAAATAGGTCTGTTTTGAGTATTTTTTGTCAACTCCATCATTGACGGAGTAAATATATTTTCTCAATATTCCGAAAAAATATTTTAATCACTGTTCTGCAACATATGCTTTAACAGTTGAATTATTTGCTGTTCTAGACATAAGGGATAATGTTAGCTTTATAAATGTAACATTCGTCGTGAAGGGTAGACCAAGGCGCAGCGTGATTTGGGTTCATCATACTTTATTTAAATGTGAACCAACAAAAAAAAACAATAAACACAACGTACGAAAAGCTTCGTCGTGCAAAAATACATGCAACCAAACAAAGACCAGATCCCACAACTGTAGGTGGGAAAAAGGGCTGCCTAAGTATGATCCCCAATCAGAGACAACGATAGACAACTGCCTCTGATTGGGAACCATACTAGGCCAAAAAAGAAAAAGAAAACAGATATACAAAAACTAGAGTACTCACCCTAGTCACACCCTGACCTAACCAAAATATAGAGAATGAACAGGGATCTCTAAGGTCAGGGCGTGACAATAAATGTTGTTTTTGTCTTCCAAATCTATAAAAATGTGCCTAAATGCTAACAAAATCAGCCCTGGAATATTTAATAGTGCTATAAAACCAAACAAAAAGAAGTTTGGAGATTATTTAAATACATATTTAAATAATCTAATGTTAGAATTAAACAATCAAGGCTTTTCAACATTTGTTGGGCAATAATTGTAAAAATGAAATGCCTTTTATGGTGTCGGACAGAGTTGACATGAATCCAGTTGCATATTCTGGATTTTAAAAAATGGGGTTGGGGTTGGGGGACCTTGCACGGACCTCAACAGGCAGGCCAGGCGGACTTCGCGGAAGTGCCCCTTGAAACTGCGCTACGCCACTGGCTTAATTAAAGGAGTGTTATGCTTTGACGTGATAACATTTTACACCACAAAAGCATTTCTAGAAGATATTCATATTTGCTACAGATGCTTTTTAGAGTTCAGAGAGTGCAAACCAATAGACATCATTTTTTCTCCCTGAAACGTCAAATAGTCCTTAATGTAGTAGCACATGCAATCAATGACAAGCTCTATTTTGACCACCATTAAGGGAACAGAGAGGATATTTAATTCATTCTGATCACATGGCAGGGACTTCTTCTACTGTGAATTATTAATCATTATTTCATAAAAACTATTTAGCAGTCAAAGATGAAATCAAATCTCAAATGTTATTTGTCACATACATGTGTTTAGCAGATGTTATTGCAGATCGAAATGCTTACAGATCAAGACTAAAATATTTAATTTGACGATTAGTGTTTGAACCGCTCATAGATTAATTATCAATGCCTACAGACTAACCCATTGAAAATGGTTGCATTCTGTACATTTCCTGCAGTGATATATTTACTGGGTGTAGCCTAATGCCATTACTTCAATTACTAAAATAGAAGGCCCAGTTTTATGACATAATGCTGGGAATTCCCCACGATTTCCCATGCGCTTGACCGCCCACCTCCCATTGTTTGAGAGAGAAGGGGGTTTGAGGCCAGAGGAGCCAGCCCAGTGCCCCTGGCAGGCTGACGGATAGGCCTTCCATGCCCTCTGCTGCTCCGCCTTCACTGCGGACCCATTGTTCTGCCCGCTCAGGCAATGCTACAGGGAACACCTCACCATTGTGTCTGACAGATCTGCAACCTGATACCATGGCAGCAGGCGCCTGCTTCCATCCCAGCTGACTAGTGATGCAGAATGTCTGTCTGTCTGTCTGAATTCAACTGAAATGGGTCTTCTGCATTTAACCCAACCCCTCTGAATCGAGAGGTGTGGGGGTGTTAGATACAATGTATAGAAATACAATCTGATAGATGTGTATTTATTGTGCAATAAGCTGCTCACTATTTGCAGATATACTCGGATATACACTCATTCATTACTGTATCAGCATACTTTAGGGGGGATGAATGTGTAGAAAACCCACTATCACCAGGGGACCAGGGTCGTGTGGGTCCAACCCTGTAGTGCTCTGTGATAAGGTGCAAGTCTACACAAGCCCACTTGCCACATCTGGGAACACTGACACTGCCCTCTCTGTGACAACTGCTCTACCATGGGGGCAGGAATAGTTATCTTACCCTGACTATCCAAGAAGAGCAGTAGTAAGACAGCCTGTGTATAGTACATCAAAGCAAATCCCTAACTGAGGGTGGCTCCATGTGTTTCACATAGGAATAGTCCTCTTTTTATTTAACACACACAGATGATTAAAGAGTTCAACATGGCTAGGGGACTAATGACTCCATAGGGTTGGAGGGGACCTTAAGAGATAGGACTCTATGAGTAGAGAGGGCCCCTGGAGAATACTAACTGAAATAAGAATACACTTACACAAACTTACTAATCAAAAAGCCGCGCTCCTGGTTGTGCCAGCAGATGAGAGAGAGCGAGAGATGGGTGGCCTGATACTGATCATCTCAGGAGAAAACAGGGCAAAAACACAGGAGACAGGAGGAGTATCTCTATTATTATGTTTTAATAATATCAGCTTTCTAAATATAACAACTTTAGAATGTGATTTATATACTGTAGAATTTCTTGACGTCATGGAGGCTGTGGTTACAGTTTGTGTTTCCTCTTCACACAGATAAATGGAGGGTGCACAGTCCCATGTGAGAGACAGGTGACAGAGTAACACATGGCTGTGGTGTCCCTTGCACAAAGTGCAGGGATTATTGTCAGTCACTGTAGGGGATGGGATTAATGACCACAACCCAGTGGCAAAGGGTAATCACAGTAGATTAAGAAGAAGAAATCCTCCAGGCAGAAGACGGTAATGGCATCTCTGTTGCCAGGTCTATAAGGACTAAATATTACCCATGAGAGGGGAGGACTGAGGCTTCCGGGTAATATTACCACAGTGATACATTGAGATGGTATGAATAACAAATGGTATTCATTGAAATGGTTGTTTTCATATAGAATCTCTTAATATTATCTAATTATCTAATACACTGTATAAAGTATTTATCTAATAAAAGTTTAATAGATAGTTAGAGCTTTGCTGCCCCTTTTCTGGTAAGACGATAGTCAAGTGCAGCACAAATTTCAGGCTGAGGACTACATTGTGGGCTACACAAGAATACTTGTTTCAAAGAGATGTTTTCATTCCTGGTTACGCCATTGCATGCTATTGTAACTACAAATCCACTATAATGATTTTCTGCATGAGACCGAGAGTATGACAAGATAAACAATGGGGCAGATACTTGTTAGAATCAGCAGCATGATGTTCACCAGTTGGGATTAGGATGAGCAGCTCAGAACAAAGAAACGCTGAAAGTGATCACCATAAAGACGCATGATTAGCCTAGGTGGATAAGTAATTGTTCCTCTAATTCTGCCTCTGCTGCAGTCAGCAAAAACCTGAGCTGCACATTTCTAGCAACTTAGGCGTTGATCCAAGTATTTATAAATGTACCCAGGTAGCTGGGCTGCTATGTGGTGCAACCAAAGACATTGTTCAAACCACACATTTTACTGGACCAAACACAAAATACACAGCACCACGGGGAGACAGGTAGATGGTGGGACTATTAGAAGAGACTGGTAGATGGTGAGACTATGCAGAAGCACACTGAAGAAAATCAGAGATAACAGGGTCAATGGAAAATAAGTAATGGGAAAGGAAAGCGAGAAATAGAGGGTGAAACAGAAGAGGAGAGGATAGAGTGAAAGCCCCTCTCTGACTAGAGGGGCAGAAGACATGCAGCGCTTGGCAGGAGTTGTGCTTCCAACAGCAGCTGCGGCCCCAGCTTTATATCTTAAGGTGGTGCCTATTCCACCCGCCATCCTATCTTCTGCTCTCACTCATGTTTTCAATCAGGGGGGACCATAAATTATTGTCAGCATTAATCACAGTTGTCCACTGGGGCACCGCCGAGGGGTCCCAGCCTGTCCAGGTACATCCATTCACACTTTCCTGGCACCACTGACAGGGGCAGCGGACCTGGCCAGGCCAGGCTTGCATGTGGGCCAAGCCAACAGCTCCAACGTAGCTCCAAAGAGATGCTGCCTCTCCTCTCCCAGGACAGAGCTAAGAAAACTGATTTACCTATCTGCTCAGCATGGGATGACAAAACCAGAGCTTATTACATCAGCACTGGGAACGGGTCAACATCTGAAATATGTTGGACTGACTGAATTCCATGTTATTAAAGCTCCTTCCGCCCAAAAAGTGAATATGCTGTTTTGTTGAACTTGAGTCAAAGGGTTAGTTGAGCCGCCCCTTGTTTCTAGGAAACCATACACAAAATGAATCATGTGACCAAATATGTAGGAAGCGGTCATCATTTCATGGAGTCTGTCAAAGAAGAAACCACATGAAAAACGTGGTAAGCAAGTTAGGTCCAAAAAACAGATTTTCACAAAGTCAAATTAATGTATTGTGCTTGTATATAAACCCAAGTAGATCGTTTTGTACAACAGTTGGGGTCTCTATACGTTTCAATATGAGGTCATAAACCTAGGATGAAGGTGCATCCTTGTATCTGTGTGAGCTACTGTAATATAGTCAAAATGTTTGCCTTGGGGTAAGTTGAGCCAATGGCCACGGGGTAAGTTGAGCCAATGGCCACGGGGTAAGTTGAGCCAATGGCCACGGGGTAAGTTGAGCCAATGGCCACGGGGTAAGTTGAGCCAATGGCCACGGGGTAAGTTGAGCCAATGGCCACGGGGTAAGTTGAGCCAATGGCCACGGGGTAAGTTGAGCCAATGGCCACGGGGTAAGTTGAGCCAATGGCCACGGGGTAAGTTGAGCCAATGGCCACGGGGTAAGTTGAGCCAATGGCCACGGGGTAAGTTGAGCCAATGGCCACGGGGTAAGTTGAGCCAATGGCCACGGGGTAAGTTGAGTCAATGGCCACGGGGTAAGTTGAGTCAATGGCCACGGGGTAAGTTGAGCCAATGGCCATGGGGTAAGGTGCACCAATGGTCACCATATACCCAATACAAATTATGATTACATTCTGTCAGTTTTATCCATAGAATGCAGAGAGTTGTTGCAATGTGCCATGCATATGAACTCAAGGTAGTGCAATTTATTGTTACAGAGCAGATATCATCAAGCCCCATGTTTACAATTAAATTAAAGCAAGCAGGGGCCCAGCCCCCCTTGAGTTTTTTGAGAGAGTAGCCAATGAAGTGGGAGAAGGTGAGAAGTCCATTTGAGCAACAGCAAGGAATTAAAGAATTGACTGAATGACACTGAAGAGGTACATTGACAAAAATGAAAACGAAGATGTACCTGTTTGAAAGAGAGTCTGTGATAGAATATCAGAGGCATACAAGGTCTTATCTGAAGTCCTGGGGTATTCTGTATGTAGGTATACATTTAAGATAAACAATATACCACACCCCCATTCCATGATTTGAACTTTGACCTACAGTACCAGCACCACCACCCACTTTCACAAGACACCATCACCTACTTACCCCAAGGTGGCTCAACTTACCCTGTCCCTCAGCTCAACATACCCCATAACCAGGGTATGGGGTAAGGTTGTTTCCACGTAATTTCAAGAAAATGACATTGAACCAACGTGGAATAGACGTTGAATTGATGTCTGTGCCCAGTGGGATGTTTTCAAAACTGTTATGCTTACAGTTTAGGCTACCCTGGGGTGGCAGGGTAGCCTAGTGGTTAGAGTGTTGGACTAGCAACCGGAAGGTTGCAAGTTCAAATCCCCAAGTTGACAAGTACAAATCTGTTGTTCTGCCCCTGAACAGGCACTGTTCCTAGGCTGTCATTGAAAATAAGATTTTTTTCTTAACTGACTTGCCTAGTTAAATAAATGTCAAATAAAAAAAACATGAATTCTCATTATTTCTGGGGATACACAACATCCTAAAATATATGGACTAGATTAACAGCACATGAGGTGTGGCTGCCATTTTAAGGCTCCTTAACCAACTCTGCTATTTTGTCAATTTTTTTGCAGTGTTTGTAATTTCCTTTTTTACTTATTTACTACATAATGTTGCTGCTACAGTCACTAATGACCGAGAAGAGCTTCTGGACATCAGAACAGTGATTACTCACCTCGAACTGGACAAAGATTTTTTCTTTAGTGAGTCCGACGTGAAGGATACTGTATACTGCTTTCTCGAGAACAAGCCCAAATTCCCATCATTTGCATGAAGAAAAGACAGAGAAAAAGGCGGCGGAGGTCGGGCTGCCTTCTGAGTATTCGTAGGCGAGTGAGTAAACCTCCACTACCATCCGTTCTATTGGCCAACATGCAATCATTGGAAAACAAAATGTATGATCTACGATTAAGACTATCCTACCAACGGGACATTAAAAACTAACATATGTTTCACTGAGTTGTGGCTGAATGACGACACGGATAATATAGAGCTGACTGGGTTTACTGTGCATCGGCAGGACAGAGAAGCTATGTCTAGTAAGACGAGAGGTGGGGGTGTGTGTCTATTGGTTAATAACAGCTGGTGCGCAATGTCTAATATTAAAGAAGTCTGGAGGTATTGCTCGCCTAAGGGAGAGTACCTCATGATGAGCTGTAGACCACACTATCTACCAATAGAGTTCTCATGTATATTATTCGTAGCCATCTATTTACCACCACAAACCGATGCTGGCACTAAGAACGCACTCAACGATCTGTAAGTTAATAAGCAAACAAGAAAATGCTCATCCAGAAGCGGTGCTCCTAGTGGCCGGGGACTTTAATGCAGGCAAACTTACATTTGTTTTACCTCATTTCTATGTGCAACCAGAGGGGGAAAAACTCTAGACAACCTTTACTCCACACACAGGGACACATACAAAGCTCTTCCCCACCCTCCATTTGGCAAATCTGAACATAATTATATCCTCCTGATTCCTGCTTACAAGCAAAAAACGAAAGCAGGAAGTAACAGTGACTCGCTCAATACGGAAGTGGTCAGATGACATGGATGCTCCACGACAGGACTGTTTTGCTAGCACAGACTGGAATATGTTCCAGGATTCATCCTATGGCATTGAGGAGTATACCACCTCAGTCACCGCTTTCATCAATAAATGCATCGATAACGTTGTCCCCACAGTGACTCTACATACATATCCCAACCAAAAGCCATGGATTACAGGCAACATCCACATCGAGCTAAAGGTTAGAGCTGCTGCTTTCAAGGAGCGGGACACTAATCTGGATGCTTATAATAAATCCCACTACACCCTTAGACAAATCATCAAACAGGCAAAGCATCAATACAGGATTAAGAATGAATCCTACTACACTGTCTCTAACACGAGCTGACCAGTGACGCGAGCCTACCAGACGAGCTGAATGCCTTTTATGAGACTAAACACCTGCCTCTGCAACTGGATCCTGGACTTCCTGACACCCCCAGGTGGTGAGGGTGGGTGGAGCTCCCCAGGGGTGCGTGCTCAGTCCCCTCCTGTACTCCCTGTTCACCCACAACTGCATGGCCAGGCATGACTCAAACACCATCATTAAGTTTGCAGATGACACAGCAGTGGTAGGCCTGATCACCGACAATGACGAGTCAGACCTGGCCGGGTAGTGCCAGAATAACAACCTATCCCTCAACATAACCAAGACCAAGGAGATTATTGTAGACTAATTTAAAAGGAGGACCGAGCACGCCCCCATTCTCATCGACATAGCTGTAGTGGAGCAGGTTGAGAGCTTCAAGTTCTTTGGTGTCCACATCAACAACAAACTAGAATGGTCCAAATACACCAAGACAGTTGTGAAGAGGGCATGACAAAGCCTATTCCCCCTCAGGAAACAGAAAAGATTTGGCATGGGTCCTGTGATCCTCAAAAGGTTCTACAGCTGCAACATTGCGAGCATCCTGACTAGTTGCATCACTGCCTGGTACGGCAATTGCTCGACCTCTGACCGCAAGGCACTACAGAGGGTAGTGCGTACAGCCCAGTACTTCACTGGGGCTAAGCTGCCTGCCATCCAGGACCTCTACACCAGGCGGTGTCAGAGGAAGGCCCTAAAAATTGTCAAAGACTCCAGCCACCCCAGTCATAGACTGTTCTTTCTACTACCGCATGGCAAGCAGTACCGGAGTGCCAAGTCTAGGACAAAAAAGGCTTCTCAACAGTTTTTACCCCCAAGCCATAATACTCCTGAACAGGCAATCAAATGGCTACCCTTACTATTTGCATTGTGTGTGTCCCCAACCCCTCTTTTTACGCTGCTGCTACTCTCCGTTTATCATATATGCATAGTCACTTTAACTATAGATTAATGTACATACTGTTACACACGTCTCTATGAAGAGGGAACGCAACACCCTGCTACATCTAAACTCCCCGTGAAGTGAATAAGGTATGGACTGTAGGTGCAAGTAAGAATGACAACAGGCAGAATGTGGTACCGTTTACAAGGACTTTATTCCTTTACACGGTAATATGGGGAAAAGGGGCTGGACGGAACCAAAGCAAAGAAAGTTAATCTCAAAGCCCCCCCTCTCCTATCTTACCTGCCTACCCACTACTTACCTAATTTAGCACCACCTGGTGCCCTAACCAAAATACAGGGGGTGGTCCGCCCAGGTCTTACCTAGTGTGCCTAGACAGTGAATATGCTACGGGTATATGTATGCCCGCGGGCCTCTTGCCTAAGCACTCCCTAGGTGTTCCCCTTCCCCCCCTGGGAACAAATGAAACAGAATATTAAACAATTTCACAAACAAACTAAGAAACAAAGGACATCAAATAAGCTCTATCTGAGCAACAAACATACCAACTCTCAGCAATGAACTCCCAGCAAAATCTCTAGCAAAATCTCTCTAGCAAAATCTCTCTAGCAAAATCTCTCTGGCAAAATCTCTCTAGCAAAATCTCTCTAGCAAAATCTCTGCAATGACCTCCCAGAAAATCTCTCTAGCGAAACTCCCTCCTGAACAGAACACTGGCTTTTATATAGCTTCTGAAGGAAAGGGTAATTGGAGACAGCTGTGTCTTGACGAGGGGGCGGGGTCAGCTCTCCAATTAGCCATGGAGGCGACCAATCAGCTGCTTGAGGGATTTCAGGAAGCCATTTCCTGAAATAAACACATGCAAACATACAAACTACAACACATAAACTGGGGAACGTAACACATACTACCTCAATTGGGCCGACCAACCAGTGCTCCCGAGCATTGGCTAACCGGGCTTTCTGCATTGTGTCCAACCCACCACCCGCCAACCCCTCTTTATGCTACTGCTACTCTCTGTTCATCATATGTGCATAGTCACTTTAACCATATCTACATGTACATACTACCTCAATCAACCTGACTAACCTGTGTCTGTATGTAGCCTCGCTACTTTTATAGCCTCGCTACTGTATATAGCCTGTCTTTTTACTGTTGTTCTCTTTCTTTACCTTACTATTGTTCACCTAAAAAAACATGTTGCACTATTGGTTAGAGCCTGTAAGTAAGCATTTCACTGTAAGGTGAAACCTGTGGTATTCAGCGCACGTGACAAATAAAGTTTGATTTGATTTGCTCCCAAGCCATAAGACGGATGAACAAATAATCAAATGGCCACCCGGACTATTTACATTGACCCCCCCATTTGTTTTTTTCACTGCTGTTACGCAATGTTTATTATCTATGCATAGTCATCTTACCCATACCTACATGTACAAATTACCTCGACAAACCTGTACCCCCGCACATTGACTCGGTATCGGTACTCCCTGTATATAGCCTTGTTATTGTTACTTTTTGTTGTTGATTTACTTTAATTTATTTAGTAACTCTCTCTTGAACAGCATTGTTGGTTAAAGGCTTGTAAGTAAGAATTTCACGGTAATACCTGCTGTATTCGGCACACGTGACAAATAAAATGTGATTTGATTTGATATGTAGGTATCTTTGTTAGAAACAGTACTATATTTCCCTTGACAGAGTGCTGAATGTAAAAAATGTCTCAACATACCCCACTCTCCCCTACGCATATGGGCCTCTTTGAGTGTCACATAACACCGAAAGAGAACTCCTTCCTGGAGTAATAAGGCAGACAGAGTGAGTTTTTCCCTTTCCTCTCTCCACAAAACTCATCTGGCTCCTTTGGCTGACTGCCCAGGTAATCGTAGCACGGACTGTATTTTTCACGACAGAGCTGTTATTTCACTGTGAAAACTCCTAGCGTGGGGTGGCAACCCACCTCTGGCAAGACACTGCTGTCAGAGCAGATCATCGGAGAGCAGCCTTCCCTTTCAATTAGCCCTCATCTGTCTGAGAGGAGGGCCAGGAGCACCGGAGCACAGGCAGGCACCTTGCCCAGCCAAGGAACAGCAAGGAGAGCAGGTGGGAGGAGAGAGGAGGAGAGAGAGAAATAAGCCCCAAAACTCCAGATGGGGACTGAAATACCCTCCACTGCTGCGCGCTAAATCCCTCTGTACCAGAGAGGCCCTGCCTTCACAGTAAACACAGCCCAGCGCCATGGAAACTCAGCCATTTGGCCCTAAAACATGTGATGAGATATGGCACCAATGAGCCGTTTAATTCCCTGAATGACTGTATCTCCTCATGCACTCCAAGTGACTGAGAGGGAGGACAGACCGAGACCATGAAGCAGGGCTGCAGTACTGTGAGGAGTTCCAATGAAAGCACCTATCTCACATGTTACCAATGGAGTGAGACAAGAAACCACAACATATATGGCACTAATCAGGGGACAAATGAGGGGGCTGTTCAGTAAGCTTGTAAAGGGATGTATACTGGGAAGGGGCTTCAGGGGGAACACACAAGGGACCAAGGATCTGGTCGAGAAAAATGGTTTCGACTGCTCCTATAGTCTTGCTTCGGTACTGCAGTTTAACTGATGCCCAGAAAGACAATTTCCATAGACTGCCACATAGAGAAGTCAGATTTGAACAATTCTATTAAGACACTTCAGTCTTTAGTCTTTAATCTCCCTTGTTCATAAACCATCCATTGAATTGTTCAAATAATTGTCACTGAGGACTATTGTTTTACATCACAAAGATATTAACATTTAATATTCATCCAGTCTGGCATGTTTTTGGATGACGTGATGACTCGCTGCTCGCGCTTCTCCTTGTGCGCACTGAGTGCTAGTGAGCATGTGTTGTTGGTCCTATCCATGAATCGGAGTACGCAAACGCAAATAGATTACCTTGAAAAGAACAGGTCGGACATCTCCAGCTCTTTATACCTTAGTGGGAACACAGGGAAAGGGATGGGAAGGGTGGCATTCATACAGCTATGCCTGTAGGTTATTTATTACAAATGCCACATCCAAGTGGGATTACCACTGTTGCACCCCAGCCATCTCTCTCTCTCTCTTTCTCTCTCATTCTCAGCAGCCTGAGAGCCTCAGAGCCTGAGGGGAAGGGTGGTAAACATGGGCAGCTGCACCAGGCACTGCTGGGGACCTTGAGCAGGGACATGGATAGGGGGATGTTCAGCAACAATTTCCCACTGGATGTTTACATTGATGTTTATATTACATTGACATTCAATCACAGTACTCGAAGGAGAACAAAGAAATGTATTGCAGAATGAAAGACAAATGCTGCCCACATAGTTATCATCTTTCTCCTTGGAAATCATTTTCACAATATGCAAAGCCTCAAAAACCCATGGCATGTCTAATTCACACACCTTGATGGTTAAAGCCACCTGCAGAGAGTTTGAGGCGAATGTCTGGCTGTGCCTCCACTGCTGTGGTTGTGGGGGAATGTGAGGAGAAAAGCCAAGCTTCCACACTTCTCCCAGACTGCTAAGAGAGCCTGGGGTTTACTTGGAAGCTCAGCGTAATTCAATGCAGAACACCTACAGTCCATTCTTCCTGCTCCATTCCAGACTGTGTTAGATCTCACTGTGGCCAAATTGGCGGACTAAACCCAGACTATATTAAAAATCACAGGGATGCTTTGGTATGCTGCTCCAATTAGTTTTCTAAGCAGGTTAGTTTTTCTCCAGCAGAAAGCAGAAGCAGAGATGTTCCAGTGTAGTGGGCTCTGTGTGGTTGGAACCTCTACAGAGGACCATTGTAACATCTCTCAAACCAGCAGGCTGGCACCTAGAGAACACATTTCATATGGAGCAATATTTGGTCCAGAACTCAGAGATTTGGACTGAGGTTCTAAACGTTTGAGACATTATTCTGTTGATTTAAAAGTATTCTCTGTTCCATGAATTCTTGAAGCTTTTGCATTTAAAGGTAATATTCTATGCAGATATGTGGGCCACAGGCAAAGGGAGACAACTTGATCATATTTGGGGACAGGGAAACCAAAAGGGCAAAAGGCACAGAATAACCCGTTATTACAAGTATGTCCTCCATTGGCACAACTCCATTGTCCATTGCATCATTCCATTGTAGTTGTGGATCAGAGACATAGAGTCCCAGATCACATTCCAAGCATGCCCGACTCGGCCAAAATCCAACTAGTGTCAGTGAGTCCATGTGCATCCTGTTGAATCCATATGTCACAGAGGACATCTCTCTTTATATTTCTCTCTTTGTTCCTCTGCCATTCACAAAACAGCCATAGAGCATTCAAGTTAAATTGACAAAATGTTGAATCACTTGCATGATGATATGGTTACCCGTTCATTCCTGGACCTTAATGAAAGGACGTTGTATAATAAAACTTCATCGGTAGAATATATTATGTGAGATGTATTCATCTATGTATTTTATTTTATTTTTTCCATATATGCTGTACAGATGCCTCATTTGGTCAGGTTATGGTTGTAAGTATCTTTAAATCTAGGAAATGTCCTGGCACCACAATATCCTCACGTACCTTCAACAAACCTCATCACAGGCCCAACAATGTTGTTATTCACACAACTCATGTATTGCCATAGCATAGGTCCCTCAGAGGTGGACTGATTGCTTTGCAATTTTTGAGAGAGGGAAGAAAAAAAGAAAAGAAAGCTAAGAAGAAACCAAGAGAGCAGGAGAATAGGACAGGGTAGGACAGGACAGGGCAGGATAGGATAGGGCAAGACAGGAGTGCACATCCTCTATCCCCACTAGAGCTGCTGTGTTGGATGGGATTTCGGGTCCCTTTGGTGAGCACTAGCTGTTGTCAGCGGAGACAAACTGCAGCTCCTGGGAGTGCCCCAGATCTGACAAAACTCTCCCCATCCATCAGTCAAGTCATCTGACTCAGAGAAGGAGTCTGTGCCCTGCTAGAGGTCACCCTAACCAGGAGACACACAAGCTGTTCTCTCTCCTCCAGGTGTTCATTAATGCACTTGCCCTTGATGCCTCCCTCCATGATACACAACACAAAGACACAAATACAATACAGGTAGCTACATCCCATCCTGCACTGCTCTAATTACACAAAAGAGGATATGCATCATGCAAAACACTAAAAGACTTTTAAATGTCAAACACAGCATATTCATGACACAGGCAGACATAGTTTGTTGTTGTAGTATTTGTTCAGGCGTCCCGTCCAGCTCAGGCACCGACATGGCTGTGTATAGCCGGGAGTGTGAATCCTATGCAGTTGTAAAGATGGAGCAGCCTTTTGAAGATGAGGACATTGGGGACAGCTGATGGGAATGCCAGGCAGCACTGGGCTAGAGAATGGAGAGCCGGATATTAATCAAAGCTCCTCCACTATTAGCATATGGTGCTCATTATCATATGGAACCAGTCCCCCATATGGCTCTCTGCCTGATATTCTACTCTTCATCCTGGTATCACTCTTCCCACTAAGGCAGGCCAGAGCAGAGAGTGGAACGACCCCAGTCCATCTCACTGTGCTACTCTACAAAGGTCTGCCTGAGTAACTACAGCACCGCAAAAGTTCCTGTTTCCATTAAGCTATTAAGCGACACAGTTAATTATCCAGGACCATCGAGGCAGGGGCTCTTTGCAGGCTGTGATGATGATATGCTTTGCCGGGCAGGGAATGGAGAGGGCCAGCCGGGGGAGCTGTGTTCAAGCCAGGCAATCTTTCAAAATAAAGGGGCAGGCAATTAGATGCAGCCGTGCGACCAGAGATGACTAGTGTTATTTAAGATACTGGGTCGATGCTCTAATGGGGGTATTTAGGGCTGTTATGATAAAGATGTCAGGCCGACCTCCCTGCTGCTGCTGCTCTTACATGTGTTACCTCTGTATGCAGGGTCATACAGTACAAATACTGTAAGTGCGATGCTTGCAAGTGATCCATGGCCATCCACGTATGGAGCTCTGACGAGTCTGTCATGTCTTGTTCAACATTTTGATCTAAGACCTATTTCATAGACAAACAGGGAGGAGACTATTCAATGTGTTATTCTTTCAAAGGCAGAATTATTTATCTTTACTTAGTTGCTTGGAAAGTGTTTCATTTTGGTTGTGGTGAGTATGGGTATGATTGCTCAGGAATGGCTGACCTGGATTTGAGACTCTTTAAACAAGTGTGACAGGCCATTGCAGGATGGCAGACTGGGGAGAATTGTGTCCATTCAATGGAGAAAGAAAGTTTAAAAAATACTTGTGACCAGCTACAGTAGCTAGTGTAACGTCCAGTGGTCCTGCTTCTCCCAAACAGCTACCATGATTCATCACATCTGGCCTGGAGGAGGATTTACTGGTATTCTTTAATGGCTGAGGGAAGCTGTCCATCTGCGAACTAGCACAATCCCACAAAGGCTCTTTTCATGTGGCTACTGTCGAGAACACTGCTTGCGTCTGAATTGTTTCCATTCCCCACTTTGCCTCAGACTGCCCCCCCCCCACTACTACCACCCTCAGATCAAAGCGCTAGTGTGGGGAAATGACCAGGAGCTACTGGTCCCCTCATACAAACGCTCCACTCGGCTCCTTTACATCATAATGTTAGCATATGTCATCCACATGGCTGGCATGGATAAAAACGCACACTGTAGTCGGCAGTTCGCACTGGCTATTGTTTGAAGCAGGTTGAAAGGAAGATAGTGTGGAGACAGAGTGCAATGTGGAAGCAACCCATTAATGTGTCTCCTCCTTTAAAAACGCTCTGTTATCTGCCAACTGTCCAGCCAACAACCTCCTCCCCTCCGAGAAAAATAAATAATATAAATGCGTTAGTATTTGGAAATTCTATATTTTCCTTTGTGCATTTCTGTGATTAATGTGTAATGTAAAAGAGGGTCACCTCCTTTGTTATAAATATCTCTATAGCCCTCCTGATAGAGGTTTGCCAATAATTTTGGGATCCGCAAATCCCACTTAACTAAATGAAGAAAAGCCATGGCGATTCCAACAAGGAAGGAGTGTTTATGTGCTCGGCTGAGCCTGAACAGGCACACTGCAGCCCACTCTGGAAAAAAGCCATACACTAATCAGGAGAGATTTGTGAGATCAGATCAAATTTGACTTGCCTAGTTAAATAAAGGTTACATTTTAAAATGTTACAAAACTGAGACATCTGTGAGACCACTATAAAATCCCCAAACCATTACCACTTTCAGATTTTTATTTTTTACTATTACAGAGTAAATACTTTTCCGGGACCATTATGCATAATTATTTTACAGGAATAAAAGTAAAGGTGGGGGAGAACTTTCAGAAGGAAAAACCTTTTGATGTAAATGTATGGGGTCCTGGAATACATTTCAATACACTTTGTAATACTACACCCTCATAAAGCAGGTGGAAAACAATCCCAGGAGAGCATACAGCGGAGAGACAAGGGATAAAGACATACATACATAGTAAAGAAAGATATTTTTGTGTTTTCTGATCATGAACAGTCAGTAGTCTAAACTTTATGAAGTCAGATTCTCAACATGACCTGCAAGTGCATGCGAGTGGGTTAGTGTGTAGCGATGAATGTGCATTTATCATATACTGAAATATCAGGTGCTCTGTATTTAAACAATAACGCAGAGCATATTGTATGATAAGATCATTTTAGGTCAGAGCCCATTGGTGTGACAGCCTGATCTCATAGACTGGACGTAACATAGTAAATTTAAATCCGGGAAACTCAAATCAAATCCAATCAAATTGTATTAGTCAGTTCAACACTGAAATGAAATGCTTACTTACCAACAATGCAGTTAAAAAATATGAATAAGAATGTAATAAAAGGAGCAAGTAATTAACGAGCAGCAGTAAAACAACAATAGCGAGACCATATACAGCGGGGTACCGGTATCGGTACCCCGACTGGCTCCAGCCAGTCGAGGCAATCGAGGCAATATGTACATGCAGGCAGAGTTATTAAAGTTACTATGCATAGATAATAACAGAGAGTAGCAGTGGCGTAAAAGAGGGGGTGAGCAATGCAAATAGTCTGGGTATCCATTTGATTAGATGATCAGGAGTCCTATGGCTTTGGGGTAGAAGCTGTTCAGATGCCTCTTGGACCTAGACTTGATGCTCCGGTACTGCTTGCCATGCAGTAGCAGAGAGAACACTCTATCACTAGGGTGGATGGAGTTTTTGACCATTTTTAGGGCCATCCTCCGACACCGCCTGGCATAGTGGTCCTGGTTGGCAGGAAGCTTGGCCCCAGTGATGTACGGTGCAATACGCATTACCCTCTGTCGTGCCTTGCGGTTTGAGGCCGTGCAATTGCCATACCAGGCAGTGATGCAACCAGTCAGGACACTCTCGATGGTGCAGCTGTAGAACCATTTGAGAATCTGTGGACCCATGGCAATTTTTTTTCTGTCTCCTGAGGGCGAATAGGTTTTGTTGTTCCCTCTTCACGACTATCTTGGTGTGCTTGGACCATGTTAGTTTGTTGGTGATGTGGACACCAAAGAACTTGAAGCTCTCAACTTGCTCCACTACAGCCCAGTCAATGAGAATCGGTGCGCGCTCAGTCCCCCTTTTCCTGTAGTCCACAATCATCTCCTTAGTCTTCATCACGTTGAGGGAGAGGTTGCTGTCCTAGCACCACACGTCCAGGTCTCGAACCTCCTCCCTATAGGCTGTCTCGTCGTTGTCGGTGATCAGGCGTACCACTGTTGGGTCATCAGCAAACTTAATGTGAGTGTCTGGCCATGCAGTGAGTGAACAGGGAGTACAGGAGGGGACTGAGCACACACCCCTGAGGGGCCCCTGTGTTGAGGATCAGCGTGGCGGATGTGTTGCTACCTACCCTTACCACCTGGGGGCGGCCCGTCAGGAAGTCCAGGATCCAGTGCAGAGGGAAGTGTTTAGTCCCAGGGTCCTTAGCTTATTGATGAGCTTTGAGGACACTGTAGTGTTGAACTGTCTTATGTAACCATACCAAACGTAACATATCATCCCACTTAGCATATTAGTATGGTTGTCACGCCTTGGTCTTAGTATTTTGTGTTTTCTTTAATTATTTGTTCAGGCCAGGGTGTGACATGGGTTTATTGTGTTGTCATATTGGTTTTTTTTGTAGGCATGTGGCTGATTAGGGGTGTGTCTAGAATAGGCTTGGCTGCCTGAGGCGGTTCTCAATCTGAGTCAGGTGATTCTCGTTGTCTCTGATTGGGAACCATATTTAGGTAGCCTGGGTTTCACTGTGTATTTCGTGGGTGATTGTTCCTGTCTCTGTGTAGTTGTTCACCAGACAGGCTGTATAGGTTCACGTTCCGTTTGTTGTTTTTGTATATTTAATAGTTATTTCATGTATCGCTATATTCTTCATTAAAGAACATGAGTAACCACCACGCTGCATTTTGGTCCGACTCTCCTTCAACAGACGAACGCCGTTACAGAATCACCCACTACACCCGGACCGAGCGGCGTGGTAACAGGCAGCGACAGCAGGAGCAGCGAAGGGAGGACGTTATGGACAGCAGAAGTATGGAGTATACGACGTGGGAGGAAATAGACAGGTGGGCGGTCGACCCAGAGAGAGTGCCGGAGCCCGCCTGGGATTCGCTGGACCAGTGCGAAGAGGGTTATAGGAGAATGGAGTTGGAGAGACAATCATGACGGCGCAGAAGAAAGCCCGTGAGTCAGCCCCAAAAATGTATTGGGGGGGCTCTTGGAGAGCGTGGCAGAGTCAGGAGTCAGACCTGAGCCAACTCTCCCTGTTAATCGTGAGGAGCAGCGATCAAAGGACTTCTGGACTTGGGAGGAGATATTGGACGGAAAAGGACCCTGGGCTCAGCCTGGAGAATATCGCTGTCCCAAGGAAGAACTGGAGGCGGAAAAAAGCGGAGAGGCGCTGGTATGAGAAGGCAGCACGGCGACGCGGATGGAAGCCTGAGAGTCAGCCCCAAAAATGTATTGGGAGGGGGCTTACAGGGAGTATGGCTATGCCAGGTAGGAGACCTGCGCAAACTCCCTGTGCTTACCGGGGGGCTAGAGAGACCGGGCAGGCACCGTGTTATGCTATGGAGCGCACGTTGTTTCCAGTGCGGGTGCATAGCCCGGTGCGGTTCATACCAGCTCTTCGTATTGGCCGGGCTAAAGTGGTCATCGAGCCAGGTAAGGTTGGGCAGGCTAGGTGCTCAAGAGATCCAGTGCGCCTGCACGGTCCGGTCTATCCAGAGCCACCTCCAAACACCAGTCCGCCGGTGGCAGCTCCCCACACCAGGCTTCCTGTGCGTGTCCTCGATCCAGTACCACCAGTTCCAGCACCACGCACCAGGCCTTCAGTGCGCCTTGCCTGTTCAGCACAGCCAGAGCCAACCTTCTCTCTAGCGCTGTCGGAGTCTCCCGCCTGTTCAGCGCTTCCAGAGCCTTCCTCCTCTGCAGCGCTGCCGGAGCCTCCTGCCTGTTCGGAGCAGCCTGAGCTGCCAGACTGCATGGAGCAGCCTGAGCTGTCAATCTGCATGGAGCAGCCAGAGCTGTCAATCTGCATGGAGCAGCCAGAGCTGCCAGTCTACATGGAGCAGCCAGAGCTGTCAGTCTGCACAAAGCTGCCAGTCTGCATGGAGCAGCCAGAGCTGTCAGTCTGCATGGAGCAGCCAGAGCTGCCAATCTGCATGGAGCAACCAGAGCTGCCAATCTGCATGGAGCAGCCAGATCTGTCAGTCTGCATGGAGCAGCCAGAGCTGTCAGTCTGCATGGAGCAGCCAGAGCAGCTAGATCCGCCAGTCAGCCATGGACTTAAATGTAAATGTAATCTTCCAGATCTGCCAGTCAACCAGAATCTTCCAGATCCGCCAGCCAGCCAGGACCTACCGGAGCCAACTACCTGCCTGAGCTTCATCTCAGTACTGGGCTTCCCCTCAGTCCCGGGCTTCCCCTCAGTCCCGAGCTGCCCCTCAGTCCCGAGCTTCCCCTCAGTCCCGAGCTGCCTCAGTCCCGAGCTGCCCCTCAGTCCCGAGCTGCCCCTCAGTCCAGTGGGGTTCTGGGTGAGGACTATTAGGCCATGGTCGGCGGCGAGGGTGGATTATCCCAGGACGCGAAGGAGAGGAACTATGACATTAATGGAGTGGGGTCCACGTCCCGAGCCGGAGCCGCCACCATGGACAGACGCCCACCCGAACCCTCCCTATGGTTTTGAGGTGCACCTTGGGGGGTTCTGTCACGCCTTGGTCTTAGTATTTTGTGTTTTCTTTAATTATTTGTTCAGGCCAGGGTGTGACATGGGTTTATTGTGTTGTCGCATTTGTTTTTTTTTGTAGGCATTGGGATTGTGGCTGATTAGGGGTGTGTCTAGAATAGGCTTGGCTGCCTGAGGCCGTTTTCAATCTGAGTCAGGTGATTCTCGTTGTCTCTGATTGGGAACCATATTTAGGTAGCCTGGGTTTCACTGTGTATTTCGTGGGTGATTGTTCCTGTCTCTGTGTAGTTGTTCACCAGACAGGCTGTATAGGTTTTCACGTTCCGTTTGTTGTTTTTGTATATTTAATAGTTATTTCATGTATCGCTATATTCTTCATTAAAGAACAGACGAACGCCGTTACAATGGTATGATATGTTACGTTTGGTATGGTTACATAAGACAGATGGTTACTTAAGGCAAAAACTAAGGTAGGGTGGTTTGTTGGGGTAAAATACGAACGTCTAGCAACCCAAAGGCTGTGAGTTCAAATCTCATCATGGACAACTTTAGCATTTTAGCTAATTAGCAACTTTTCATTTGCTTACTACTTTTTAGCCAGCTAGCTAATGTTAGCCACCTAGTTACAATTCGTAATATATCATACGTTTTGCTAATTCTTAAACTGTATGTAACATATTGTACGTTTTGAAAATTGGTAACATATCATGTGATTTTTTATTTGTAACGTATCATACGAATTGGGTGCTGGACAGCCACAAATTATGTCACACCATACAAAACGTAACATATCATACTAAAGAGTATCTCGGATTTATGTACAGAATAATACGAAATTCTCTGAGACCAGGTTGTGTGTGAGCCTGCATGTGACTAACTGCATCATATTAACTAAGGAGTGGCAATGAGGGAGTTTAACAAAGAAAAGGATCAAAGTAAGGAACTTGTCTGTCGGCCCTGCATTAAAGACCAAAATTAGTTAAATAAAATTGTGATAAATAAAAAGGTAGACCAGTTTCATTTAAGGACCCAAAAATTGACAGCTGTGGCATTTAGATATCAAAATAGTTGGGAAGATTTTCAATATACCGATTCCATTGCACATGGTTTATGAACTGATATGCAAAATGACACCGGATTCAAAACTTAGAATTTTTCTATTTAAATTATTATACAAAATTATTGCAATCAATAGAATGTTATATATATGGGGGATACAACCTTCCCAGCTTGCAGATTTTGCTGCGAAGAGACAGAGTCATGAGATCAAGTCAACTTATTTTGGTACTGTCCATATGTAGCTTGTTTTTGGTCACAGGTCCAGGAATGACTGAAGAATTGCAACATTTACCTGAAGCTAACTCTGCAGAGAGCACTACTGGGTGATTTGAAAAGTCATAGTCAATTGATCAATAATATAATTGTCACACCCGGATCTGTTTCACTTGCCTTTGTGATTGTCTACACCCCCCTCCAGGTGTTGCCCATCTTCCCTATTATCCCCTGTGTATTTATACCTGTGTTCTCTGTTCTTCTGTTGCCGGTTCGTCTTGTTTGTCAAGTCAACCAGCGTTTTTGCCTTAGCTCCTGCTTTTCCCAGTCTCTCTTCTTCTCACTCTCCTGGTTTTGACCCTTACCTGTCTTGACTCTGAGCCCACCTGCCTGACATATCTGCCTGCCCCCGAGCCTGTCTGCCGACCTGTACCTTTGCCCCGCCTGTGGATCATTGACCTCTGCCTACCCTGACACTGAGCCTGCCTGCCATCCGGTACCGTTGCCCCACCTCTGGTTTACTGACCCCTGCCTGCCTTGACCTGTCCATTGCCTGACCCTGTTGGATTATTAAACCATTGTTAATTCGACGTTGTCTGCATCTGGGTCTGATAATAATAAAACATTTAGCAAAAATGTTTCTTTAATTTACAATCTGTAGAAATGATAAGAATAGAAAGATTCAGAACTTTTGTGAAGCCACAGCACAGTTGAAAAATATATGGCAAATACAAATCCAATATAGATGGTGTTGAGAGATAGATGGGAGGGGTTGAATGGAGATGAAGGGTGGGGCTAATAACTCAAGGCTAACTCATGTAAAATGTACTGTGTCCATAAAAAGTATATACTGTAGGTTCAAAAGTATTGTGAAACAGCAGATTAAAAAATATATAGCAAATAGAAATCAAACTGATGGACATCAGAAATACAGTACCTGTCAAAAGTTTGGACACACCTACTCATTCAAGTGTTTCTTTATTTTTGCTATTTTCTACATTGTAGAATAATAGAGATGACATCTAAACTATGAAATAACACATATGAAATTATGTAGTAACCAAAAAAGTGTTAAACAAATCAAAATATATTTAATATTTGAGATTCTTCAAAGAAGCCACACTTTGCCTTGATGACCGCTTTGCACACTCTTTGTATTCTCTCCACCAGCTTCATGAGGTAGTCACCTGGAATGCATTTCAATTAAGAGGTGTGCCATGTTAAAAGTTAATGCGTTTCAGCTAATCAGTTGTGTTGTGACAAGGTACAGTAAGAGCACTAGAAGAGAGCCTTATTTGGCAAGAACAACTCAAATAAGCAAAGAGAAACGACAGTCCATCATTACTTTAAGACATGAAGGTCAGACAATTCTGAAAATTTCACGAACTTTGAAGTTTCTTCTAGTACAGTCGCAAAATCCATCAAGCATTAATGATGAAACTGGCTCTCATGTGGACGGAAGACCCAGAGTTACCTACAGAGGAGTTCATTAGAGTTACCAGCCTCAGAAATTGCAGCTCAAATAAATTCTTCACAGAGTTCAACAACTACAGACCAGTATCCCTTCTTTCTTTTCTCTCCAAAACTCTTGAACGTGCCGTCCTTGGCCAGCTCTCCCGCTATCTCTCTCAGAATGACCTTCTTGATCCAAATCAGTCAGGTTTCAAGACTAGTCATTCAACTGAGACTGCTCTTCTCTGTATCACGGAGGCGCTCCGCACTGCTAAAGCTAACTCTCTCTCCTCTGCTCTCATCCTTCTAGACCTATCGGCTGCCTTCGATACTGTGAACCATCAGATCCTCCTCTCCACCCTCTCCGAGTTGGGCATCTCCGGCACGGCCCACGCTTGGATTGCGTCCTACCTGACAGGTCGCTCCTACCAGGTGGCGTGGCGAGAATCTGTCTCCTCACCACGCGCTCTCACCACTGGTGTCCCCCAGGGCTCTGTTCTAGGCCCTCTCCTATTCTCGCTATACACCAAGTCACTTGGCTCTGTCATAACCTCACATGGTCTCTCCTATCATTGCTATGCAGACGACACACAATTAATCTTCTCCTTTCCCCCTTCTGATGACCAGGTGGCGAATCGCATCTCTGCATGTCTGGCAGACATATCAGTGTGGATGACGGATCACCACCTCAAGCTGAACCTCGGCAAGACGGAGCTGCTCTTCCTCCCGGGAAGGACTGCCCGTTCCATGATCTCGCCATCACGGTTGACAACTCCATTGTGTCCTCCTCCCAGAGCGCTAAGAACCTTGGCGTGATCCTGGACAACACCCTGTCGTTCTCAACTAACATCAAGGCGGTGGCCCGTTCCTGTAGGTTCATGCTCTACAACATCCGCAGAGTACGACCCTGCCTCACACAGGAAGCGGCGCAGGTCCTAATCCAGGCACTTGTCATCTCCCGTCTGGATTACTGCAACTCGCTGTTGGCTGGGCTCCCTGCCTGTGCCATTAAACCCCTACAACTCATCCAGAACGCCGCAGCCCGTCTGGTGTTCAACCTTCCCAAGTTCTCTCACGTCACCCCGCTCCTCCGCTCTCTCCACTGGCTTCCAGTTGAAGCTCACATCCGCTACAAGACCATGGTGCTTGCCTACGGAGCTGTGAGGGGAACGGCACCTCAGTACCTCCAGGCTCTGATCAGGCCCTACACCCAAACAAGGGCACTGCGTTCATCCACCTCTGGCCTGCTCGCCTCCCTACCACTGAGGAAGTACAGTTCCCGCTCAGCCCAGTCAAAACTGTTCGCTGCTCTGGCTCCCCAATGGTGGAACACACTCCCTCACGACGCCAGGACAGCGGAGTCAATCACCACCTTCCGGAGACACCTGAAACCCCACCTCTTTAAGGAATACCTAGGATAGGATAAAGTAATCCTTCCCCCCCCCCCCTTAAAAGATTTAGATGCACTATTGTAAAGTGGCTGTTCCACTGGATGTCATAAGATGAATGCACCAATTTGTAAGTCGCTCTGGATAAGAGCGTCTGCTAAATGACTTAAATGTAATGTAAATGTAGTTCAATTAACAGATACATCTCAACAGGACTAAAGGACAGGACTAAAAACACACGAAACATAACTGTTGTAAAATAGATTGTGTCAGTAAAATGTATATAGTATGTATAAACTGGACGTAGAAGCCTAAGTGTTGTTGTTCATTAGTTTACTCCAATTAGGGAAGGGGAAGTAGGGTTAGTGGAAAAAAACAAAGGAAAAAAAATGAAAAATATACATTTGAAAAATATATGTATATATATATATATATATACAGTGCCTTGCGAAAGTCTTCGGCCCCCTTGGACTTTGCGACCTTTTGCCACATTTCAGGCTTCAAACATAAAGATATACAACTGTATTTTTTTGTGAAGAATCAACAACAAGTGGGACAGAATCATGAAGTGGAACGACATTTATTGGATATTTCAAACTTTTTTAACAAATCAAAAACTGAAAAATTGGGCGTGCCCCTTTACTTTCAGTGCAGCAAGCTCTCTCCAGACGTTCAGTGAGGATCTCTGAATGATCCAATGTTGACCTAAATGACTAATGATGATAAATACAATCCACCTGTGTGTAATCAAGTCTCCGTATAAATGCACCTGCACTGTGATAGTCTCAGAGGTCCGTTAAAAGCGCAGAGAGCATCATGAAGAACAAGGAACACACCAGGCAGGTCCAAGATACTGTTGTGAAGAAGTTTAAAGCCGGATTTGGATACAAAAAGATTTCCCAAGCTTTAAACATCCCAAGGAGCACTGTGCAAGCGATAATATTGAAATGGAAGGAGTATCAGACCACTGCAAATCTACCAAGACCTGGCCGTCCCTCTAAACTTTCAGCTCATACAAGGAGAAGACTGATCAGAGATGCAGCCAAGAGGCCCATGATCACTCTGGATGAACTGCAGAGATCTACAGCTGAGGTGGGAGACTCTGTCCATAGGACAACAATCAGTCGTATATTGCACAAATCTGGCCTTTGTGGAAGAGTGGCAAGAAGAAAGCCATTTCTTAAAGATATCCATAAAAAGTGTCGATTAAAGTTTGCCACAAGCCACCTGGGAGACACACCAAACATGTGGAAGAAGGTGCTCTGGTCAGATGAAACCAAAATTGAACTTTTTGGCAACAATGCAAAACGTTATGTTTGGCGTAAAAGCAACACAGCTCATCACCCTGAACACACCATCCCCACTGTCAAACATGGTGGTGGCAGCATCATGGTTTGGGCCTGCTTTTCTTCAGCAGGGACAGGGAATATGGTTAAAATTGATGGGAAGATGGATGGAGCCAAATACAGGACCATTCTGGAAGAAAACCTGATGGAGTCTGCAAAAGACCTGAGACTGGGACGGAGATTTGTCTTCCAACAAGACAATGATCCAAAACATAAAGCAAAATCTACAATGGAATGGTTCAAAAATAAACATATCCAGGTGTTAGAATGGCCAAGTCAAAGTCCAGACCTGAATCCAATCGAGAATCTGTGGAAAGAGCTGAAAACTGCTGTTCACAAATGCTCTCCATCCAACCTCACTGAGCTTGAGCTGTTTTGCAAGGAGGAATGGGAAAAAATTTCAGTCTCTCGATGTGCAAAACTGATAGAGACATACTCCAAGCGACTTACAGCTGTAATCGCAGCAAAAGGTGGCGCTACAAAGTATTAACTTAAGGGGGCTGAATAATTTTGCACGCCCAATTTTTCTGTTTTTGATTTGTTAAAAAAGTTTGAAATATCCAATAAATGTCGTTCCACTTCATGATTGTGTCCCACTTGTTGTTGATTCTTCACAAAAAAATACAGTTTTATATCTTTATGTTTGAAGCCTGAAATGTGGCAAAAGGTCACAAAGTTCAAGGGGGCCGAATACTTTCGCAAGGCACTGTAAGATATACAGTCGTGGCCAAAAGTTTTGAGAATGACACAAATGTTAATTTCAACAAAGTTTGCTGCTTCAGTGTTTTTAGATATATTTCAGCTTTTATTGCTTTCATCACATTCCCAGTGGGTCAGAAGTTTACATACACTCATTTAGTATTTGGTAGCACTGCTTTTAAATTGTTGGGTCAAACGTTTCGGGTAGCCTTCCACAAGCTTCCCACAATAAGTTGGGTGAATTTGGGCCATTCCTCCTGACAGAGCTGGTGTAACTGAGTCTGGTGTGTAGGCCTCCTTGCTCGCACACACTTTTTCAGTTCTGCCCACACATTTTCTATAGGGGTGAGGTCAGGGCTACTCCAATACCTTGACTTTGTTGTCCTTAAGCCATTTTTCCACAACTTTGAAAGTATGATTGAGGTCAATGTCCATTTGGAAGACCCATTTGCGACCAAGATTTAACTTCCTGACTGATGTCTTGAGATGTTGCTTCAATATATCCACATAATTTCCCTCCTTCATGGTGCCATCTATTTTGTGAAGTCCTCCTGCAGCAAAGCACCCCCACAACATGATGCTGCCACCCCCGTGCTTCATGGCTGAGATGGTGTTCTTTGGCTTGCAAGCCTCCCCCTTTTTCCATCAAACATAACGATGGTCATTATGGCCAAACAGTTCTATTTTTGTTTCATCAGACCAGAGGACATTTCTCCAAAAAGTACATTATTTTTCCCCATGTGCAGGTAGAGCAGTGGCTTCTTTCTTGCTGAGCGGCCTTTCAGATTATGTCGATAAGACTCATTTTACTGTGTAGTTTTGTACCCGATTCCTCCAGCATCTTCACAAGGTTGCTGTTGTTCTGGGATTGATTCACACTTTGACACCAAAGTATGTTAATCTCTAGGAGACAGAACACGTCTCCTTCCTAAGCAGTATGACAGCTGCGTGGTCCCATCGTGTTTATACTTGGGTACTATTGTTTGTACAGACAAACATGGTACCTTCAGGCATTTGGAAATTGCTCCCAAGGATGAACCAGACTTGTGGAGGTCTACCATTTTTTATTCTGAGGTCTTGGCTGATTTCTTTTGATTTTCCCATGATGGCACACAAAGAGGACCTGAGTTTGAATGTAGGCCTTGAAATATATCCACAGGTACACCTCCCATCGACTCAAATTATGTCAATTAGCCTATCAGAAGCTTTTAAAGCCATGACATCATTATCTGGAATTTTACAAGCTGTTTATGGGCACAGTCAAGTTAGTGTATGTAAACTTCTGACCCACTGGAATTGTGATCCAGTGAATTATAAGTGAAATAATCTGTCTGTAAACAATTGTTGGAAAAATTCCTTGTGTCATGAACAAAGTAGATGTCCTAACCGACTTGCCAAAACTATAGTTTGTTAACAAGAAATTTGTGGAGTGGTTGAAAAACAAGTTTTAATGACTCCAACCTAAGTGTATGTAAACTTCCCACTTCAACTGTTTATATGTGTATTTATATGTATGTATGAACAGTATATTCATATCAATGTGTGTATATACCCCAAAAAATATGGGGGATTGGAAATGACGCAGGCAATTACATTGATGGAAGCTACAATCTATCTGCACTATTGAAGCTGATCTACCCCCTAAAAAGGTTTTTGGGGAAAAAGATAGAAAGGAAGGATACCCATTTTAGGCCCCTGAACCTTTTCAACGAGAAGTTAAAGGAGTGTTAAAATGGCAGTATTCAGATTATACCAAATTTGTCAAAATCCAATGTTAGGGGGATTACTCTCATCCCTTCCCTTTAGTCTGAATCTTCCTCTTTTGGGAAGGGGTGCTCGTTATCTTTCTCTCACTTTGGAAAAGTCTCTCACCGAAGCACTCCAGAAGAGAAGCATAGGCAAATGGGCTGGGGGCCCCTGTGAAACACTAGCCAATCAGTCAACTGGGTTTGCCCTTCTGGAGCAACAAGCTCACATCACATCCAGTCATCAGTCATCTCTCCTGCCTCTGCTTGTCCTCTCGCCTGTTTTCACACCATTTCTCTCACTCCACATAGCTAACATGATGAGTTATTATGTTTTCCACCAATTTGATTCCCTTTGTTGTTTGCACTCACACTCCTTTCTCACTTTTCTGCCTGTGAGTTACGATCCCCTTCCTCGATTTTCCATCTTGATAGCTAGAGAATTAGCTACAAATGTCTGGCAAGGTGTCAGTCAGCAAACTTTGAAAACCTGGGGGAAAAAGGACTGGCTTTGAAAGAGTTGGTGGTAATTCTCCTTCAGTAGAACTCTGGCAATAATATTAATCTTGACATAAAAACCCATCTGTCCCGTTAAAACACCTGAGGAGGGAGAGATGGGAGCTACATGTAGAGTGCCTGTTCTGATTTTAACAGGGCCAGTGCGCTTAAAATCTATACACCTTCTCTGTAGGTAGTCTGTAGATACTGTAGCCTAGCAGTTAAAGCATTTGGCCAGCAACTGAAAGGTTGGGGGACAAAATGGTTGATGTGCCATTGAGCATTGAATTGAACTGTAATTGGTCCAGGGTTGCTTTTAATAACGGCTGATCCTTGCTGTAACCCCACTCTCTGAGGAGGAGTTGGAATATGCAAAAAACATTTCCATTTCACGCATGTAGAATACACACTTGTACATGACAAATATAAGCACCCACCAAATTATTATACATTCATTCCTTTTCCCACTGTTAATCTCCTCAAAATGTGAGGCTGGCCAGTAGCCACTAATCAAGCACCTGTCTGTTCCTCTGCTCCTTCACTCACGCACTATTAAAAACATCTTGTTGTTTTTCCGGTCAATTACTGGAAGCCAATTACCTGTAAGTTATTATTATTTAAAGTACAGTATGTTACCGTAAATTGCAAAGAAACTTTGGCTTAACAGTACGTTGCTGGAAATGACCCCTTTGTGTCCCCAGGAACAGAATTAAGAAACACTGCCGTACAGTACAGGCTGCACAGACAGTAAGCCAGAAAACACAACAGACTTGAGCTAGAAACCTAGTGAGAAATACAAAACCACTTAGGTGAATATTCAGATGTGAGATGTCAAATCCCATTGTGCTCCAGCGTCCTATAATTGATATATGCATTCAGCACAGCAGGAGGTGGAAGGAGATCCCTCTCACCTCACAGATAGATTAGCCCTGTCCAATTGAAAAATATTCTATATTAAACAGCATTTACATAAATTGATCACCATTCTCAACTGAATGTGAAGTTGAACACCTGTATAAATGATAAAACTTTCATTAAGAAAACATTGGAGTCAGGCCAATTGGGAGGTATAAATATTCCATGCTACAAAGACAGCAACACCAGGATACCACAGAGTAAATAGGCATTTTAAGGTCATAGATTTAGCTGGTGGTAACTTGTGAAATAGACACCAGCTGGAATGTGGTTTTAACCAATCAGCATTCAGGATTAGAACCACCCATTGTATATTAAAGCAAGGCATGAGGAGGTGTGGTACAGTGCCTTGCAAAAGTATTCATCCCCCTTGCCATTTTTTTGTTGCATTACAACCTGTAATTTAAATGGATTTTTATTTGGATTTCATGTAATGAACATACACAAAATAGTCCAAATTAGTGAAAATTTGGTGAATTGGTGAAAATTAAAATTAAAAAATTAAATGGAAGGTGCGTATTCACCCCCTTTGCTATGACGTCCCTAAATAGGATCTGGTGCAACCAAGTACCATTCAAAAGTCACATAATTAGTTTCTTTGAGGAAGGTGGGACGCTTTTCTATCCAATATCCTAGCTTCTGGGCCTGAGTAACAGGCTGTTTACTTTGGACACCTCAGTCATCCAAACTTCAGAATACTGCCCCCTACCCCGAAGAGGTTAAATAAAGTCCACCTGTGTGCAATCTAAGTGTCACATGATCCATCACATGATCTCAGTATACATACACACCTGTTCTGAAAGGCCCCAGAGTCTGCAACGCCACTAAGCAAGGGGCACCACCAAGCAAGCGACACCATGAAGACCAAGGAGCTCTCCAAACAGGTCAGGGAAAAAGATGTGGAGAAGTACAGATCAGGGTTGAGTTATAAAAAAAATATCTGACTCTTTGAACAAACCTGCCAAGAGAGGGCCGCCCACCAAAACTCACGGACCAGGCAAGGAGGGCATTAATCAGAGAGGCAACAAAGAGACCAAAGATAACCCTGAAGGAGCTGCAAAGCTCCACAGCAGAGATTGGAGGGCTAAACTCGGCCTTGTCTCAGGATGGTACGTTGGTGGTTAAAGATATCCCTCTAGTGGTGTGGGGGCTGTGCTTTGGCAAAGTCGGTGGGGTTATATCCTTCCTGTTTGGCCCTGTCCGGAGGTATCATCGGATGGGGCCACAGTGTCTCCTGACCCCTCCTGTCTCAGCCTCCAGTATTTATGCTGCAGTAGTTTATGTGTCGGGGGGCTAGGGTCAGTTTGTTATATCTAGAGTACTTCTCCTGTCTTATCCGGTGTCCTGTGTGAATTTAAGTATGCTCTCTCTAATTCTCTCTTTCTCTCGGAGAACCTGAGTCCTAGGACCATGCCTCAGGACTACCTGGCATGATGACTCCTTGCTGTCCCCAGTCCACCAGTTTCAACTGTTCTGCCTGCGGCTATGGAATCCTGACCTGTTCACCGGACGTGCTACCTGTCCCAGACCTGCTGTTTTCAATTCTCTAGAGATAGCAGGAGTGGTAGAGATACTCTTAATGATCAGCTATGAAAAGCCAACTGACATTTACTCCTGAGGTGCTGACTTGTTGCACCCTCGACAACTACTGTGATTATTATTATTTGACCATGCTGGTCATTTATGAACATTTGAACATCTTGGCCATGTTCTGTGATAATCTCCACCCGGCACTGCCAGAAGAGGACTGGCCATCCCTCATAGCCTGGTTCCTCTTTAGGTTTCTTCCTCGGTTTTGGCCTTTCTATGGAGTTTTTCCTAGCCACCGTGCTTCTACACCTGTATTGCTTGCTGTTTCGGATTTTAGGCTCGGTTTCTGTACAGCACTTTGAGATATCAGCTGATGTACGAAGTGTTATATAAATACATTTGATTTTATTTGAAATTTTATTTGATTGGAGAATCTGTCCATTGGACCACTTTAAGACGTACACTCCACATAGCTGGGCTTTATGGAAGAGTGTCCAGAAAAAAAGCCATTGCTTAAAGAAAAAAATTAACAAACACATTTGGTGTTCACCAAAAGGCATGTGGGAGACTCCCCAAACATATGGAAGATGGTGCTCTGGTCAGATGAGACTAGAATTGAGCTTTTGGGCCATCAAGGAAAATGCTATGTTTGGCGTAAACCCAACACCTCTCATCACCCTGAGAACACCATCTCCACAGTTAAGCATGATGGTGGCAGCATCATGCTGTGGGGATGTTTTTCATTGGTAGGGATTGAGAAACTGGTCAGAATTTAAGGAATGATGGATGGCGCTAAATACAGGGAAATTCTTGAGGGAAGCCTGTTTCAGTCTTCCATAGATTTGAGACTGGGACGGAGGTTTACATTCCAGCAGGACAATGACCCTAAGCATACTGCTAAAGCAACACTTAAGTGGTACAAGGGAAACATTTAAATGTCTTGGAATGTCCTAGTCAAAGCCCAGACTTCAACCCAAAGGAGAATCTGTGGTATGACTTAAAGATTGCTGTACGCAAGCGGAACCCATCTAACTTGAAGGAGCTGGAGCAGTTTTGCCTTGAAGAATGGGCAAAAATCTCACTGGCTAGATGTGCCAAGCTTATAAAGACATACCCCAAGAGACTTGCAGCTGTAATTGACTAGTAATAGTCTGCTCTCTCTGCTACCACACGGCAAGCGGTACAGGAGCGCCAAGGTTAGGTCCAAGAGGCTTTTTAAACGCTTCTACCCCCAAGCCATAAGACTCCTGAACATCTAGTCAAATGGCTACCCAGACTCGCATTGCCCCCTCCCCTCTCCACACCACGGCCACTCTCTGTTGTCATCTATGCATAGTCACTTTAATTAACTCTACCTACATGTACATACTACCTCAACTAACCAGTGCCCCCGTACATTGACTCTATACAGGCACCCACCTGTATACATTGTTATTTTTTACTCTTGAATTACTTGTTACATTTATTTATTATTTATTTATTATTTATTTATTATTATCTTATTCTTATCCACATGTTTTTAAACTCCACTGTCAGTTAGGGGCTCGTAAGTAAGCATTTCAATGTAAGGTCTACCTACACCTGTTTTATTCAGCGCATGTGACTAATAAAATTCTATTTTATATATATATATAAATATATACCGTACATTCACAAAGCATTCCCCTTCTCTTTACCCACCTTTTGTTACGTTACAGCCTTATTCTGAAATGTATGAAATAAATAAAAAATCTTCATCAATGCACACACAATAACCCATAATGACAAAGCAAAAACAGATTTTTAGAAATTTGTGCAAATGTAATGAAAAGCAAAACTAAAATACCTTATTTACATACCCTTTGCTATGAGACTCGAAATTTTGCTCCAGTGTCACAGCCTACTAGGAGTGGTGGGTTGGAGTCAGGCACAGAGAGCAGGGTTCGGTAAATCGTAATTTATTCTCCAAAAAACAGTCACGCCAACATACAGGGCACATAAACAGACCAGCCCAAACACAGGACCAAACAGTCCGGAGAATACAAACATGAAACCACAACCAACAGAGTAACAAAAAACTATCCCGCGCAAAACAAGGGCGGGTCAAACTACTACATATAGTAGTAGCTAATTAAACCAAAATACACACAGGTGAAACTAATAATGCAAAACCAACAGACAGATGAAAAAGGGATCGGTAGTGGCTAGTAGGACGGTGATGACGACCGCCGAGCACCACCCAAACAGGCAGGGGAGCCAACTTCGGCGGAAGTCGTGACATCCAGTGCATCCTGTTTCCATTGATCATCCTTGACATTTTTCTACAACCTGATTGGAGTCCACCTGGGGTAAATTCAATTGATCTGACATAATTTGGAAAGGCACACGTCTGTCTATACAAGGTCCCACAATTGACAGTGCTTGTCAGAGCCAAAACCAAGCCATGAGGTTTAAGGAATTGTTGGTAGACCTCCGAGATATGATTTTTTTTCAGGCACAGATCTGGGGAAGGTTACCAGAAAATGTCTGAAGCATTGAAGGTCCCCAAGAACACAGTGGCCTCCATCATTCTGAAAGGGAAGAAGTTTGGAACCACCAAGACTCTTCCTAGAGCTGGCCGCCCGGCCAAACTGAACAATCAGGGGAGAAGGGCCTTGGTGAGGGAGGCGACCAAGAACCTGATTGTCAGCCTGACAGAGCTCCAGAGTTCCTCTGTGGAGATGGGAGAACCTTCAAGAAGGACAACCATCTCTGCAAGACTCCACCAATCAGGCCTTTATGGTAGAGTGGCCAGACAGAAGCCACTCCTCAGGCAAAGGCACATGACAGCCCACATGGAGTTTGCCAAAAGGCACCCAATAGTCTCTCAGACCATGAGAAACAAGATTCTCTGGTCTGATGAAACCAAGATTGAACACTTTGGCCTGAATACCAAGCATCACATCTGGAGGAAACTTGGCACCATCCCTACGGTGAAGCATGGTGGTGGCAGCTGTGGGGTTGTTTTTTGGCGGCAGGGACTGAGAGACTATTCAGAATCGCGGGAACGGCACAAAGTAGAGAGAGATCCTTGATGAAAACCTGCTACCAAGTGCTCAGGACCTCATAATTGATTGGGGCGAGGTTCACCTTCCAACAGGACAACAACCCTAAGCACACAGCCAAGACAACACAGGAGTAGCTTAGGGACAACTCTCTGAATGTCCTGTACAGCGATGCTCGCCATCCAACCTGACAGTGCTTGAGAGGATCTGTAGAGAAGAATGGGTGAAACTCCCCAAAACAGGTGTTCCAAGCTTGTAAAATTATACCCAAGACTCGCTGCTGTAATCATTGCCAAAGTTTCTTCAACAAAGTACTGAATAAAGGGTCTGAATACTTATGTAAATTTGATATTTCATTTTTTATTGTTTTATAAACTGGCAAAAAAACATGTAAAACCTGTTTTTGCTTTGTCATTATGGAGTATTGTGCGTAGATTTATGAGGGGGGTAAAAACAATTTAATCAGTTTTAGAATAAGGCTGTAATGTAACAAAATGTGAAAAAAAGTGAAGGGGTTTGAGGTACTTTCCGAAAGCACCGTACCATATACAGTACAAGTCAAAAGTTTGGACACACCTACTCATCTCTTTCCAAGATAGCAGTGCAGTAGCAGTGCAGACGTGTTTGTCATTGTCCCGTGTACATTTTGTATTGTTTTGTATTTTTTTGTATATATTTCAACTTCTTTTTTAATTTTAAATTCAATATACCTTCCGGCAACCCGCCTCACCCAATGTGGTGCGGATCTCCTATTTTTTAGACCTTATAGCTAGAACCTCCATCAGAAACTAGCCATCAGATGCTAACCAGCTAATTAGATACTAGCTATTTAGTCATTGTTAGCCACTTCTAGCGGCCTTTACGTCTAGCTCAGACACCAGCAGCTTTTATCCTGGATAATACCCGCAAGTCTGCACAGCGCGATATCAACCCTGAGCATATCGGAAGGCTTTTCTCCACCATTACTCCAGATTACTCCATTACTGGACCAGTAATATCCAGATCATCACAGCTAGCTCGCTGCTACCGAGTGGCCCAGCCCTGAAGCTAGCCTTTGAGCCAGGTCCATCTTCCGGCCTGCTCAGTGGACCCTATGATCACTCGGCTACACAGCTGATGCCTCCCGGACAATTCACTAACACGACTAGAAGCCACTACATCGCCGGATTCCTGCCGTAAACTCTGGACCTTTGCATCGGAATATCACAACTAGCAAGCTGCAACCGAATGGCTATAGTGGCTAACGTCCTTGTCCCGAAGCTAGCACCAGTTAGCCTCAAGTCAGGCGCATCTCCCAGCTAGCAAACAAAATTACTCCCGCTACAATACCTCTTTTGCCAACTGGCCTGGACCCTCACGTCTGGTCTGCCAATGTAATCCCGTCCGATGTGCCCTCAACCGGCCCTTGTCGGACTTCGGCTTCTGCTAGCCCCAGCCTGCTAACTTTATGAACCCTGTGTCTCCCGCTTGCTAGCGTAGTAAAGACTTCCCTGTTTCATCTATTGTTGTTCACTGGACCCTATGATCACCTGGCTACATAGCTGATGCCTGCTGGACTGTTCATTAATCACGCTACTCCATTTAGTTTATTTTGTTTTTCGGCCCCAGCCTTCGAACTCAAGCCCTGTGTGTAGTTAACTGACACTCTCTGCCCATTCATCGCCATTTTACCTGTTGTTGTTGTCTTAGCTGATTAGCTGTAGCCGTCTTACCCGTTGTTGTCTTAGCTAGCTCTCCCAATCAACACCTGTGATTGTTTTATGCCTCACTTTATGTCTCTCTCTAATGTCAATATGCCTTGTATACTGTTGATTATAGTAGTTATCAGTGTTTTATTTTACTATGGAGTCCCTAGTCCCACTCAACATGTTCAGATACCTCTTTTGTCCCACCTCCCACACGTGAGGTGACCTCACCTAGCATAACTAGTGCCTCCAGAGATGCAACCTCTCATATCGTCACTCAATGCCTAGGTTTACTCCATTGTACACACACCCTACCATACCCCTGTCTGTACATTATGCCCGGAATCTATTCTACCACGCCCAGAAATCTGCATTTACATTTACATTTAAGTCATTTAGCAGACGCTCTTATCCAGAGCGACTTACAAATTGGTGCATTCACCTTATGACATCCAGTGGAACAGCCACTTCACAATAGTGCATCTAAATCTTTTAAGGGGGGGGGGGTGAGAAGGATTACTTTATCCTATCCTAGGTATTCCTTAAAGAGGTGGGGTTTCAGGTGTTTCCGGAAGGTGGTGATTGACTCCGCTGTCCTGGCGTCGTGAGGGAGTTTGTTCCACCATTGGGGGGCCAGAGCAGCGAACAGTTTTGACTGGGCTGAGCGGGAACTGTACTTCCTCAGTGGTAGGGAGGCGAGCAGGCCAGAGGTGGATGAACGCAGTGCCCTTGTTTGGGTGTAGGGCCTGATCAGAGCCTGGAGGTACTGAGGTGCCGTTCCCCTCACAGCTCCGTAGGCAAGCACCATGGTCTTGTAGCGGATGCGAGCTTCAACTGGAAGCCAGTGGAGAGAGCGGAGGAGCGGGGTGACGTGAGAGAACTTGGGAAGGTTGAACACCAGACGGGCTGCAGCGTTCTGGATGAGTTGTAGGGGTTTAATGGCACAGGCAGGGAGCCCAGCCAACAGCGAGTTGCAGTAATCCAGACGGGAGATGACAAGTGCCTGGATTAGGACCTGCGCCGCTTCCTGTGTGAGGCAGGGTCGTACTCTGCGGATGTTGTAGAGCATGAACCTACAGGAACGGGCCACCGCCTTGATGTTAGTTGAGAACGACAGGGTGTTGTCCAGGATCACGCCAAGGTTCTTAGCGCTCTGGGAGGAGGACACAATGGAGTTGTCAACCGTGATGGCGAGATCATGGAACGGGCAGTCCTTCCCCGGGAGGAAGAGCAGCTCCGTCTTGCCGAGGTTCAGCTTGAGGTGGTGATCCGTCATCCACACTGATATGTCTGCCAGACATGCAGAGATGCGATTCGCCACCTGGTCATCAGAAGGGGGAAAGGAGAAGATTAATTGTGTGTCGTCTGCATAGCAATGATAGGAGAGACCATGTGAGGTTATGACAGAGCCAAGTGACTTGGTGTATAGCGAGAATAGGAGAGGGCCTAGAACAGAGCCCTGGGGGACACCAGTGGTGAGAGCGCGTGGTGAGGAGACAGATTCTCGCCACGCCACCTGGTAGGAGCGACCTGTCAGGTAGGACGCAATCCAAGCGTGGGCCGCGCCGGAGATGCCCAACTCGGAGAGGGTGGAGAGGAGGATCTGATGGTTCACAGTATCGAAGGCAGCCGATAGGTCTAGAAGGATGAGAGCAGAGGAGAGAGAGTTAGCTTTAGCAGTGCGGAGCGCACTGCCGTGATACAGAGAAGAGCAGTCTCAGTTGAATGACTAGTCTTGAAACCTGACTGATTTGGATCAAGAAGGTCATTCTGAGAGAGATAGCGGGAGAGCTGGCCAAGGACGGCACGTTCAAGAGTTTTGGAGAGAAAAGAAAGAAGGGATACTGGTCTGTAGTTGTTGACATCGGAGGGATCGAGTGTAGGTTTTTTCAGAAGGGGTGCAACTCTCGCTCTCTTGAAGACGGAAGGGACGTAGCCAGCGGTCAGGGATGAGTTGATGAGCGAGGTGAGGTAAGGGAGAAGGTCTCCGGAAATGGTCTGGAGAAGAGAGGAGGGGATAGGGTCAAGCGGGCAGGTTGTTGGGCGGCCGGCCGTCACAAGACGCAAGATTTCATCTGGAGAGAGAGGGGAGAAAGAGGTCAGAGCACAGGGTAGGGCAGTGTGAGCAGAACCAGCAGCGGTGTCGTTTGACTTAGCAAAAGAGGATCGGATGTTGTCGACCTTCTTTTCAAAATGGTTGACGAAGTCATCTGCAGAGAGGGGAGGAGGGGGAGGGGGAGGAGGATTCAGGAGGGAGGAGAAGGTGGCAAAGAGCTTCCTAGGGTTAGAGGCAGATGCTTGGAATTTAGAGTGGTAGAAAGTGGCTATAGCAGCAGAGACAGAGGAGGAAAATGTAGAGAGGAGGGAGTGAAAGGATGCCAGGTCCGCAGGGAGGCGAGTTTTCCTCCATTTCAGCTCGGCTGCCCGGAGCCCTGTTCTGTGAGCTCGCAATGAGTCGTCGAGCCACGGAGCGGGAGGGGAGGGCCGATCCGGCCTGGAGGATAGGGGACATAGAGAGTCAAAGGATGCAGAAAGGGAGGAGAGGAGGGTTGAGGAGGCAGAATCAGGAGATAGGTTGGAGAAGGTTTGAGCAGAGGGAAGAGATGATAGGATGGAAGAGGAGAGAGTAGCGGGGGAGAGAGAGCGAAGGTTGGGACGGCGCGATACCATCCGAGTAGGGGCAGTGTGGGAAGTGTTGGATGAGAGCGAGAGGGAAAAGGATACAAGGTAGTGGTCGGAGACTTGGAGGGGAGTTGCAATGAGGTTAGTGGAAGAACAGCATCTAGTAAAGATGAGGTCGAGCGTATTGCCTGCCTTGTGAGTAGGGGGGAAGGTGAGAGGGTGAGGTCAAAAGAGGAGAGGAGTGGAAAGAAGGAGGCAGAGAGGAATGAGTCAAAGGTAGACGTGGGGAGGTTAAAGTCGCCCAGAACTGTGAGAGGTGAGCCGTCCTCAGGAAAGGAGCTTATCAAGGCATCAAGCTCATTGATGAACTCTCCGAGGGAACCTGGAGGGCGATAAATGATAAGGATGTTAAGCTTGAAAGGGCTGGTAACTGTGACAGCATGGAATTCAAAGGAGGCGATAGACAGATGGGTAAGGGGAGAAAGAGAGAATGACCACTTGGGAGAGATGAGGATCCCGGTGCCACCACCCCGCTGACCAGAAGCTCTCGGGGTGTGCGAGAACACGTGGGCGGACGAAGAGAGAGCAGTAGGAGTATCAGTGTTATCTGTGGTGATCCATGTTTCCGTCAGTGCCAAGAAGTCGAGGGACTGGAGGGAGGCATAGGCTGAGATGAACTCTGCCTAGTTGGCCGCAGATCGGCAGTTCCAGAGGCTACCGGAGACCTGGAACTCCACGTGGGTCGTGCGCGCTGGGACCACCAGATTAGGGTGGCCGCGGCCACGCGGTGTGGAGCGTTTGTATGGTCTGTGCAGAGAACACTGCTCCTTTTATTCTCTGTCCCCAACGCAACAACCAGTTTTGATAGCCTTTAGCCGTACCCTCATCTTACTCCTCTGTTCCTCGGGTGATGTAGAGATAACCCAGGCCCTGTGTGTCCCCAGGCGCTCTCATTTGTTGACTTCTGTAACTGTAAAAGCCTTGGTTTCATGCACGTTAACATCAGAAGCCTCCTCCCTGAGTTTGATTTACTCACTGCTTTAGCACACTTCACACTCCAAGTCTGAATCCTGGCTTAGGAAGGCCACCAAAAATTCTGACATTTCCATCCCCAACTGCAACATTTTCCGTCAAGATATAACTGCCAAAGGGGGAGGAGTTGCAATCTACTGCAGAGATAGCCTGCAAAGTTCTGTCATACTTTCCAGGTCTATGCCCAAACAGTTCGAGCTTCTAATTTTAAAAATGAATCTCTCCAGAAACAAGTCTTTCACTGTTGCCGCCTGTTATAGACCCCCCTCAGCTCCCAGCTCTGCCCTGGACACCAAATGTGAATTGATTGCCCCCCATATATCTTCAGAGTTTGTTCTGTTAGGTGACCTAAACAGGGACATGCTTAACACCGTCCTACAATCTAAACTAGATACCCTCAATCTGACACAAATCATCAAGGAACTCACCAGGCACAACCCTAAATCCATAAACATGGGCAACCTCATAGATATTATCCTGACCAACTTGCCCTCCAAATACACCTCTGCTGTGTTCAATCAGGATCTCAGCGATCACTGCCTCCTTGCTTGTATCCGTTATGGGTCCGTGGTCAAACGACCACCCCTTATCACTGTCAAACGCTCCCTACAACACTTCTGCACGCAGGCCTTTCTAATCGACCTGGCCTGGGTATCCTCGAAGGATATTGACCTCATTATTGCCTGGTTTTCTATAAAAGTAATTTCCTCACCATCTTAAATTAACATGCCCCTTTCAAAAAATGTAGAACTAAGAACAGATATAGCCCTTGGTTCACTTCAGACCTGACTCCCCTAGACCAGCACAAAAACATCCTGTGGCGTACTGCACTAGCATCGAAAAGTCCCCGCGATATGCAACTTTTCAGGAAAGTCAGGAAACAATACACACAGTCAGATAGGAAAGCTAAGGCTAGCTTTTTCAAATAGAAATTTGCATCCTGTAGCTCTAACTCCAAAAAGTTATGTGACACTGTTAAGTCCATGGAGAATAAGAGCACCTCCTCCCTGCTGCCCATTGCATTAAGGCTAGGAAACAGTGTCACCACCCATAAATCCACGATAATCGAGAATTTCAATAAGCCTCTTTCTAAAATGATCCGCAGCCATTGTTGCAAACCCTATAACTAGTCTGTTCAACCTCTCTTTCGTATCGTCCGAGATTCCTAAAGATTGGAAAGCTGCCGCGGTCATCCCCCTCTTCAAAGTGGGTGACACTCTAGACTGAAACTGTTACTATCACTTCTCCAAAAGCTAATTGGAGTCAGGAGTCAGCTAACCTGAAGTCCAATCAATGAGACGAGATTGGAGATGTTGGTTAGAGGTGACCTGCCCTATAAAAACAATCCCAACATTTTATTTGGCTATTTACGAGAAACATTGCCTGATGTGAACCAAGACTCGAAAAAAATAGATTTCAGAAGACCTACGATTAAGAATTGTTGACATGCATAAAGCTGGAAAGGGTAGCAAAAGTATCTCTAAAAGCCTTGATGTTCATCAGTCCACGGTAAGACAAAATGTCTATAAATGGAGAATGTTCTGCACTGTTGCTACTGTCCCTAGGAGTGGCCGTCCTGCAAAGATGATTGCAAGAGCACAACGCTGAATCCTCAATGAGGTTAAGACGAATCCTAGACTGTCAGCTAAGGACTTATCTATGGAACATGCTAACATCTTTGTTGACAAGTCTACGATACACTAAATAAGAATGGTGTTAATGGTAGGACACCACTGAAGAAGCCACTGCTGTTAAAAAAAACATTGATGCATGTCTGAAGTTCGCTAAAGCGCACCTGGATGTTCCACAGCGCTACTGGCAAAATATTCTGTGGACAGATTAAAAGAAAGTTGAGTTGTTTGGAAGGAACGCACAGCACAACGTCAACCTCATCCCAACTGTAAAGTGTGCTGCCTCAGGGCCTGGACAGCTTGCTATCAGCAATGGAAAAATGAATTCCCCAAGTTTAGCCTTACATTCTCCTGCTAAATGTATTTCTCTGTCTGCCAATTTAAGCTCAATAGAAGTTGGATGATGCAACAGGACAACGACCCAAAACAGAAGACAATACGCCTTCTGGAGTGGCCCAGTCAGAGTCCTGACGTCAACCTGATTGAGATGCTGTGGCATGACCTCGAGAGCGGTTCACACCAGACATCCCAAGAATATTGCTGAACTGAAACAGTTTGTAAAGAGGAATGGTCCAAAATTCCTCCTGACCGTTGTGCAGGTCTGATCCGCAACAACAGAAAACATTTGGTTATTGCTGCCAAAGAAGGGTCAACCAGTTATTAAATCTAAGGGTTCATATACTTTTTCCACCTGCACTGTTAATGTTTACACTATGTTCAATAAAGACATGAAAATGTGTAATTGTTTGTGTTATTAATTTAAGTGGACTGTGTTTGTCTATTGTTACTTAGATGAAGCTCAGATTAAATGTCATGACCAACTTATCCAGGTAATTCCAAAGGGTTCACATACTTTTTCTTGCCGCTGTGTCTCGAGATGATACAACAGTCTGTCGACGTGTCAATTAGCCTCTGTTAGCTTCCATACAAATCAACACCTACATGATTGTTGGCACTCAAACTTCTTCAGATTGTTGAGGGATATGGAACAAAATGTTTCTAACTTTGTTATGTGGACTTGTATGACAGCACCTTGTCTTGAATTTCTCCGAAAAACTAAAACCTTAACAGAAAACCATACCACAGAATGGAGCATCCCTCACTAGGGGCAAATACTATTTCCAGTATAGGAGACATGTCTCTTACAAGTGCTGATTAGGGCTTGTAACACACATGGCTTGGACAGCAGACTAACAAAGCCTGCTGTGTGAACATAAACTAGAGGATTGATGGATGGTCTGTGTGTCAGACTGTTGCTGTGTCATTCAGCTGAGGAGATTTCCCACTGTGTCCACACACATCCAGCTCTTCTCTCGTTCAGATTCCATCACACACTTCTCTCCATGGTCAAACCCAGACACACCACAGATGGTCAGACATATGCATAATGGAACATTGTGGCTCATAGATATTGATGCATGATACAATATTGACAGAATTCACCTTACATTCATTCTGGTGCAGTTCGGGGGTTACATGTATGGTTCGTACAGTGGATGTAAATGTAAAGTCGCCTTAAGACTCCCTGGAGACTGGCTGACTTCTGGCAGTCCCAAAGACAGCCAGTCTACCTCACATCCAGTCTACCACACAGCCCCCTCCCATCCACTACACTCCAGACATCCAATAATGTGCCATGTGTCATTTGACGATGGGAGGGAAACAAAAGAATAAAGCAAACCGAACGAGCATCTTTCCAGGAAGGCCCCGAAGGGGTTCGGTTCCCTGAAAAACAAGGCTATTTTGAAGGTCGTTTAAAGAGCGTCAGCCTGTGCTGCTCAGTGTGGGGGCTGTGAGTGAGCGCAGGGGGAGAGGCTTGGGCCGCACGGCGCTGAGGCAGGCATTCAGGAGCTCTCCCCGGTGCTCTTCATCAATCTCTCCCATCCGCCGAGAGCCTCCTCTGACCCACATAGCAAGCAGCTGCAGGGGGGTGCCTTTACTACATTATTGATACCACTGCGTTACACGATCACCACTTGCCTCAACCAACACAGCAGAGGAGTCACAAAGGTCAGAGGACCACAGGCAGACATTTAGTCTCTCACTTACATTCAGAGTGTATTTTAGTTTATTTTATTCCTCTTGTATACCTATTTTTAAACTTGGCATTATTGGGAAAGGCTCGTAAGCAAGTATTTAACGATTGTCTACACCAGTTGTATTCGGCGCATGTGAGAAATAACATTTGATTTGATTTAACAAAACGCCCTCTGAGATCACTTGTACCGTTTGTGGTTTCAGTACACAACAGGTACAGATATGGTTCTGTTGAAAACTTCATGGTTGACATTTTTTACAAAAAAAGGTTTCACTCAACTAATGATGGTGCAGATACATAGTTTAAGTAGTTAACACAAGGTCAAAACAACAGGAACTGTAAAAAAAATACAGTTGCTATTTGTGTCCAGTATCTTCAACAAAGTGAACTGATTGTGTATTGATGTACAAGAATACTTGTGAGTACTCAAAAGAGCCTCTATCTAAGCACAGCGGAAAGTCTTATTTCCTTGACAACAATGCCTGCAGCCATGCTTGTGAGAGATTGGAGGTCTATCATCTCAGATGTTGTTATATAAACTAAGTGAGGAGAAAAACCTACAAAAGAACTGGGGTAAATTATACAAATTTGGAAGAAAATAGTATTAGTTATCACCTGGATAACTCCTACCCATTTGGACAACTCTGGTTAAACAAACAGGTGAAATGTGGCCGCAATATGATGTTTTGACACTGGACCTCTCAGTGGCATTAGCATAATAAACTGTGAATTCCTGCTCCCCCAGTGAGCGAACAAGCATCTCTCACATTTTCCTGTGGTTAACACCAGGATGACAGAGGGCTGTGGTTGTAGCAGGGTGTTCCAGGGACACAGCGGGCTACTAGACCCCCTCTCTACCTGGAGCACTGACCTCTGCTAGACAGTTCAGGGGAGCCTCACAAAGCAGACACATTCCTTCCTGAGCACACTCCTGGAGCAGCATGCTGTGCGTTTACTAAATAGACTGTATCTGAGCAAAGTTAAGCCTGGGTACGCTACATAGCCATCGCTCGCTGACAAAACTCCCCAATACATGTATCTCCCTGTCACAACACTGCTAAAACTGCAATTACAAAATAATTTACAAACTGTCAGCAAACAAAACATGCATGGTTATTGGTTTACTGCACCATTGTCTAAACAAAGGCAGACAATATCACCTCCAAAGCTTTCTATAATCTTAGATTTTGACACTGAATAGGAGTGTGAGTGGAGGCTTTAGCTCTGAAACAATGGGATATTTGTTCTCGGCATACGCCTCAAATTTAGGCCAAGGTTTGAGAGGATAAACAGCAGTCTAAGCCATTCTAAGACTTGGCCATAGCATAGAACAATTAAAATGTTCCCAAATGCAGGCATGGAATGATGTTCTGCTGGATGGAAATACAGCTTATCTTATCATAACTGTATCATGCTATTGCTATGGACAGCCTCACTCCGATTCAAAGCTAGGGACGCCTGACTTACGGGGTTGGCTTTGTTTCTTCTTCTTAACTGCTGCATTTCTTGCACAAACACTTTGATTAAAGTACTGGGACACATTACTCCCTCTGCACGTGAATAGTGGGCTTTATCTGAAGTGCAGCAGCTGTGAATACATTAGCATATGTTCTGTGAGTCAGAATAAGACACCTTTGTTAAAGTGTTAAACTACTTATGCAATTTTACAGCCAAGAATGTGCTCCATCTTTTTCCGAAAAAAAGTAGTTTCAGTTCATTATAAATAATCATAAGATGGAGATAAACTCGGAGCAGAGCATTGTAAAAGCAATGAAATAGGACACAATATGAGAAAGTTGGAAATCTTTCCTTCTCTCTGGCAGACAGTACTATGTTGTTCCACTTGAACATTGTTTTACCTCAAGGTTAGGAAAACAGTTGGCTCCTTAGATTATTTAAAAAAAATCTTTTTTTACCTTGCTTCAAAGGCTTGGCTATCCAAGCAAAATGACAGTACAGTATCATGTAACAATACAAACACATAGTCTAAGCACTCAACACAAATACAACTTTAAATAATATGTTAAGTGATATGTTAAACTATCCCTTTACTTGGAATGGTGACTTCAATGTTTAACACAGTACTCCAAGTTCTGTATTCTATTCCAAAAGCACATCTAAAGTTTCATGATTGGAGAAACCTTAGAGAATGTGGGTTGAGCCTTGCAGGGGATCATATGAAGTGCTGAGGGGTGAGTGTTTGTGGGTAAACTAACACAGGAAGCAGGGACATCTGTATGACTGAAAGTGAGGTGTTAGTTTGTGGCTCTGTCAAACAACCGTGACTTCCTTGTCAAACATGAGTATATGAGTCATATATATATATATATATATATATATATATATATATATATATATATATATAAAGTCACTCTTATTGACAATTATTAGACAAATTCCTCAAATATGTAAATTAGTGAAATTGTAAGATCTTACTGTCATGCTCCTTTCCATTCCTTATGTTTTTACTTACAAACATAAGGGTTATGTTCATGTAATGGGTTATGCTCATGCTTGCATCGTTTCAAAATTACAAATGAATTCACAAACTGCATGCCACATGATGCCAGAATTGTGAAACAATTCAACAGAGAAATCTGAGGGTAAATCAAAAACAAATTACCCTCCTTGATGAGATGTAAACGGGTTCAAATCTGTAAATGGTGCATGGCAATTAGATTAATTAAAAAATAAAACTCTTAATGGCGTGTAAGGTCTTTTCATCTTTGAGTCAGACCAATAAAGAGAATGTTGTCGTGGAAGCTGTCTCCATTACGTGACTCACACTGCAAGTCTACAGGGATTTCTGTGTGCTGTTGTGAGGTCATGGGGCTTGTCAGCTTGGTGTCTGTGTGGCAGAGAGCTCAGTGCACCACACCAGGTGGGGGGTGGCAAAGGGGCTGTTGAGAAGCAGAAAGAGTGGTTTGACAACATCACAAACACAGAGGTGCTGCCCAGGGGAAATCACCAGCAGTCCCTATTCACTTCTCTATTCTCCACAAAGGTATAGCACAGGTTGGTTTAAGACACTAATAATCTCTTATTGAGTCACTCATTGAGCTACGTTTCCAAGAACTGAATGCTACATGATCACACTGCCTTCAAATGCAACATTAGAAAAATAATGTGTCTGTGTGGTATTGCAACGTTTAATCACATGCTAGGAGTTTTTTGGTTTCATTTGCAGCTGGGGGATGTGCAAGGTTGCCATGAGCCCCTTGAACTGTGAACCGGAAGAGTAAGTGCTTGCAGGATATTTGTAAGGGTTTTCTTCTGGTGAAAGAGAGGCGGACCAAAATGCAGCGTGGTGGTTATTCATGTTTTTAATAAAGACGATTATACATGAACAGACTATATAAAACAAGAAAAGTGAAAACCTAAACAGTCCTATCTGGTGCAAACACAGAGACAGGAACAATCACCCACAAAAACCCAACACAAAACAGGCTACCTAAATATGGTTCCCAATCAGAGACAATGACTAAAACCTGCCTCTGACTGAGAACCATATCAGGCCAAACATAGAAATAGACAAACCAGACACACAACATAGAATGCCCACCCAGCTCACGTCCTGACCAACACTAAAACAAGGAAAACACATAAGAACGATGAACAGAACGTGACAATATTGCAATGACAATGTCTAAAGGTGAGGATGAATTAATTACAATCAGAGAAAAACTATGGAACTTATATAACTTTTCATATAAGCCTAATGAACACATTAATATATAAAAAAACTATTATTTTTAATTTTCGCGTAAAATTACATATCCAAATCTAACTGCCTAGGTTTGTTCCTTGGTTTTGGCCTTTCTAGGGAGTTTTTCCTAGCCACCATGCTCCTACACCTGCATTGCTTGCTGTTTGGGGTTTTAGGCTGGGTTTCTGTACAGCACTTTGAGATATCAGCTGTTGTAAGAAGGGCTATATAATGACATTTGATTTGATTTGATTTGAAGAGAAAGGCCATAATGTATTATTCCAGCCCAGGTGCAATTTAGATTTTGACCACTAGATGGCAGCAGTGCATGTGCAAAGTTTTAGACGGATAAAATGAACCATTGCATTTTTGTTCCAAATTTTGACTGCCCAAATGTGCCTAATCTGTTTATTAATAATGTTTCATGTTCAAAACTGTGCCCTCTCCTCAAACAATAGCGTGGCATTCTTTCACTGTAATAGCTACTGTAAATTGGACAGTGCAGTTAGATTAACAATAATTTAAACTTTCTGCCAACATCAGATATGTCTATGTCCTGGGAAATATTCTTGTTACTTACAACCTCATGCTAATCGCATTAGACATTTACATTTACATTTAAGTCATTTAGCAGACGCTCTTATCCAGAGCGACTTACAAATTGGTGCATTCACCTTATGACATCCAGTGGAACAGCCACTTTACAATAGCGCATCTAAATCTTTTAAGGGGGGGGGGGTGAGAAGGATTACTTTATCCTATCCTAGGTATTCCTTAAAGAGGTGGGGTTTCAGGTGTCTCCGGAAGGTGGTGATTGACTCCGCTGTCCTGGCGTCGTGAGGGAGTTTGTTCCACCATTGGGGGGCCAGAGCAGCGAACAGTTTTGACTGGGCTGAGCGGGAACTGTACTTCCTCAGTGGTAGGGAGGCGAGCAGGCCAGAGGTGGATGAACGCAGTGCCCTTGTTTGGGTGTAGGGCCTGATCAGAGCCTGGAGGTACTGAGGTGCCGTTCCCCTCACAGCTCCGTAGGCAAGCACCATGGTCTTGTAGCGGATGCGAGCTTCAACTGGAAGCCAGTGGAGAGAGCGGAGGAGCGGGGTGACGTGAGAGAACTTGGGAAGGTTGAACACCAGACGGGCTGCGGCATTCTGGATGAGTTGTAGGGGTTTAATGGCACAGGCAGGGAGCCCAGCCAACAGCGAGTTGCAGTAATCCAGACGGGAGATGACAAGTGCCTGGATTAGGACCTGCGCCGCTTCCTGTGTGAGGCAGGGTCGTACTCTGCGGATGTTGTAGAGCATGAACCTACAGGAACGGGCCACCGCCTTGATGTTAGTTGAGAACGACAGGGTGTTGTCCAGGATCACGCCAAGGTTCTTAGCGCTCTGGGAGGAGGACACAATGGAGTTGTCAACCGTGATGGCGAGAGCGTGGAACGGGCAGTCCTTCCCCGGGAGGAAGAGCAGCTCCGTCTTGCCGAGGTTCAGCTTGAGGTGGTGATCCGTCATCCACACTGATATGTCTGCCAGACATGCAGAGATGCGATTCGCCACCTGGTCATCAGAAGGGGGAAAGGAGAAGATTAATTGTGTGTCGTCTGCATAGCAATGATAGGAGAGACCATGTGAGGTTATGACAGAGCCAAGTGACTTGGTGTATAGCGAGAATAGGAGAGGGCCTAGAACAGAGCCCTGGGGGACACCAGTGGTGAGAGCGCGTGGTGAGGAGACAGATTCTCGCCACGCCACCTGGTAGGAGCGACCTGTCAGGTAGGACGCAATCCAAGCATGGGCCGCGCCGGAGATGCCCAACTCGGAGAGGGTGGAGAGGAGGATCTGATGGTTCACAGTATCGAAGGCAGCCGATAGGTCTAGAAGGATGAGAGCAGAGGAGAGAGAGTTAGCTTTAGCAGTGCGGAGCGCCTCCATGATACAGAGAAGAGCAGTCTCAGTTGAATGACTAGTCTTGAAACCTGACTGATTTGGATCAAGAAGGTCATTCTGAGAGAGATAGCGGGAGAGCTGGCCAAGGACGGCACATTCAAGAGTTTTGGAGAGAAAAGAAAGAAGGGATACTGGTCTGTAGTTGTTGACATCGGAGGGATCGAGTGTAGGTTTTTTCAGAAGGGGTGCAACTCTCGCTCTCTTGAAGACGGAAGGGACGTAGCCAGCGGTCAGGGATGAGTTGATGAGCGAGGTGAGGTAAGGGAGAAGGTCTCCGGAAATGGTCTGGAGAAGAGAGGAGGGGATAGGGTCAAGCGGGCAGGTTGTTGGGCGGCCGGCCGTCACAAGACGCGAGATTTCATCTGGAGAGAGAGGGGAGAAAGAGGTCAGAGCACAGGGTAGGGCAGTGTGAGCAGAACCAGCGGTGTCGTTTGACTTAGCAAACGAGGATCGGATGTCGTCGACCTTCTTTTCAAAATGGTTGACGAAGTCATCTGCAGGGAGGGAGGGTTAGAGGCAGATGCTTGGAATTTAGAGTGGTAGAAAGTGGCTTTAGCAGCAGAGACAGATGAGGAAAATGTAGAGAGGAGGGAGTGAAAGGATGCCAGGTCCGCAGGGAGGCGAGTTTTCCTCCATTTCCGCTCGGCTGCCCGGAGCCCTGTTCTGTGAGCTCGCAATGAGTCGTCGAGCCACGGAGCGGGAGGGGAGGACCGAGCCGGACTGGAGGATAGGGGACATAGAGAGTCAAAGGATGCAGAAAGGGAGGAGAGGAGGGTTGAGGAGGCAGAATCAGGAGATAGGTTGGAGAAGGTTTGAGCAGAGGGAAGAGATGATAGGATGGAAGAGGAGAGAGTAGCGGGGGAGAGAGAGCGAAGGTTGGGACGGCGCGATACCATCCGAGTAGGGGCATTGTGGGAAGTGTTGGATGAGAGCGAGAGGGAAAAGGATACAAGGTAGTGGTCGGAGACTTGAAGGGGAGTTGCAATGAGGTTAGTGGAAGAACAGCATCTAGTAAAGATGAGGTCGAGCGTATTGCCTGCCTTGTGAGTAGGGGGGAAGGTGAGAGGGTGAGGTCAAAAGAGGAGAGGAGTGGAAAGAAGGAGGCAGAGAGGAATGAGTCAAAGGTAGACGTGGGGAGGTTAAAGTCGCCCAGAACTGTGAGAGGTGAGCCGTCCTCAGGAAAGGAGCTTATCAAGGCATCAAGCTCATTGATGAACTCTCCGAGGGGACCTGGAGGGCGATAAATGATAAGGATGTTAAGCTTGAAAGGGCTGGTAACTGTGACAGGATGGAATTCAAAGGAGGCGATAGACAGATGGGTAAGGGGAGAAAGAGAGAATGACCACTTGGGAGAGATGAGGATCCCGGTGCCACCACCCCGCTGACCAGAAGCTCTCGGGGTGTGCGAGAACACGTGGGCGGACGAAGAGAGAGCAGTAGGAGTAGCAGTGTTATCTGTGGTGATCCATGTTTCCGTCAGTGCCAAGAAGTCGAGGGACTGGAGGGAGGCATAGGCTGAGATGAACTCTGCCTTGTTGGCCGCAGATCGGCAGTTCCAGAGGCTACCGGAGACCTGGAACTCCACGTGGGTCGTGCACGCTGGGACCACCAGATTAGGTGGCCGCGGCCACGCGGTGTGGAGCGTTTGTATGGTCTGTGCAGAGAGGAGAGAACAGGGATAGACAGACACATAGTTGACAGGCTACAGAAGAGGCTACGCTAATGCAAGGAGATTGGAATGACAAGTGGACTACACGTCTCGAATGTTCAGAAAGTTAAGCTTACGTAGCAAGAATCTTATTGACTAAAATGATTAAAATGATACAGTACTGCTGAAGTAGGCTAGCTGGCAGTGGCTGCGTTGTTGACTTTGTAGGCTAGCTGGCAGTGGCTGCATTGTTGACACTACACTAATCAAGTCGTTCCATTGAGTGTAATAGTTTCTACAGTGCTGCTATTCGGGGCCAGCTGGCTAGCTAGCAGTGTTGATTACGTTACGTTGCGTTAAAAGAACGACAATAGCTGGCTAGCTAACCTAGAAAATCGCTCTAGACTACACAATTATCTTTGATACAAAGACGGCTATGTAGCTAGCTATGTAGCTAGCTACGATCAAACAAATCAAACCGTTGTGCTGTAATGAAATGAAATGAAAATGTGATACTACCTGTGGAGCGAAGCGGAATGCGACCGGGTTGTTGAGTGCGGAAGTTCTATTCGGTAGACGTTGGCTAGCTGTTGGCTAGCTAGCAGTGTCTCCTACGTTAAGGACGACAAATAGCTGGCTAGCTAACCTCGGTAAATTAAGATAATCACTCTAAGACTACACACTCTAAACTACACAATTATCTTGGATACGAAGACAGCAAAGACAACTATGTAGCTGGCTAACACTACACTAATCAAGTCGTTCAGTTGAGTGTAATAGTTTCTACAGTGCTGCTATTCGGTAGACGGTGGACGTTTGCTAGCTGGCTAGCTGCTGGGCAGATAGCAGTGTAGACTACGTTAGGACGACGAAATACGATAATTACGCAATTATCTTTGATACAAAGACGGCTATGTAGCTAGCTAAGAAGAAATTGCTAAGATTAGACAAATCAAACCGTTGTACTATAATGAAATGTAATGAAATGTAATGAAAAGTTATACTACCTGCGGACCGAAGTGCGGATGCGACCGCTCTTCTGATGTGCTATCTACTGACCTGCTGTCTGGACTAATGGCTCCATCTTCTGATGTGCTATCTACTGACCTGCTGTCTGGACTAATGGCTCCATCTTCTGATGTGGTATCTACTGACCTGTGGTATCTACTGACCATTAGCCTACGTTTGCTCAACTGCCCCGCAGGGGACCCACCAATCCTGAAGAAGTTTTAAAATAATCAAACTGCAGTTCCCCTTTAGAATTCCCTATGATGCCCTGGAAAGACTCAGAGAGGCCAGAGACCACCCAGCATCTTCACACTAGACCTTGTTATGAATACAGCCTGGAGGCCAAACTCATTGTAGACTCACTGTAACATTGGCACTCACTGTGAAGCTACTAACGGTGGAATTTGAAGGTAAAGGGGGGAGCGAGAGATCTGGAATGGTGTTTGGCTGGGGGAAGAAATTCAGAGCACACATACAGATGTAGAAGTCTGTGTCGTGGCTTCACTCCTCCGTCACTGGGTTCTGCTTTGAAAACAACGCCCCTCTCTGTCTCTCTTTCTCTCTCTCGCTTCCCCTCTCTGTCTCCACTGGACACCAGCCTGACATACCAGACCTTGTTCGTTAGTGCTTATTTTGACCCGCCGTTGCTAAATTAGGAATCCAGAGAGAGCAAACGGAGGGTGTCTGCCAATGCAGAAGAAAAAGGGTCTGCTCAGGCCTGGGTTTGCTGAGGGCCAGTGCCAGTCCTGCCAGGTTCATTAAGACTCACTTGGGTTTCAGAAATAGAAGGCCAACAGGGACCCAAGCCAAACAGGACCCAGGACACCATGGCCAAATACTCACAGGATAAACAAACAAATAAACTGCTTTTCTTATGCACTGCCAGAGTCAACCGGCAGCAGCCACCCTAAGGAGCTGTAATAAGTTATCTGCAAACAAGGTGAGCACTGCCGCAGGTTTAAACCTGGTGACAGCGCGCACACTGCCAACCTGATAGAGAATTAATTAAAATACAGACTCTCTCTGGAGACCAATTTCTTAAAGCAGCCACAGAAACATAACTTCTTGTTAGTTTGGCATGGTTTTAAGGCACAAATGTTCAGATGGATATTTATGAAAGGAAATGTACATTTCCTCATCTCTCATGCAGTTGGCATTATGTCTGATCTGTAAGTATGGAATAGGACATGGATTTCTGTTTAGAAACATATTTCTAAAACGCCACCCTGGAGATCAGTATGCTGAAGCAGAATGCCAACTGCAGGTTGACGTTTATTTTCATGAATCTTGCCCTGGAGGCTGAACTGAGATGTGCCAGCTGCAAAGTAATATTTGCTATATCATAAAAATGTGTGTTTTTGTCTTAATTTAAGGTTAGAGTTAGACATTAGGGTTAGCAGTGTAGTTACTGTTGGGGTAAAGGTTAGTGTTAGTTATAAAATCAGATTGTATGACTTTATGGCTGTGCCAGCTAGTGACCACTCTGCAGAACTGCCTCCAGGGCAAGATTCATGACAATGGATTTTATTTAACCTTTATTTAAGCAGGGAGTCATGCTGAGACCACAGTCTCTTCCTCAGATGAACCCTGCATGAACACATCAATAAACAGCAATTACACTATACATATACAGTGCCCTCTGAAAGTATTCACACCCCTTGACTTTTTCCACATTTGGCTGTGTTACAGCCTGCATTTAATATTCATTACATTTAGATGTTTTGTCACTGGCTTACACAATACACCATCATGTCAGTGGAATAATGTTTTTCAATATTTTTACACATTCATTAAAAATTAAAAAATGAATTGTCTTGAGTCAATAAGTATTCAACAAGTTAGCTATGGCAAGCCTAAACAAGTGCAGAGGTAAATATTTGCTTAACAAGTCACATAATACATTTCATTCACTCACTCTGTGTGTCATAATAGTGTTTAACGTGATTTTTTAATGACTACCACATATCTGTACCCCACACATACAATTATTTGTAAGGTCTGAGCAGGGATTTTCAAACACAGATTCAACCACAAAGACCATGGGTTCCCAATGCCTCACAAAGGGCACCTATTGGTAGTTGGATAAAAAAAAGCAGACATTGAATATCCCTTTGAGCATGGTGAAGTTATTAATTACACTTTGGATGGTGTATCAATATACCCTGTCACTACAAAGATACAGGCGTCCTTCCTAACTCAGTTTGCTGGAGAGGAAGGAAACAACTCAAGGATTTCACCATGAGGCCAATGGTGACTTCAAACAGTTACAGAGTTGAATGGCAGTGATAGGAGAAACCTGAGGAATACTTAATACTGCAATAAGCAATTAACCTTTTGTCCTGAATACCAAGTGTTATGTTTGGGGCAAATCCAATACAACACATTACTGAGTACCACTCTTCATATTTTAAAGCATAGTGATGGTTGCATCATGTTATGGGTATGCTTGTAAACATTAAGGACTGGGGACTTTTTCAGGATAAAAAAATAAATGTAATGGAGCTAAGCACAGGCAAAATCCTAGAGGAAGCCTCATTTAGTCTGCTTTCCCCCAAAGCCTGGGAGATGAATTCAGCAGGACAAATAACCTAAAACACAAGGCCAAATGAAGTTGCTTACCAAGAAGACAGTTAATGTTCCTGAGTGGCTGAGTTACAGTTTTGACTTAAATCTACTTGAAAATCTATGGCAAGACCTGAAAATGGCTGTCTAGCAACATCCAATTCGACAGAGCTTGAAGAATTTTGAAAATAATAGAGACTAATAGAGACCCAGAAAGACTCACAGCTGTAATCACTGCCAAAGGTGCTTCCACAAAGTATTGACTCAGGGGTGTGGGAACACTTTTGTAAATTAGATATTTCTGTATTTCATTTTCAATAAATTTGCTATAATTTCTAAAAGCATGTTTTCACTTTGTCATGGGATATTATGTGTCGATGGGTACATTTAAAAAATATTTAATCCATTTTGAATTCAGGCTGTAACACAGCAAAATGTGGAATAAGTCAAGAGACCGCTGCTCCCAAAGGCACTGCATCTCTGTGCTAGAGGCATCACTACAAACCCTGTTTTGATTCCAGCCTGTATCACAACTGGCCATGATTAGGAGTCCAATAGGGCGGTGCACAATTGGCTCAGCGTCGTCCGGGTTTGGCCAGGGTAGGCCGTCATTGTAAATAAGAATTTGTTCTTAACTGTTTTGCCTCATTAAATAAAGGTTAAAAAAACATTTTTAGAATACTTTCTGAAAGTACTGTATATACACATTAATTACACATACATGAAAGCAAACACAAAACACAAAACACGAAATGCAAAACACAAAATATATGAAACAAACACATTCTTCAGTAAAGAGGCCCTCTAACATCTGCTTAATTTAGAGGCACCAACCTGCATGAACAGGGCGGTCTCAAGCCATTACCTGGCCTGTCTGACCTTCAGGACATCACGCTCAGACAGAACTTGATACAGTTTACATCCGAGGGGCTTGTCCAGTACAGACATTTAATGAACATCCATAGAAGTCAAATATTTTCTTCTTTAATAACCTTTAATAAGATTTTAATACTGATAGAAATAGAGTTGACTTAGGTAAAGCAATGACTCAATCCCCAAGATAAAATAAACATTTCAATCCATAGATCTATCAGTGTCTAAAGCCAGTAGGCTATATCCCTTCCAAATATTCTTGAATTATCACAACACACACCATATTCAAGGACGTCACAGTGAAAATGGAAGTTATGTCTGGTACTTTACTGACATCTATTGGATCATTAGAGAACTTATCCAGCTCTCCAATACAGTCTACGGTCCAGAATCTCCTATCATCAGGGGAGGAATAGTGATAGCATGTGTAGATTGTTACAGGAATTTGAGAAAGAGGATGGTCAATGATTTAATCTGTCTTGATACAGTCAACTCAGAATAAATTCAACACCTTGAGACTGTTGTGACAGCATGGACTAAAACACGGACAGCAGGTAGAGTGTTGGGCTAGTTAGTAACTGAAAGGTCGCAAGTTTGAATCCCCCAAGCCAACAAGTTGAAAAACCTGTTGATGAGCACTTAACCCGAATTGCTCCAGAGTCGCCGTTGATAGTGGCAGGCCGTGACCCCATTCTCCAAGCCTGTCTCAGGGAAAGTGGGATATGCAAAAAAACACGTTTCCTATTAATACATGTGTAAAATAGGACAAATAAGCAGCCACATTATTATTATAACACGTTATAAGAATGAAACTGTATACTGAAGCACCTATCTGAAGTGCCCGTATTATAAGTAACTTCTATTGCAAAGCTGGCAATCCAAACTCTAGTAATGTTAAAGTTCCAATGTGTACATTTTTGGGTGACCTGACCAAAATCACATAGAAACTTGAGATATAGATCTGTCATTCTCATTGAAAGCAAGTCTAAGAAGTGGTAGATCTGTTCGATGTGCGCTAATTCTATGCTTCCCGTTTTTGTGTCTTTTAATTTTGGTTTTGTACACCAGCCTAAAACAGCTGAAAATAAAATATTTTTGGTTATCTAAAATATATTTCAAATCAGTTTAGATGGTACAATGATTCACTATACTTGTTTGTTTTGTCACACAAATTGAAATTAGGCAAACTATTATAATTTTTGTAAACAAGAAATGGAGGAGCGATTTATGCATAGTGCACCTTTAAAACTCTAATTAATATAGGTTTCCTGATATTGTGGCACTATTTTGTGTATTGTTCACTGCTTTAAAAGCAACCCTAATAAAACAACATATTAGTTTGAATTCAGTCAAGTTGCCTTTCTTTACATCATCAGACAGCAAAAGAAAAGGATTTGGCATAGCCCATGGAAAAATGTGCAAATACACAGACCCAAAGACACTGGGGAACGATAATGAATAGGGATTCCTCTAACTGGATTTCCACTTGGCTGGAGCAAGCTTTTATTAAATGTCTCATTTGGAAAATGATTACCCCGTCCCATGTGGAACCACAGCAAGGTGGTCTGTATATCCTTACACTCCGGGACAATTGACTATAAACCAATAAACCCACAAAGATCATTCACATTAGAAATTTATGGAGTAGTCAAAGGAGCAATTTCCTCCTTCCCTAATGTCCTTCAAAGATCCTAACCGAAATAAGGAATTTTATGAATCAGATAATAAGAAAGCATATTATTTATATGCTGCAACTATGACAGTATGCATACTGTAAAGTTGGTTTTCAAAACAGAGGGAAGATAAAATGAGGAACCTAGAAAAGCTATATTTTTCATAGGGGATTTAACAATAAGCAGACATGTCCCATGTAGCCATTTGATACAACCCCACCGTTTTGTATCATGAGGCGAGGTCCTCAGAACTAGCACCAAAACACAGGTTCTATACATCAGGGAGTGGTGCATGGGAATGAAGCAACAACAAGGCAGTTAACAACATATTTTTCTACTGAGTTACAAACAATTATGTTTGTCTTCAGCTCCAGGCACTTAGTTTTTGTGTTGCGTACTTACGTTGGGTATAAATTAGGCTTAAGGACTATGTTGCAGTAAGAGGGGTTTTGACAAACTGATAGCAAGTTTTGGATTGCTCTTAGTCTGGAAGCTCCCCCTCTTGTGAGCTTCTCCACCACGACAATATGGTCCACGGATAATATGTTTTTTAAGTTGATTTGTCAGTGAGTGGACTGTGCCTGGCTGCCTTAGATTCCCTGAAGATCAAAGGTTGGGTCTAACCCGTCATTGGCTAAGCAACTTTCATGTCTGTATTTTGGCAGATTTTTAGGTTGACACTTAAAAGTCCTGAAACACCAGACCATTAGAGTCTTGCCAAAACCCAATATGATGTGGTTGTTTGGGGTATTTTGGAGTTGTTTAGAACACTGTATTTAAAACAATGAGGGACAGTCAATTGGCACACATTTTACAATCAGCACACGGTCCACATTTGGCTAATGGTTTATGGTCAAATAAGACCATAACATTTTAGATATTTCTGAAATGTAATACATGAAAAAGTCCTTTGGAGCAAGGATGTTTGGTACATATTTGAAATGTGTATGTATTGTTGAGAAATAATTAATCGAATTTTGGCCTTACCCAGGATAGCGTTTCATCCGTAAGTACTACAAAGCAAGAATTTGTGTAATATGAAGCTTTACTACATGCTCTGTAATAAAAAATAATAATATTGGTTTGGTGTTTGTGGTTTAAACGGCTCAGAATTTGCTTTTGAACTTTATGGAGTTCAAAAAGAATACATAGGCCTACTATCAAAACGTATACTTTGACATAATCTATGTTGAGGCAGTGAAGGCCTACTGGTGAATACAATGAACGCACCCGGCACAACAACAAAAATGTGCCCCAGCACATAGCCTCCTTCATCCAATTACAGAACACAGCCAATCAGCGCGTTCCTAAATTCAGTCTGGAGTTTGCGGTGTGTGCCGTTTGTAAATTAGTGATGGGAAGTTTCAAGTAATGGTGACTGCATAATTAGAGTGTGTCTGAAAGTGGTCGTTGTGAAACAAATGGGAGGACCAACACAAGAGGGTGTGTCAAAACCTAACAGTTAATTGGGCAGATTGGTTGCCACTCAATGCTGTTTTGTGTAGCTGCTTCCTGCTTACTTGTAGAGCTTATTTCAAAGTGCTATGTAAGCTATGCCCCAGTGGGCAGAGCTAGGCATGTTGGACTGGACATGTTTTCATATGAAGAAAAGCCTCTCATCAATGGGTCCACTATGGTTCTGTGTAGCCTAGTTACGCTAATATATTTGAGACCAGTGTATTTCAGGCTGGTCTCATAGGCTAGATGTAACATAGGTAATGTACATCTGGGACACTGAAATGAGTATGATATGTTACATTTAGTATGGTTACATAAGACAGAAGGTTACAAACCCAAAAGTTGCACGTTCGAATCTCATCATGGAAAACATTAGCATTTGAGCAACTCTTCAACTACTTACATTTTTTTTGCTACTTTGCTACTACTTAGCATGTTAGCTAACCCTTCCCCTAACCTTAACCTTAACCCTTTTAGCCAACCCTTTAACCTAACTCCAAAGCTTAACCCTAACCTTAACCCTAAGCTCTAGCCTAGCTAAAGTTAGCCAGCTGGCTAAAAGTTGTGTAGCCACAACAAATTTGAATTCCGAACATATCATATGTTTTGCAAATTCATAACATTATTGTACATTTAGCAAATGTGTAACATATCATATGAATTGTAATTTGTAACACATCATGTGAAATGAATGATGGAAAACCAAAAATTAATACAAACCATACAAAATGTAATATATACTAAATGGAGTGTCTTGGCTTTACGTACCAAATCATATGAAATGCTCTGAGACCAGGTTGCAACTGTCTTTGACTTAATAAGTAAAATATATTTGAGTAAGTAGTAAGTCCCAGATAGTTTGCAATAGAACATACCAGAAGGGGGCATCGTTTACTACCTAAATTATTGACATCATCAGGTTACCACCAGTGTTTGGAATACATTGAGTTTGTCGACAAAACAGAACATGGGATGCCTTTTCACACAGAGATTTATTTGTCAAAGGTTTGTGGTGGATCTGTGTAAACTATGTGATTATATCGGGGACAGGTTTATAGCAGTGAATGTCATCTATTATTATACTATTTATAAGTAGCAGCCAGGGAAACTAAATGTCCTCACTTTGATAGAATATTTCTATTATTCTGCCTGACTGTGGCACTCTTTACCTGAATTGTTAGGATTTTCTTGTGATCACAAAAAAAACTTATTTTGCTCAAATACTGATAGAATGAAATGGTGTTTTCTTTGAAAAGATGGGCCTGGCTGAGAATAGAACATTCTGTTTTCTGCCTGAGTGTGACGCTGTTTACTGCAATTTTCTAGATTATTTTGTGACCAAAACAAAACTACTTATTTTACTCAACTAGAGATTGAAATAAACGCAGTGGCATATATTCATGGATGCCAAGGGAAGCCAGGCTTCCCCAAAAAATTTACCAATGTGATGTGACCAATGAAATGTGTCTTTCATATGTGTTTCAGGCTGAATGTATCTCACCGGAGAAAGCATCCAAGCGAGCGAAACAGCACCCCTCTGTCTCTTTATGTGTAGACAATCTATCTGCTGTTGTCTGTTCAAAAAATAATATTATATTGTTGCCTCCCGTAGCATTGAATGCAAGGGAAGTCAGCAAGCATTTGGCCTCCCTTGATACATTTTTTAAATAAAATAATAACCAATCAACATTTTGCTAAACTGAGCGAGCTCAAATGTGAATGGTCATGGCGCACCAAAATAAAGTCTCAATGGGAATTCAGTTTGGATTTGGCTTCAAACCAATCACATCACAACAAAAACAAAGTCATTGACAAAAATAACTTGAATTGTTGCATCTTGTTGTGTTGCTGTCCTCCAGTGGCTAGCTAGCTAGCAAAAACGGTCTCTTTCCTAAATTAGCCGTGGATGGAGATAGAGATTTGGACTTGTGGTTTTACTTAATTCTCTGTACTGGCCAATGAATAAAATTGTTCCCCTGGCCTGTGAGGATGGAAGTTAAAAATGTAGCTAGATGTAGTAGGCTAATGTCAACTAGCTGGCTCATCATTGTTCATGAAAGGAAATTAGGCTAGCGAGCAAACATTTTAGACAGGAAAACAAAAGCTAAACGTGTGTACCGTACTCTATGACAGTCATAGAGCATTTCGGCGATATGAAAGAGAGCAGGATGGCATTGGTGAGTCAAAATGTTTCTTCTACTTTCATGCACAAACACACACATATACACATAATTCAGTCGCATGGACAGCTACATCATATTTAGCTTATGTTGATTGGACTAAATTGTTTTTGGTATCTTTTATTTTTCACTGTATTAGACTAAGCATAGGTGACTTGATGATGTTGAAATGCTGAAGTTGAAATGGTACTGGAATAGCGGAGAAAGCTATTGTTTTCCTTGCGACTTGCAGTAACACTCCTTGGTTATAAATCAACAGTTGTTTACCCTGGGTCCAGGGATGATGGTATTGATGTGAGTCATGAACAGCTTTTCAAAGTGTTTCATGTAAAGGTGCATGTAAGGTGCATGTAAGGTGCATGTAAACTTCTGACTTCAATTGTATGTGACAATAAAACATGTATTTATTGTATCTTTTTGTCATTTCGACAGGTTACCTTAGTGTTCTTGGGCACAGGGACTATGGTGGCCTGCTTGAAACACGTAAGTATTACAGACTGGGTCAGGGAGAGGTTGAAAATGTCAGTGAAGACACTTCCCAGCTGGTCAGCGCATGCTCTGAGTGTGTGGTCAGGTAATCCATCTGGCCCTGCGGCCTTGTGCGTGTTAACCTGGTCTTACTACGGAGAGTGAAATCACACATTAGTCCAGAACAGCTGGTGCTCTCATGCATGGTTCAGTGTTGCTTGCCTCATTACTTTAAGACATGAAGATCAGTCAATACAGAAAATTTCAAGAACTTATAAAGATTCTTCAAGTGCTGTCGCAAAAACCATAAAGCGCTATGTTGAAACTAGCTCTCATGAGGACTGCCACAGAAATGGAAGACCCAGAGTTACCTCTGCTGCAGAGGATAAGTTCATTAGAGTTACCAGCCTCAGAAATTGAGGCCCAAGTGAATGCTTCACAGAATCCAAGTAACAGACACATCTCAACATCAACTGTTCAGAGGAGACTGTGTGAATCAGGCCTTCATGGTCAAATTGCTTCAAAAAGCTTAAAAGAAACCACTACTAAAGGACACCAATAAGAAGAAAATACATGCTTGGGCCAAGAAACACGAGCAATGGACATTAGACTGGTGAAAATCGGTCCATTGGTCTGATGAGTACAAAATTGTGATTTTTGGGTCTAACGGCTGTGTCTTTGTGAGACAAAAAGTACATGAAAGGATGATCTCTACATGTGTGGTTCCCACCGTCAAGCATGGAGGAGGAGATGTGATGGGGTGAGGGTGCTTTGCTGGTGACACTTTTGGTGATTTATTTAGAATTCAAGGCACACTTAACCAGCATGGCTACCACAGCATTCTGCCGCGATACGCCATCCCATCTGGTTTGTGCTTCGTGGGACTATCATTTGTTTTTCAACAGGAAGATGACCAGAACAATGACCCAACACACCTCCAGGGTTTATTTTTATACAGTTTGTTTCTCTGTATTCCAGCAATTCAAATAAAGATGATTGCAAATTGGAAGTGTGACTTCTTTCCCCAATGTTTTCCTAAGGCTGAGGTATTTTGTCAGTCATTGGTTATTCCATACCAAGGCTAGATGGGGCAGCAACACACACAACTGCAATGCAGCTAATGAATTTCATTGGTACATGACTGTTCAGTCTATTGAATATTCCATCAATGAAAATATGGATTTCTTGGCTGAATAAAGGTTTTACTAAACCTTCGACAATTGACACAAACCTACACAATAAAGGAAGTTTGTCAAATAAAGTCATTGACAGGAAAAGTACTTTACTACATAAATTATAGTTATAGCCTCTCCCCTTAATTTGCTTAACTGGGGGAATATTCTTTACAATAGGCAGGGTGGGGCTCAACAGACAGAATGCATCCCAAAGGGTGCCCTATTCCTATAACTTGTCCCTGTATAATGCACTACTTCGGAACAGAGCGCTATGAGCCCTGGTCAAAATTAGTGCACTATGTATAGGGAATAGGGTGCCATTTGGGACATATTCCATCTGTTGATGAAGTCACCTGAAATCAATGGCTGCATGACAATTGTCCATCCCTTTCCTCATTAATTGCCAAGCATTGGATAGGTGTAAGCATTGGCTTGAGCAACACTACATTACCATGTGGACATCTGCTCGTCCAACATCTCATTCCAAAATCATTGGCATTAATATTAAGTTGGACCCCCTTTGCTGCTATAACAGCCTCCACTCTTCTGGGAAGGCTTTCCATTAGTCGTTGGAATATTGCTGCGGGGACTTTGCTGCTAGAGTCTCCCGTCTGTCCAGAGCCGCTAGAGTCTCCTGTCTGTCCAGAGCCGCTAGAGTCTCCTGTCTGTCCAGAGCCGCTAGAGTCTCCCGTCTGTCCAGAGCCGACTCGCTAGAGTCTCCCGTCTGTCCAGAGCCGACTCGCTAGAGTCTCCCGTCTGCATGGAGCCGCCAGAGCCGCCAGTCAGCCAGGATCCTCCAGAGCCGCCAGTCAGCCAGGATCTTCCAGAGCCGCCAGTCAGCCAGGATCTTCCAGAGCCGCCAGTCAGCCAGGATCTGCCAGAGCCGCCATTCAGCCAGAAGCTGCCAGAGCCGTCAACCAGCCTGAGCTACTTCTCAGTCCTGAGCTACCTCTCAGTCCTGAGCTACCCCTCAATCCCGAGCTGCCCCTCAGTCAGGAGCTGCCCCTCATTTACATTTACATTTAAGTCATTTAGCAGACGCTCTTATCCAGAGCGACTTACAAATTGGTGCATTCACCTTATGACATCCAGTAGAATAGACACTTTACAATAGTGCATCTAAATCTTAAAGGGGGGTGAGAAGGATTACTTATCCTATCCTAGGTATTCCTTGGATAGGATAAGTAATCCTTCTCACCCCCCCTCAGTCCCGAGCCGCCCCTCAGTCTGGAGCTGCCCCTCAGTCCAGTGGGGCCCTTTGTTAGGGTTACTAGGCCAAGGTCAGCGACGAGGGTCGCCACTCAAAGGACGCTAAGGAGGTGGACAAAGACTATGATGGAGTGGGTTTTCGAGCCAGGAGCCATGAAGTCGGTTTTCACATTTATTGTTTTGTAGTTAGTTCATGTTATGTGTCTCTTATTAAAGAACATGAACTCTAACCACGCTGCGTTTTGGTCCGCCTCTCCTTCCCAGGAAGAAAGCCGTTACAGTTTGGAACTCGGTAGTGAGTGTTACAACCGAGGACAGATGATTTTTACACGCTATGCGCTTCAGCACTCCGGTGATCCCATTCAGTGAGTTTGTGTGGCCTACCACACTGCAGCTGAGCCATTGTTGCTCCTAGACGTTTCCACTTCACAATAGCAGCACTTACAGTTGACCGGGGCAGCTCTAGCAGGGCAGAAATTTGGCAAACTGACTTGTTAGAAAGGTGGCATCCTATGACGGTGCCATGCTGAAAGTCACTGAGCTCTTCAGTAAGGCCATTCTACTGCTAATGTTTGTCTATGGAGATTGCATGGCAGTGTGCTCGATTTTATACACCTGTCAGCAAAGGATGTTGCTGAAATAGCCGAATACACTAATTTGAAGGGTTGTCCACATACTTTTGTATATATAGTGTACTTTACACCATTGTTAAATCCCTGGGATGAGAACAAATGTGCTGGTGCTGTATATATTTATTTTGGGACTTAAAAGATTGTAAATCAGCTCCAAGTAATTTTAACTTAGGACATCTGTTACAAAGCTCATTCGGAAAGTATTCAGACCCCTTGACTTTTTCCACATTTTGTACGTTACATCCTTATTCTAAAATAGATTAAATAGTTATTTTTCCTCATCAATCTACACACAATATCCCATCATGACAAAGCAAAAACAGTTTTTTGGATGTAAGGATATTCAGAGACTTGTCCCAAAGCCACTCCTGCGTTGTCTTGGCTGTGTGCTTAGAGTCGTTGTCCTGTTGGAAGGTTGAATCTTTGCCTCAGTTTGAAGTCTTGAGCGCTCTTTAGCAGGTTTTCACCAAGGATATCTCGGTACTTTGCTTCGTTCATCTTTCCCTTAATCCTGACTTGTCTCCCAGTCCCTGCCACTGAAAAACATCCCAACAGCATGATGCTGCCACCACCATGCTTCACCGTAGGGATGGTGCCAAGTTTCCTCCAGACGTGACGCTTGGCATTCAGGCCAACGAGTTCAATCTTGGTTACATCATTCTCATGGTCTGAGAGTCCTTTAGGTGCCTTGTGGCAAACTCCCAGCACTCCACCTGATTTATTAGTAAAAATAAAGAAAAACTCTAGAAGGAGTGGGTGTGTCAAGTTTTTGACTGGTACTGTATATATTTCTGATTGGTGGAGTCCTGCAGAGATGGTTGTCCTTCTGGAAGGTTCTCCCATCTCCATAGAGGAACTCTGGAGCTCTGTCGGCGTGACCATCAGGTTCTTGGTCAACTCCCTGACCAAGGCCCTTCTCCCCAGATTGCTCAGTTTGACCAGGCAGCCAGCTCTAGGAAGAGTCTAGGCGGTTCCAAACTTCTTTCATTTAAGAATGATGGAGGCCACTGGGTTCTTGGAGACCTTCAATGCTGCAGACATTTTTTTTGTACCCTTCCCCATATCTGTGCCTCGACACAATCCTGTCTCGGAGCTCTACGGACAATTCCTTTGACCTCATGACTTGGTTTTTGCTCTGACAAGCACTGTCAACTGTGGGACCTTATAGAGACAGATGTGTGCCTTTCTAAATCATGTCCAATCAATTGAATTTACCACAAGTGGACTCGTAGACACACCTCAAGGATGATCAATGGAAACTGGATGCGCCTGAGGTCATTTTCGAGTCTCATAGCAAAGGGTCTGAATATTTATGTAAAATAGGTATTTCTGTTTTTTATTTTTAATTACATTTGCAAAAAAAAATGTAATACCTGATTTTGCTTTGCCATTATTGTGTGTAGATTGATGAGGGAAAAACACATTTGATCAATTCCATAATAAGACTAGCGTAAAAAAGGAAAAGGGGATGCGGTCTGAATACTTTAAGAATGATGTGATCGTATGGAAACGTGAGCAAGGTTTGAAATGATTGTTTTAGAGAAATATTTGATCGGTTTGGGCTTCTTGCGCTCAATTGGCAGCCTACAAATTATTTGTAATTATGTTCCGGCCCACGGCTGAATCTTGTTGATGATCCCTGAGATCAATTGTAATGTTTCAGTTAGCTCAGACAATATGGTATTTTCTGCTCTAGTTTAGGCCTGTAGTGTCATGGAAAGTCTTCACATTAGAAGTGAATTTAGTACTCTTAAAGTTGCAATTTTTTATGTCAACATCAAGCTTTCTCTCAGGCCAATTGTCAAGTACAAAACTGGTGAGAGTGTGCGCAGCTGCAGGCCAGCTTTGGGTGGGTTTACTGCCCGTCCCACTCGTTCAGTGTCTGCTGGAGCAGTGGAGCAGGAGCATGGAGGACAACACATCCCCATACCCTGCATTAATGATTCATGATTCCCCTCAATGCTCTGCCTGTAAGAGTTAACCCTTGTGTACTGGGGACATTCTTTGCACAAAACTGCTCCTAGAGGCTGGTGATTTTAATGCAGTAAAACTGAAATCTGTTTTACCTAATTTCTACCAGTACCTGTGCAACTAGAGGCAAAATAACTCAAGATCACCTTTAATCCACACACATACTGTACAAAGCTTTCTTTCGCCCTCCATTTCGCAAATCTGACCATAACTCTATCCTCCTGATTCCTGCTTACAAGCAAAAATTCAAAAAGGAAGTGGTCAGACGAAGTGGATGCTAAGCTACAGGACTGTTTCGCTAGCACAGACCGGAATATGTTCTCTTCCGATGGCATTGAGGAGTTTACCACATCAGTCACCGGCTTTATTAATAAGTGCATCGACGTCGTCCCCACATTTACCTTACGCTTTCAAGGAGTGTGACGCTAACCCGGACACTTATAAGATATCCCACCCTCTGATGAACCATCAAATAGGGAAAGCATCAATACAGGACTAAGATCATATCCTACTACACCGGCTCTGACGCTCGTCAGATGTGGCAGGGCTTGCAAACTGCCACGGATTACAAAGGGTGTGTACTCAGAGCATGCACTGACCAAATGACAAGTGCCTACAATAACATTTTCAATCTGTCCCTGACAGTCTGCAATACCTATATGTTTCAAGCAGACCACCATCATCCCTGTGCCCAAGAATGCCAAGGTAACCTGACAAAATGACGAATGCCCCATAGCACTCACATCTGTAGCCATGAAATGCATTGAAAGTCTGGTCATGGCTCACATCAACACCATCTCAGACACCCTGGACCCACTCCAATTCACATACCGCCCCAACAGAGCCACAGACGATACAATCTCCATTGCATTCCACACTGCCCTCTCCCACCTGGACAAGAGGAACAGCTACATGAGAATGCTGTTCATTGACTACAGCTCAGCGTTCAACGCCATAGCGCCCACAAAGTTCATCACCAAGCTAAGGACCCTGGGACTGAACACCTCCCTCTGCAACTGGATCCCGGACTTCCTGGCGGGATGCCCCGAGGTGGTGAGGGAAGGCAACAACACATCCGCGACGCTGACCCTGAACATGGGGGCCCTTCAGGGGTGTGTGCTCCCCTCCTATACTCCCTGTTCACCCACGACTGCACAACTCACAGTTTATAGGGAGGAGGTCAGAGACCGGCAGTGTGGTGGCAGGACAACACCTCTCCCTCAACGTCAGCAAGACAAAGAAGCTGACCGTGATCTACAGGAAATGGGTCTGAGCATGACCCCATTCACTTCGACAGGGCTCTAGTGTAGTGGGTAGAGAGCTTCAAGTTCCTCGGTGTCCACATCACTAAGGATCTATCATGGTCCAAACACACAAACACAGTCGTGAAGAGGGCAAGACAACACCTCTTCCCCCACAGTTGGCTAAAAAGATTCTGCATGGGCCCTCAGATCCTCAAAAAGTTATACAGCTGCAGAGCACTGCTTGGCATCCAACCGCAAGGCGCTACAGGCAACATTGTTTTAGCCACAAAACATGAATGCCTTCCCACCCTTCTACACTCAAGAAGATGTGTTGTTACAACCAGCATGGCATTGATAGGGTTTGGGAGCTCTCACAGGAGACATTGGCTCAGGGAAAGATAGAGGTTGAGCTTTGGATACCTTCAACACAAACATAACCACTACATGAACATCTGATACCCCTGTCTGGGAGTTGCATTGGCTTCAGTGTTATGGATTTGTCAAAAGATAATTTGTGTAATTAATGAATGCCTAACATTTTCTGTACAAGTCAATATTAATTACAAGACATGGCTGATGCAAATGTGGTACCAATATATAGAATTTAATATAATGATCATGGTAATTCTGAATATATACTCAGGTTGGAATAGTAGCATTAGTGTTTCAACTTGCAGAGAGGAAGAAAGTATTTGGGGGTGAGGTCATCCTTTTAAGGTTTTTATGACTGACAGTTTGTTTACGCGATTTGTGAAATTGGAAAAATGTGCAGACTCTCGCAGGTGTGTTAGCTTGCTAAATCTCTTTTGTTGGATGATGACTCTGAACTTGGCTGGCTTCTATAGCATCATAGTCAATAGGACTGTAGTGTTGTGACCAGTGTGAATGTACCCACAAAAGCCTTGAACAATGGAACAAGCTTTTACACCGTTTTGGGTCCAGGTGGAGATTTTCTATTTAACCCATTGAAGGTGGGAGTGTGATGAGCACAATATTAAATACTGATCATAGTCACAGTATTATAGAGTTTATTTTGCCACCTGTACCTTGACATTGGACGTTCACAGTTGAAGCGGCGATTATGGTTCTCATCGCCCACTGACTGTTGCATTCCTATGGCTACATGTCATGTTTTGCTCTCATATCTAGGTGATGTAACAGTGAAAGAAAATGACAAAACGATTGTGTTATGTTCCAATGGGGCACCCTCAGCCTACCAAAGCCCCATAGTCTAACAGAGCAGGCTTTCTGTATTCATTTTCCTATATTTTCACCTGAATAGTTACTTTGCTGGCTTTGTGAACACTATAATTTTCCGTTTAAAGCGCAAACCTTCATAGGACAACTTACGTCAGCATTGGTCTGGTAAACATTATTAAACAGAGGGCCGTGTGGGCTGCTTGGCAGGTCATGGCAAAATCTCTAATTACATTATTACTCCGCTCTGTGGACAGTGAATTCGATTTCAGCTGCAGATGACATGCTGCCTCCTGCACCAGGAAGCATGTGAGGATGTCATCGGCTGCTGGATGAGGGGATACAGTGGCATTGTCCACAGGTCTGTCGATGTGGGCAGGAAGGCATTACACTGGCCTGGGCAGTACACACACAAAGCTGCTCCTGTAGCCAACCATCCCAGCTGCCCTAAAAGGTTGTGCCGTTCCCTGGAATTTCTGATGCACAGCAGATGGGTGGAAAAGTCCCACTCCCATGTTGGCCAGCATCTATCAAGGCTGGTTTGAATAATCTGGCATCCATGGGAAAACTCAGAAAGAGATGGATTTAGTACTACCATCTACCACCATCTATTCTACTGCAGTAACTATACACACTGATGTTTGATTTGCAGTCATTTATACCAGTATTTATGTGGTAAATAATAGACAATTACTGTCGACACCAATTCCCTGCTTTACTGTGCAATGTCCATGTAGAGGGATTGATTATCAATGGGGAATTTTCTTGCTGCAGTGGCGGTACTGTAGCGTGGTATTGATACTGTATGTGTAAGATGCCTTCTGAGGAAGGCCACCTTCTGACAGTGGAGCTGAATTGAATTTAGACACCATTAGAGCTTCTGAATCCTGTGGGGGAGTTGAGGCCGTTAGCAGGCTAGATTGATGGAGTCAGACTATTGTCCTTGCTGAGGATGATGCAAGTCTCCTCTCTGCTTCAGCAGGGATCCCCCACCTCACCGTAGTATTGTGAGGGAGGGTGTAAGACTGAAGGCCTATTCTACAGAGATTTAGAGCTGGTATTGTGTGCTGGTACTGAATGGCATAATATTAACCACCTACAGTAAATGCTGCTCATATCAACGACGACACGTACATATTCTTGTATTTTTAACAATATTTTAGAATAGGGGAATTTTGACCGTTATCTTGATGTTTTATTATATTTCTGTTCACATCCACACAGCCTCTATAAGGGACTGTCTCTGGAGTTTTTGCTGCTGCAGATGGATCACTGTGTTGCGACTACCAGGACTAACCTAATTTAGACATCCTGGTGTGGAGTTCTAGAGGATTGTGGTTGTTCAGCAAGGTGCTGGACTTATTTGGCAGTGTCAGTAAGTCTATTTATAATGTGGCTCTGAGTGCAACACATTCCTCAGTCTGCCCAGAGGAGAGACCAATAGAGACCTTCAACTAATGACAAAGTAAACAGTGCTTTGTATGCAAATTCCCTATTATAGTCTGTACTCACTGCATCAGACTTCAGAGGCACCAGTCCGCTAGACACAGCCAGGCCTAGCTCGACATTCCTCTTCAGGCCCCACGCTTGGCCCAGCATCAGGCAGTAGCTCCGACTAATACACTGGGCCAAGCTCTCAACACTGCAACAGGCCTACAGAAAGGGCTGCTAATGTTCTGCTTTACTCTTTCTTAGTGTGAGAGGTGTGTGGGACTGCTGGAGGGTTAGGAGAGGTCAGGCCTGCTCTGTCTATAAGGACATGGCAGCTATAGCACAGACCCAAGGAAGGCTAGACAGAGCCACAGAGCACCTCCAAGGTAAGGGACATATGAAATCTGGACACAGGCTTAAGAGGGCACAAAACAGCAACACACACAACATTACTATATTAATATTGCACACATGCTGACCATATTATCTTAAAATGAGCTTGGGGCTGTTTGAATACTTCTGAGACCTGTCACTGACTAATGTACCCCTCAGTCCTTAGTGTGATCTGTCTTATTTAATGTGGGTGCTTCTGGTACAGGCTCATGACGTCTGCACTACCTGTTCACCCACGACTGCGTGACCATGCACGACTCAAACACCATCATTAAGTTTGCAGACGACACAACAGCGGTAGGCCTGATCACTGACAACGGTGAGACAGCCTATAGGGAGGTGAGAGACCTGCCTGTGTGGTGCCAGGTCAACAATCTCTCCCTCAATGTGAACCACACAAAAGTGTTGATTGTGGACTACAGGATTAGGAGGGTCGAGCACAACTCTCCACTCTGTAGTGGAGCGGGTCGAGGGCACGACAACACCTATTCCCCCTCATTAGACAGAAAAGATGGGTCCTCAGATACTCAAAAAGTTATACAGCTGCACCATTGAGAGTATCCTGACTGGTTGCATCACTGCCTGATATGGCAACTGCTTGGCATCTGACCACAAGGCCCTACAGAGGGTAATGCGAATGGTCCAGTGCATCACTGGGGCCAAGCTTCCTGCCATCCAGGACCTCTATACCAGGCTGTTAGTGGAAGGCCCTAAAAATTGTCCAAGACTCCAGCCAACCTAGTCAATGACCATTCACTCCGCTACTGCACGGCAAGCGGTACCAGAGAGCCCTTACCCTCTGATCCAACAGGTCCCAGACGTGCTCAATGGTATTGAGATCCGGGCTCCTCGCTGGCCATGGCAGAACACTGACATTCCTGTCTTGCAGGAAATCACGCACAGAACGAGCAGTATGGCTGGTGGCCTTGTCATGCTGGAGGGTCAGGATGTCATGCAGGAGGGTCAGGGTCAGGATGAGCCTGCAGGAAGGGTACCATATGAGGGAGGAGAATGTCTTCCCTGTAACACACAGCGTTGAGATTGCCTGCAATGACAACAAGCTCAGTCCGATGATGCTGTGATAACACCGCCCCAAACCATGACGGACCCTCCACCTCCAAATCGATCCCGCTCCAGAGTACAGGCCTCGGTGTAACGCTCATTCCTTCGACAATAAACGCGAATCCGACCATCACCCCTGGTGAGACAAAACCGTGACTCGTCATTGAAGAGCACTTTTTGCCAGTCCTGTCTGGTCCAGCGACGGTGGGTTTGTGCCCATAAGCGATGTTGTTGCCGGTGATGTCTGGTGAGGACCTGCCTTACAACAGGCCTACAAGCCCTCAGTCCAGCCTCTCTCAGCCTATTGCGGACAGTCTGAGTACTGATGGAGGGATTGTGGGATTGTAACTCAGACAGTTGTTGTTGCCATCCTGTACCTGTACCGCAGGTGTGATTTTCACATGCACCGATCCTTTGCAGGTGATGTTACACATGGTCTACCACTGTGAGGACGATCAGCTGTCCGTCCTGTCTCCCTGTAGCGCTGTCTTAGGCATCTCACAGTACGGACATTGCAATTTATTGCCCTGGCCACATCTGCAGTCCTCATGCCTCCTTGCAGCATGCCTAAGGCACGTTCACGCAGATGAGCAGAGACCCTGGGCATCTTTCTTTTGGTGTTTTTCCAGTCAGTAGAGTCAGTGTCCTAGGTTTTCATAACTGTGACCTTAATTGCCTGTAAGCTGTTAGTGTCTTAACGACCGTTTCTCATTAATTGTTTATGGTTCATTGAACTAGCATGGGAAACAGTGTTTAAACTCTTTACAAGGAAGATCTGTGAAGTTATTGGATTTTTACAAATTATCTTTGAAAGACAGGGTCCTGAAAATGGGGCATTTTTTGTTTTGCTGAGTTTATTACTTTGTCTAAGCACATTGACTCGGTACCGGCACATTGCCTTATTGTGTTACTTTATTTATGCAAATATTTTCTCACTTGAAAAAACGGCAGCCTCCCGAGTGGTGCAGTGGTCTAAGGCAGTGCTAGCTGTGCCACTAGCAATCCTGTTTCCAATCCAGTGGTCTAAGGCAGTGCTAGCTGTGCCACTAGCAATCCTGTTTCCAATCCAGTGGTCTAAGGCAGTGCTAGCTGTGCCACTAGCGATCCTGTTTCCAATCTAGTGGTCTAAGGCAGTGCTAGCTGTGCCACTAGCAATCCTGTTTCCAATCCAGTGGTCTAAGGCAGTGCTAGCTGTGCCACTAGCAATCCTGTTTCCAATCCAGTGGTCTAAGGCAGTGCTAGCTGTGCCACTAGCAATCCTGTTTCCAATCCAGTGGTCTAAGGCAGTGCTAGCTGTGCCACTAGCAATCCTGTTTCCAATCCAGTGGTCTAAGGCAGTGCTAGCTGTGCCACTAGCGATCCTGTTTCCAATCTAGTGGTCTAAGGCAGTGCTAGCTGTGCTATTAGAGATCCTGGTTCCAATCCAGGTTCCGGACGCTACCAGGAGACCCATGGGGCAGCGCAAAATTGGCCCAACTTCTCCCGGGTTAGGGGAGGGTTTGGCTGGCCGGGATGTCCTTGTCCTATTGTGTTCTAGCAACTTCTGTGGCGGGCAATGCACACTGACACAGTCGCCAGGGGTACGGTGTTTCCTCCGACACATTGGGTTAAGAGGGCATTGTGTCAAGAAGCAGTGCAGCTTGGCTGGGTCATATTTCGCAGGACGCACGGCTCTCGACCTTCACCTCTCCAGAGTCTGTACTGGAGTTGCAGCGATGGGACAAGACTAACTACCAATTGGATACCATGAAATTGATGAGAAAAACAGATTTAAAAAATGTAATATGCATTATTGGTTAAGGGCTTGTAAGTAAAAAGTTCACAGTAAGGTCTACACTTGTTGTATTCAGCGCATGTGACAAATACAATTATTTTATTATTTGACAGTATATGAACAACCAGGAATTATCAGCTACAGAAATGTGCATGTAGTGGAGGGTTGGACAAACTACTTAACACAAGTGTATGCAGACAGAACCAACAAGCAAACAATACACACAGTATGTTGGTTATAGATCATAAGTGATTGTGATCCTCCATCTGTGAGTACATATAGAGCTCCCTAAGCCCACAGGATGCAGTCACGCAACATTCAGGATGACTACTGTCACTGACTCCTCCTCCTTACAGGGAAGCAAGAGGTCAGTCTCGCATACACACACCCCAATAGACCCAACACCACTGGTCTAACCTCATTAACAGCATGTGTTACATTCCCCAGCAATAATCTTTCAAACAGAAGGGGAAACCAATAAAATAAGCGACAATCAAAACAGGTGGGTTTTTAGGAGAGATTCTGAAAGACACTCATGGGGTTGTCCACTGAAAGTTGACTAGTAACAACAACTGGAACCTAAAAGACTCCCACCATGAGCACCCACTAAAGTTGTCCAAGAAGAGGCAAACAGAAAAAACAAAAACAAACTTAAAGACAGAAAGGAAACCAAAAAGTTAAGGCAAAACAAAAACAGGGAAGAACAGATAAAGGATGGTTTCTCTCGACATCACAATAGGGCACACCAACTAAAGGTGTTAACCCTCCACATCTCTCAAGACAACTGAAGCACAGGGCCAGCCACTCTTAAATAGCGCCTGGGCCAGCACAGGTGAAACAAATTCCCACTAACGAGATGGCAACCAGCACAGGTGTAACACATACTGACTAACGAGGTGATACCAATCGGCATGCCCTATGTGCTAACGAGCTATACATGCTAAAGTACAACCTCAAAACATAAATGGAAAAACCAAAACCCGTAACACATGTCTTCCAGGTGTTTACAGCATCACAGATTCTGTTCTGCTGCTCTGAGAAGTTTGACGTTCTCAACTGGAATGTACTATGTTAGAAGTGTTGTAGAGACCCAGAGGGAGTCACTGCCCCCTGAAGAGAGAACCTTTTTGTGACCTGAGTCCTAAGGTGGCTGACACTCTGCAGCTGATTGGAGGGGTGGGGATGACACAGGTTAACACTGGCAACATACACCCCATTCACTTCTGTTGCCCAACACTGATTTAAGGTGGTTTGAGGATCTCTGGGCAATATTCTGTAAATTAGGGAGTAGGGCAGACACAGTTATATTTAATACTTTGCAATCAATTCTGTATTACTGTTCAGTTGGATAGACTATATTTTCAGCTTGGGAAAAATGTGTATGTAGTGTTTAAGTGGGGTTCTTTCTCTCTCACCCACGTATAGAATATTGACCTTTCTTATTGCCAAGCTATTTGAGAGGGCTCTGCTAAAGGCCAGGAGTCATAGGGAGCAGCACCCTAACATGAATACACCACTGAGAGTATGTTTATGAAGCTCACTTATTTACAGTGCCTTGCGAAAGTATTCGGCCCCCTTGAACTTTGCGACCTTTTGCCACATTTCAGGCTTCAAACATAAAGATATAAAACTGTATTTTTTTGTGAAGAATCAACAACAAGTGGGACACAATCATGAAGAGGAACGACATTTATTGGATATTTCAAACTTTTTTAACAAATCAAAAACTGAAAAATTGGGTGTGCAAAATTATTCAAAATATACGACTTTGTAGCGCCACCTTTTGCTGCGATTACAGCTGTAATTCACTTGGGGTATGTCTCTATCAGTTTTGCACACCGAGAGACTGAAATTTTTTCCCATTCCTCCTTGCAAAACAGTTCGAGCTCAGTGAGGTTGGATGGAGAGCATTTGTGAACAGCAGTTTTCAGTTCTTTCCACAGATTCTCGATTGGATTCAGGTCTGGAGTTTGACTTGGCCATTCTAACACCTGGATATGTTTATTTTTGAACCATTCCATTGTAGATTTTGCTTTATGTTTTGGATCATTGTCTTGTTGGAAGACAAATCTCCATCCCAGTCTCAGGTCTTTTGCAGACTCCATCAGGTTTTCTTCCAGAATGGTCCTGTATTTGGCTCCATCCATCTTCCCATCAATTTTAACCATCTTCCCTGTCCCTGCTGAAGAAAAGCAGGCCCAAACCATGATGCTGCCACCACCATGTTTGACAGTGGGGATGGTGTGTGTTCAGGGTGATGAGCTGTGTTGCTTTTACGCCAAACATAACGTTTTGCATTGTTGCCAAAAACTTCCATTTTGGTTTCATTCTTCCACATGTTTGGTGTGTCTCCCAGGTGGCTTGTGGCAAACTTTAAACAACACTTTTTATGGATATCTTTAAGAAATGGCTTTCTTCTTGCCACTCTTCCATAAAGGCCAGATTTATGCAATATACGACTGATTGTTGTCCTATGGACAGAGTCTCCCACCTCAGCTGTAGATCTCTGCAGTTCATCCAGAGTGATTATGGGCCTCTTGGCTGCATCTCTGATCAGTCTTCTACTTGTATGAGCTGAACGTTTAGAGGGAAGGCCAGGTCTTGGTAGATTTGCAGTGGTCTGATACTCCTTCCATTTCAATATTATCGCTTGCACAGTGCTCCTTGGGATGTTTAAAGCTTGGGAAATCTTTTTGTATCCAAATCCGGCTTTAAACTTCTTCACAACAGTATCCCGGACCTGCCTGGTGTGTTCCTTGTTCTTCATGATGCTCTCTGCGCTTTTAACGGACCTCTGAGACAATCACAGTGCAGGTGCATTTATACGGAGACTTGATTACACACAGGTGGATTGTATTTATCATCATTAGTCATTTAGGTCAACATTGGATCATTCAGAGATCCTCACTGAACTTCTGAAGAGAGTTTTCTGCACTGAAAGTAAAGGGGCTGAATAATTTTGCACACCCAATTTTTCAGTTTTTGATTTGTTAAAAAAGTTCGAAATATCCAATAAATGTTGTTCCACTTCATGATTGTGTCCCACTTGTTGTTGATTCTTCACAAAAAAATACAGTTTTATATCTTTATGTTTGAAGCCTGAAATGTGGCAAAAGGTCGCAAAGTTCAAGGGGGCCGAATACTTTCGCAAGGCACTGTATTTACACACACACACACACACACACACACACACACACACACACACACACACACACACACACACACACACACACACACACACACACACACACACACACACACACACACACACAGAGAGAGTCCCTGTCATTGTGAGAGCAACTATTTCCACCAAGGTCTCTAAGACTCTGTGGAGAGTAGCATGCGCTAATCCAGGCTCAGCCAGTCAATCTCTGGTGTAAAATGTCATACAGAATGACATTGTGCCGCCTTTTCTTTGGATACAGCCAGACAGAGAGATGGGTCTGGTGAGGGTGGATGGAGAGTAGAACCTTTCTGACTGCTGTCAATTAAAGGACCACTGACCTCAATTAGGATGGCAAGCCATTACGTCCTTCTAAGCCAAAAGTGACATTCCTAAATATGTCTCTGTATATGGATGGAAAATGAGAAGTACTGTATATGACAACATTCACTCAGTTAGCAAACAAGTGACAAAAGGTTGTGTTACAAGTTCCTTGGCAACACCATTGTCATTATATTCCAATTATGTTTGATTTATAAAAGACAGTTAATGCTTATAGAAAATACCCACCATCAATATTTATATACAAAGTATGATGCACATACACATTGACACACTTTCTTCGTCCTGGCCTTGCGACCTCAGTCTCTCCGTCCTCAGAAAGACACTGAAATAGCCTAGTTCAGGGGGATTTCAGAGTACTAGTAAAAACATGCCTGTAAATGAAGGAGCCTCGTTGCTATGTTGCTTTGTTATTGTATCCAAGTGCGAAGTGGGTCCAAGTATCCCAGAGTGAATCAGAGCTCTCACACTCTGCTGCTCGTCGTCAGGACGGGACTTATAACCTTTCTGAAGTACCCCTGACAGATAATGTGCAGCGATATCATGTTCTTCCTCCAGTAAATCATGACAACAGCTGCTCTATGGAGGCATGATGTTCAATTTAGGATTCTGGATGGGATCGAAGACGATTTGACAGAAGGGAAACATACATAAAAGCTGGCAGTGAGAGTTGTTCTTATCCTAAACCTTTTCCTCTATAGGGGCTACCAAGGAAACCGGACTCCAACATGACATGTTGATGAAAGGGGAAAGCAATGGCTTATACACACACACTTGTAGTTTTCCTCCATCTTGTATTTCTTCCATTAAATAATGCAGCAGGGACAACGGATAAAAACATGAATCAAGGCCATCTGTAAAACTTTCCCTGAGTCCTTTCCTCAGACTCTTCCATTGCTAGGTAGGAAACATTGAGCACTCACATTCCTTGCTTTCACAAAGTTCTGTTGACATCCTGTGATTTATGTTGATTGTGGAAACGTTGAATAATCTTTGTTGTTGCTTCATCAAACTTGTGAGTGACAACAACAACATAGTGTTTTGGGTACATGGCTCCTGTACATTCAGCAAATATGCTCTGACAACATAAATAAACAAATAGACGTGGTCATGGTATTCTTATTTGAATTGGTTGAAGCCAAGTAATTCTGGAATGGAAGATACCCATCACTGCTACTTGTGTTAGCAGTGATGAGCCAGTAAACCAGTATAAACCCGAGCAGATGTCAGGGTTATTAATGTTTGCTTCTAGAAATACCCTGCGACGAGCCGGTCTGTGCTGGTCAGTGTCTACTAACTGGGGTGAGTGAGACAGACTAGTGTTAACTGAACCCTGTTTACAGGAGTTATTTCTGGATGGGAAGAGCTCTCTACAGAACTGGACAGGAAGTGTTTTGTTACCCCTCAGCTGTCTGAGTGTAGCTTTAACTTTTCATATCGTTTGGTGAACTGTATTTTTTTTCCAGGGTACCCAATGTTGCTGGGAGATGGAGGGAAGGCAGCCTGAAAACAAGGCCTCCTATCTGTGCAGTAGTACCTTCCTATAGCAAGGCAGGAGGAAACGCCAAAATGTCTGACTCCTAACATACCATCAGAGCTGAGCTGGATGAATGGGCTTGGGCCCACTAAGAAAATAGATACCCTCCATTTGTAGCAAGTAGACATTAGATACACTTGAAGTGGACCAAGAAGACCCCTGACAATCATATCTGTTTTCATAGTCCATTTTCTGAGAAATTGGTGTCAGGCTGTTGTTAAGACCACGCAGACAGAACTCTTCAGAATGAAGTGGCAGAGGGATCTATTGCTCAGAGAAGAGCTGCAGCAGATCAACATCTGTCTCTTCCATTCCTCTCTGTGTATACAATGAAGAGATTCCATGTTATGTTTTCTGTACTTAACTGTACCAATGTTGTTGATTTTGTCAAATAAATGACCCGAGGCTTATTAATAAAGACTCAAACTCAGTAAAACACATTCGAGTAGTAATTTAATTGTTTTTGCAATATGAACTGATATTTAAACAATGGTTGAACATATTCTTACAATTCACCCATCTTCCATAAAAGAAGAACAATGTAGGCTAATTCATGAAGCACTTACTTTCAATAAATGAATTACACCAATCAGTCAAGAGAGTAGCACACCCCTTTTTAAACATAAAGAATGGAGGCATAAAAGGCTCTTGGGCACCGCAGTGTGTTTAAATCTAATCAAATTATATTGGTCACATGCACATAGTTAGCAGATGTAATTGCAAGTGTAACGAAATACAACACAGCACATTGGCTAGTTTGGAGATTTAATTTAACCTACAATGTTTTGTATCAAAAATATTGCCTTTTTGACAATGTTCTTAAGCCCAAAATTAACCTACAATATATGTGTATTGATCAAAAAGTGTTTATGTTATTTTCACACACTAAAGAGATTTGTAAGCACTGTGAAAGGCCACCTGTTTCCTAATGTATCTGGGCACTTAAGTGCAAGTGCAACCAGGGGCATCATGCACCCCAAAAATCTGAAAGGGCACAAAGTATGTGAGGATGGTTTTATTTTTTCAGCTTCATCAAGAGCCATAATCATTATTCTTAATTCTATGTAAAAATAATAATAATAATAATTCAGCATATCTAAGCATATGCCTAGAGCTGTCTGTAATCCTCCTGACTGATTCTTTTTTTAACGAAACTTAATATGCTTCTCTGAAAAAATCTGGGTAAAAGCTTGAAAGGAATGTGTCTCATTCTGTAAATTTAGTTATTGTTTGATTTTCTAAAGTCTACCAACCTTGCCAGCAGGCATGCCAGTTAAGATAGTTAAACAAGCAAGCTACTCTAACTTGATTGATAGCCTGTAATGTCTTCTTAGTAGCTAGTTAGGAGGTTGGAAACCTATCTGAGCTAGCTAAAGCTAAAGGGCGAGCTAGCTAAAGCCAACCTCCTAAACTTCCTGTGCCCCCTATGGGCATGATGCCTCTGAGTGCAACAAACTATTATCAGTTATAAATCTTTCAACTCCAAAGTGCTCTACTTTACCTAATTTGGATTTAGCTTAGTCGCAATAGCATTTGTAAAGCAATGATATTGTAATTCCATGCTCTTTATATTCTGTTATAGCAAGACAGTGCCAAGGAAGCATAATGTGAATGACCTGTGTTCAGTGTTTCTGCACTGTTGCATAGAACTCTAAAGCACCCTATTGAGAAAAAAGAAAGGTGCTCGTGGGTTGAAGCCATATTGGGGGTATTTTTTATTTTGCACACGTAGTCACACACACACACAAACACACACACATGCAAACACATACAAACAGGCAGTGATACCAAGCTGGTACTCTGTTCCTAAAATAGCCATAGTTGTGCACACACAAACATGTTGTCTAGACCGGACACGCATGTGCGTCCATGTGTGCCATCATGATTTTGTACATCCACACGAGACACGATCCAAGACACGCAGGATGAAATATAAAAACGAACTCTGAACCAAATATATTAATTTGGGGCAGGTTGAAAAAAAAATGAAACACTCATGGGCATTTAGCTAGCTAGCTTACTGTTGCTAGCTAATTTGTCCTGGGATATAAACATTGGGTTGTTATTTCACCTGAAATGCACAAGGTTCTTATTTTCTGGACCTTTGTAGAATTTTGACCAATTTGAGTCACACAAAAGTGGTTGTTCTCTACTCTGACATTTAATCCACAGACAAAACAGGAAACCTAGTTAGTTTCTAGTAATCTCTCCTCCTTCAGTTGTAGTAGTAGTAGTAGTATTCTTCTTAATGAGTTTGAGCCAGTCAGTTGTGTTGTGACAAGGTAGGGTGGGTATACAGAAGATAGCCCTATTTGGTAAAAGACCAAGTCCATATTATGGCAAGAACAGCTCAAATAAGCAAAGAGAAATGACAGTCCATCATTACTTTAAGACATGAAGGTCAGTCAATATGGAACACTTCAATAACTTTTTAAGTTTCTTCAAGTGCAGTCGCAAAAACCATCAAGCGCTATGTTGAAGCTGGCTCTCATGAGGATCACCACAAGAAAGGAAGACCCAGAGTTACCTCTGCTGCAGAGGATAAGTTCATTAGAGTTAACTGCACCTCAAATTGCAGCCCAAATAAATGCTTCACAGAGTTCAAATAACAGACTCATCTCAACATCAACTGTTCGGAGGAGACTGTGTGAATTTGGCCTTCGTCGTTGAATTGCTGCAAAGAAACCACTACTAAAGGACACCAATAATAAGAAGACTTGCTTGGGCCAAGAAACACAAGCAATGGACATTATACCAGTGGAAATCTGTCCAAATTTTAGATAATTGGTTCCAACCGCCATGTTTTCGTGATACTCAGAGTATGTGAATGGATGATCTCCCCATGTGGGGTTCCCACTGTGAAGCATGGAGGAGGAGGTGTGAGGATGTGGGGGGGCTTTGCTGGTGACACCGTCTATGATTTATTTAGAATTCAAGGCACAATGAACCAGCATGGCTACCACAGCATTCTGCAGTGAATCACCATCCCATCTGGTTTGCGCTTAGTGGGACTATTATTTATATGACAATGACCCAACACACCTCCAGTCTGTGTAAGGGCTATTTGACCAAGAAGGAGAATGATGGAGTGCTGCATCAGATGACCAGGCCTCCACAATCACCCAACCTCAACCCAATTGAGATGGTTTGGGATGAGTTTTTCCTTCAAAGTGAAGGAAAAGCAGCCAACAAGTGCTCAGCATATGAGGGAACTCCTTCAAGACTGTTGGAAAAGCATTCCTCATGAAGCTGATTGAGAGAATGCCAAGAGTGTGCAAAGTTGCATCAATGCAAAGGGTGACTATTTGAAGAATCTGAAATATAAAATATTTGTATTTGTTTAACACTTTTTTGGTTACTACATGATTCCATATGTGTTATTTCATAGTTTTCACATATTCACTATTATTCTACAATGTAGAAAAAAGTAAAAGAAAATAAAGAAAAACCCTTAAATGAGTAGGTGTGTCCAAACCTTTGACTGGTACTGTATGAGTACATTTACTTTGCAACGCTCGAGCACACAACGCAAGCAGTGTGATCAGCATGTACAGTAAGGTCTAGATTCAATCAGATCAAGCATTAACCGATAACAGACACTCTCACAAAGAGGATGTTTTGGACGTGTTGGAAGTGGTGTTGGAGGTGGTACTGCATTGGCGTGGTAAAATCAGTGAGCAGCTGCTCTTGCAATCATTGTTTCGAAGCCACACCCCCACTCGCGCTAAGAATTTTAGAATGAGAAAGTGTAGGCTATATAGAAATAATTGGCAATGTCCGCTTTAGGTATAATGCCGGGAGCCATTTGTGGATTTGACAGCTCTAATGCAGTTCCACTTCTGACACCTTCAAAACAACCGCTATGTGGATGTCGGCTAAAGCGGATCTGATTGACTAGATCCCTGACTCACCTCTAAGCCAAGGTGAATCCTGACACTGGTCACCAACACAACATGGCTCAAGCCAAGGGAATTCATATGTACTGTGGTTTTCTGAAATTACACTGAACAAAAATAGAAATGCAGCATGTAAAGTGTTTTATATTTTATGAGCTTAAATTAAAGCTCCCAGAAATGTTCCATACTCACAAAAAGCTTACTCCTCTCAAATGTTGTGAACAAATTTGTTTACATCCCTGTTAGTGAGCATTTCTCCTTTGCCAAGACAATCCATCCACCTGACAGGTGGGGCATATCAAGAAGCTGATTAAACAGCATGATCATTACACAGGCTCACCTTGTGCTGGGGACATTAAAAGGCCACTCTAAAATGTGCAGTTTGATCACACAATGCCACAAATGTCTCAAGTTTAGAGGAAGCTTGCAATTGGCATGCTGACTGCAGGAATATCCACCAGAGCTGTTGCCAGAGAATCGAATGTTAATTTCTCTACAATAAGCTGCCTGCAACATTGTTTTAGAGAATTTGACAATACTTCAAACTGTCCTCACAACCGCAGACCACGTGTAACCTCGCCTGCCCAGGACCTTCACATCCAGCTTCTTCACCTGTGGGATCGTCTGGGACCAGCCACTCGGACAGCTGATGAAACTGTGGGTTTGCATAACTGAAGAATTTCTGCACAAACTATCAGAAATCATCTCAGGGAACGTCATCTGTGTGCTCGTCGTACTCAACAGGGTCTTGACTTGACTGCAGTTCGGCATTGTAACTGACTTCAGTGGGCAAATGCTCACCTTTAATAGTCACTGGCACATTGCAGAAGTGTGCTTATCATGAATGAATCCTAGTCTCAACTGTACCGCGCCATATCAACTGTGCTGATATCCATGTTGTGAGGAGGGTTACGGTTTGGGCAGATATAAGCTATGGACAATGAATACAATTGCATTTTATTGATGGTAATTTGAAAGCACAGATATACAGTGACGAGATCCTGAGGCCCATTGTCTTGCCATTCATCCGCCGCCATCACCTCAGCAGGTTTCAGCATGATAGTGCACGGCCCCATGTCGCAAAGATCTGTACACAATTTCTGGAAGCAGAAAATGGTCCAGTTCTTCTATGGACTGCATACTCACCAGACAGACATGTGTCGCTCTGATTGAGACAAATGGTGGTCACACCAGATACTGACTGGTTTTCTGATCCACGCCCCTACCCTTTTTTAGGGTATATGTGACCAACAGATGCATATCTGTATCACGTGAAATCCATAGATTTATTTAAATTGACTGATTTCCTTATATGAACTGTAACTCAGTAAAATCTTTAAAATTGTTGCATGTTGTGTTTATTTTTGTTCAGTGTAGATGTACAGGTCTTATCTCAGACATGAACCATATGCTTATCTCCAGCTTCTCTCTCTAGTTGTCTGTCTCTCCTTTCCTTAAGTTCACTCCACCTTGTTTACAGCATGTCTGTCTTGCTACCAGTCTCTACAAGCAGAGAAAAACACCTCTCTTTGGAATTCAAGATGGTTGGATTTCTTCTTGTTCCCTCTAAAGCCATTTACAGGTTAAAAGATCATTGTGAGGGAACCGGAAGGATAAACTATAAAACCCTTTTGAGGGTACAAAGTTTTGAAACTTAATAGTAATGTCAAACGTGTAGAAAACATTTAGTGGTTTTGTTAAGTGGTGATCAGAATCACTCGAATACACCCCATCTGATTTAGAATTGCATTTGATTTTTTTCTTTTTTTCTTTCCAATTCAAATGATTAATAGTGAGTAGATTTCATTTAACAAGACATGATACACATACTTTTGTCCCCGATCATAAACACATTCAAATATAGCCATCATTAGCATTAACAAGCATTAACAATTAATAAGCATTAACAACCTTATTAACAACAGGAACTCCCTCAGTAACAAACCACTAGTTTTAAATGTGGTTAAAAATAACATGGCATTACAGGAAACAATAGATATAATGTTTGTTTTCTAGATACATACTGTAAATGTTGAACATGTTTTAAAACTGCAACATTAACCATAACAATGGAGGATATATTAGCATTGTTCCATATTTGGTTATAGTACCTCAGGCAAAAAGACAGCCCTATTCTGTGGTACAGGTTAGTACAAAAATATAGCAGGAAATGAATATAACATTCTTAAAAAGAAGCAGAGAGACATTTGAAAATGGGTAACAAATGCTATTAAAACTTTTTATATATATATGCAGTGGCTATAATTTGTAATCTTTTCACAATTGTAGGCATAGCAATTTATGCATCACATCGAATAACATCACCTTACAGTTTGTTGCAACTGATTGACTGGTGTGTGACTTAATATGGGGAGTATTATAATAAAAATATCTCATTTGAATCAGAACTCATCTTCATTAGATTCAAGATAGACTGTGGCAACTCTTTTCTTATGAGTGACCTTCAGTGGGGGATCCTGTCCTTGGCCATTATTTACATCCACCTGGAAGGGGAATGACTTCTCTGATTGCCTCAGCTTGATGTGCTTCTCAGTGACATCAGTTGAGGACTCTCCTCCCTGTCCCTCACTGCTAGTCACCCAGCACATCTCCTTTGTGTCCAGGGTGTATCCTCCCTCTGCTCCAAGGTTGGAGGCGCATAGAGCCGCCATGATCTGCTCCTCAGATACATCATCCCCCTGCTCCCCCAGCTGCCCAGAGTCCTCTAGAGTTGTTGAGCTCTTGAGCTCTGCCACAATAGTCGTGGTTCCGTTGTCAGAGGACTGGTGTACTTTCTTTATGTCCACAGATATGTTCTGAGGACTATCACTGCCGCGTCTTGTGAGGAGAGCCAACTCTTCTTTCAGGCTCCCTGACACTGTTCCTTGGAGCTGCTCTAGGGCTCCCCTCAGCTGCTCTTTGGGGTGTAAAGTTTCCTCTCTCAGATATCCAAGCATTGACTCCTGCACTGTGGGGGAGACACGGATGGTCTCCTCTTCAATGATGCACTCTGAGTAACTATTTTGGGCCAAGGAGTGGTCATCTTTCATGTACTGGCTGTCCGATGCAGGTCTGTAACTATCGCTTTCCTCAACAAACATTCTGTTCTTTGAGACTTCCCCCTCCTGGTAGTACCTTTCATCTGAAAAGTCGTCCACCATTCGTCCACCACTGGGGGGTCGTTCACCATGTCCATATGATGCTATACCACCACCCTCCTCAGGCTCTGACAGATTTCCATCAGGTGTGGAGACAAAATACTCTTGAGACTCTTGGTTGTGGCTGTAGTATGGAGATTCACTATCTCTGAAGTCTTCTTGGACCTTCACAGATCCACCATTACTGCCATAGTTTGCTGCTGTCATGGAGGTTTTCATTACTTCAGCACCACTCTCATGGTATATGGTGCCATGAGGGTCATTCTCTAGTTCTTCAATCTGAAAGAACATTGAAGAGGGCTGGGAGAACTTGGGTGTGGACTTCTCCTCAAACTCGTACTCCTCGTCACTGTAACCCTCCACTGGTTCCTCGATGATCTCCACATTGACAGTCTTGTTTCCCATGTCCTCTCCTCCATGCAGCCCAAGGCTGAGCAGATTCTGAATCATGTTTCCTGTTGCAGTGCCCTTGATATCCTCCAGTGACACGTGTTTCACTTCCTTGCTGAGAAGTTCCTCCAGTGCAAAGTCCTCTGACATATCCAGCTCCTCCTGCACCTTGGACTCCAGGATAATCTGTGTCTTTGTTGACCCATCCTCCTTCTCCGTTTTCTCCACATGGTAAGTGATCTTGGAGTCTGGAGATGAGCTGCATACCTTTCGATCCAAACCAGCAGGTTTCATGACCTTCTCAATGAGTTCCTCCATAGACACAGAGTCTAGGACCATCTTATCACTTGTCGTGGTTGCTGTAATGCTGCCATCTTTGGCATGCATCTCGACATTCTGAAGACCAAATGCATCTCCTCTCACCTCTCTTTCAACTTGCCTCTCTGCTTTCTTTTTGCTGTCCTCCTCTGTGTTTCTGCTAAGACTCATCATTGGTGGTGACACTATTCTTACTGAATTGGGGTCAGCAGTGGGTGAGGCAATGGGACTGGATGTGTTTGCTGTGCCTCGAGAATGGTCAAGAGAATCCTTAGCTGAGTGTTGTGACACCTCTTTGATTCTCACACTCCTCTCCTCCACAACTTTCTTCTGAGCATCTATATTTTTCCTGACCGTACTCTGGGCCACAGGTTTAACGGTAGTGGAGGAAGAGCTTGAGGATGCAGACTGGGATTTAGTGAATGAGACCATGTCCCTTCTGGTGGTAGGACTCTGATTCCTGTTGTAGCTGCTTCCTTTGACTGAGATAGGTATAACCCTGGAAGGACTGGTGCGACCATACTGAGATGGAACAGGTGATCTTCTCAAGCTTGAGGTTGGCTCCATGTATTTCACATCCAGATGTTTCCTTACATCCTGTCTGGTTGATGTGAAAACTCTTGGTTTGTACTGTTGTGGAGGCATCATCTTAATATCTGAGGTGGAGAGTGAAGCACCAAATGAATGTTGTTATAAATTGGGAAATGTCTATCACTGAATATACACTGAGTGTATAAAACATTATGGGCACCTTCCTAATATTACATTGCATCCCCCCTTTTGCCCTCAGAACTACCTCAATTCATCAGGGCATTGACTCTACAAGGTGCCGAAAGTGTTCAACAGGGATGCAGGCCAATGTTGACGCCAATGCTTTCCACAGTTGTGTCAAATTGACTGGGTGTCCTTTGGGTGGTGGACCATTCTTGATACACACAGGAAAAACCCGTGAAAAGTGTGAAAAACCCAGCAAGCATTGCAGTTCTTGAAACAAACCGGTGCGCCTAGTTTCTACGATCATACCCCTTTCAAAGGCACTTAAATATTTGTCTTGCCCATTCACCCTCTGAATGGCACACATACACAATCCATATCTAAATTGCCTCAAGGCTTTGACATCTTTCTTTAACCTGTCTCCTCCCCTTTATCTACACTGATTGAAGTGGATTTAACAAGTGACATAAATAAGGGATCATAGCTTTCCCCTGGATTCAGCTGGTCAGTCTATGTCATGGAAAGAGAAGGTGTCCATAATGTTGTGTACACTCAGTGTATATACAGGTAACTGACAAAATCATGGAAATATGATGAATACAAAGTATATTGAAAGCAAATGCTTCCACACAGATGTGGTTCCTCAGTTAATTAAGCAATTAACATTCTATCATGCATAGGGTCATGTTTAAAAACTGCAGGGCAGGCCATTATTTTGGCTACCATAGCTATGCCCCTATAGGATGGCAATTCCCCCCATCCACAGGGCACGAGTGGTCACTGAATGGTTTGATAAGCATGAAAACTATATAAACCATATGCCATGGCCATCTCAGTCACCAGATATCAACCCAATTTAACACTGTTCTGGGTCGTGGGTCGTTCTGGGCCCAAAGTCCTAAGTTGATGTTTGCTTTATTTTGGAAATTCCCTGTATATACAGTAAGTTTGTAGAATTGAGTAAAACAAATAAATACTCCCAAAAGGATGTAAGCAATAGAAAAAATGTCTAAAGTAAATTTACTCTCAAATGTATACAGTGCCTTGCGAAAGTATTTGGCCCCCTTGAACATTGCGACCTTTTGCCACATTTCAGGCTTCAAACATAAAGATATAAAACTGTATTTTTTTGTGAGGAATCAACAACAAGTGGGACACAATCATGAAGTGGAACGACATTTATTGGATATTTCAAACTTTAAAAAAAAATCAAAAACTGAAAAATTGGGCGTGCAAAATTATTCAGCCCCCTTAAGTTAATACTTTGTAGCGCCACCTTTTGCTGCGATTACAGCTGTAAGTCGCTTGGGGTATGTCTATCAGTTTTGCACATCGAGAGACTGACTTTTTTTTCCCATTCCTCCTTGCAAAACAGCTCGAGCTCAGTGAGGTTGGATGGAGAGCATTTGTGAACAGCAGTTTTCAGTTCTTTCCACAGATTCTCGATTGGATTCAGGTCTGGACTTTGACTTGGCCATTCTAACACCTGAATATGTTTATTTTTGTACCATTCCATTGTAGATTTTGCTTTATGTTTTGGATCATTGTCTTGTTGGAAGACAAATCTCCGTCCCAGTCTCAGGTCTTTTGCAGACTCCATCAGGTTTTCTTCCAGAATGGTCCTGTATTTGGCTCCATCCATCTTCCCATCAATTTTAACCATCTTCCCTGTCCCTGCTGAAGAAAAGCAGGCTCAAACCATGATGCTGCCACCACCATGTTTGACAGTGGGGATAACGTTTTGCATTGTTGCCAAAAAGTTCAATTTTGGTTTCATCTGACCAGAGCACCTTCTTCCACATGTTTGGTGTGTCTCCCAGGTGGCTTGTGGCAAACTTTAAACTACACTTTTTATGGATATCTTTAAGAAATGGCTTTCTTCTTGCCACTCTTCCATAAAGGCCAGATTTGTGCAATATACGACTGATTGTTGTCCTATGGACAGAGTCTCCCACCTCAGCTGTAGATCTCTGCAGTTCTTCCAGAGTGATCATGGGCCTCTTGGCTGCATCTCTGATCAGTCTTCTCCTTGTATGAGCTGAAAGTTTATAGGGACGGCAAGGTCTTGGTTGATTTGCAGTGGTCTGATACTCCTTCCATTTCAATATTATCGCTTGCACAGTGCTCCTTGGGATGTTTAAAGCTTGGGAAATCTTTTTGTATCCAAATCCGGCTTTAAACTTCTTCACAACAGTATCTCGGACCTGCCTGGTGTGTTCCTTGTTCTTCATGATGCTCTCTGCACTTTTAACGGACCTCTGAGACTATCACAGTGCAGGTGCATTTATACAGAGTCTCGATTACACACAGGTGGATTGTATTTATCATCATTAGTCATTTTAGGTCAACATTGGATCATTCAGAGATCCTCACTGAACTTCTGGAGAGAGTTTTCTGCACTGAAAGTAAAGGGGCTGAATAATTTTGCACGCCCAATTTTTCAGTTTTTGATTTGTTAAAAAAGTTTGAAATATCCAATAAATGTCGTTCCACTTCATGATTGTGTCCCACTTGTTGTTGATTCTTCACAAAAAAATACAGTTTTATATCTTTATGTTTGAAGCCTGAAATGTGGCAAAAGGTCGCAAAGTTCAAGGGGGCCGAATACTTTCGCAAGGCACTGTAGTAACACAAAGGTCCCGGCTGAAAGTATGACTTATTTGAAAGTTATGTACAATACCTATGACTCTTCCTCTTGACTGCAGATGCTGCTGATGATCTCCTTCAATAAGAGCCCTATAGAGAAACAAAAACAAAATGACATTAAAACCAAGGGTACATACATGGCATTGGAATGATTTGATTTGTATTCTTAGGGCAATATTGCTTCTTCAAAATTAAGCAATGGTTTGTTTTCACACAAATACAAAATCACCTCACGGGAGGATGCTGATCTTTCTGCCCTGCCATCTCAAACCTCAAATAAAACACAGAGGTAGGCTACCAAACGATGAACACAACCCATGGATCTGGCCATATACAGAAAAGAGCAGAGGTCAACAACAACACTTTACCACAACAGACCAAAAGACATCTAAAAACAAACATATTGTACCAGTAAAGTTGAACAGCTCACCTACATCTGCAAAGTAATGGCTCCAAAAAGTAAGAGTTGGAAAACAAAAGCTATGAGACTTTGCTGAAGCTATAACCCCTGTGAAAGTCCCCGGTGTGATCCCGAAAGGCTGACCTAAAAATAACAGCTACAATGTGCTGCTGTCTGCTCTCTACTATTCTAATGTGAACACAGGCACGCACATCTAGTTTACAGACCAGCTTTCCCACTAACTCTTCAAGGAAGACATAAAGAGCCTAGGGAGACAAGGGAATATTATGTAAATAATATCCTTTATATAGGCCACAGACCAGATGACACAAAGAGAGACCCCGGAAGAGACCAAAAAGAGACTAGTGTTTGTATTAGATTTCTGAATTAAGCAATAATATGTGAGAAGCCATGTGTTTTACCATGACATTTTTATCATGGCTGTGATGTGGTCATAGCAACGAGGCGAAGCATGGTAAAGACATAGATATCAGACATGGTAAAAGGCTAAGGCACTACATCTCAGTGCTTGAGACGTCACTACAAACACCCTGGTTCAATTCCAGGCTGTATCACATCTGGCCGTGATTGGGAGTCCCATAGGGAGGAGCACAATTGGCCCAACGTTGTCAGAGTTTGGCTGGTATAGGCAGTCATGTTAAATAAGATGTTCTTAACTGACTTAACGAGTTAAATAAAGGTTATATTTAAATAAATTAAATAAAGCAGGATAACAAGTGTGAAGCAAGTAAGTACTGAAATGGCTATTTAATCTTAAATGCCATTGCTTGATATAACTATGTGCATGTATTGTACTAGTGTTGTGAGACTAAACTAGCCTCTGTTATGATAATATTGAAGTGTTCTTGAAGTGGTCCAATGTGAATTGTAGTGACATCGTACTAGTCTGCCATTGCCATATCAGGGCTCAACAACACAAATCACTTTAATACTTTTTTTCTAACAGAGATATAAATAGCAAATATTTCCTGTTCACCTAAGACCAAACTGTTTAGGTCTTGGCTGTTTACAAATGAGCAAAATATCCCTACAGATATCACTGTCAAGAACGTCGTCAGGGAAATGACCAGGGAAATGACCGGACCAAGGTGCGGCGTGGTGAGCATACATTTCTTTTTATTTGAAAATGTCACCAACAAAAACAACAACAAAAACAAACAAACAAACAAAGACAACTACCCACAACTAAGGTGAAAAAACAGGCTGCCTAAGTATGATTCCCAATCAGAGACAACCATAGACAGCTGTCCCTGATTGAGAACCATACCCTGCAAAAATATAGAAACAGAAAACATAGAAATAAAGAAACTAGAATGCCCACCCTAGTCACACCCTGGCCTAAACAAAATAGAGAATAAAAGCCTCTCTATGGCCAGGGCGTGACAATCACACTGTGTCACGTTCGCTGGAATAATTATCGGACCAAGCTGCAGAGTGATCTGGGTTCCACATCTTTATTTAGTGAAACACACAAAACAATAAAGAATAACGAAATGTGACGACAATGACATACAACTACCCATAAACAATATCCCACAAAACACAGGTGGAAAAAGCTACCTAAATATGATCCCAATTAGAGACAACGATTACCAGCTGCCTCTAATTGGGAATCATACAAAATCACCAACATAGAAAACAAAACTAGAACCCCCACATAGAAATAATAAACTAGACTAACCCCCCAGTCACGCCCTGACCTACTCCACCGTAGAAAATAAGGACTCTCTATGGTCAGGACATGACACACTGTAGATAACAGGAGTTAATATTAGAGAAGGCTGTCTGGAGGAATGCTAAGTGCCCCTACCAAATGGGAGGGCAGCAGAGCAGTTGCTTTGCAGCTACAGTGAAGGGTGAAACCACTATAAATACATTTCAAGTCCAACAACACTGCAGCATTAAAGGGTCAGTGTTGGGCCTAACATGACAGAATCAAATCAAATTTCTGGTTCGACAGGCAAAACCGATGTATACTAACTATACTGTAAAGTCTGCTTTGTAATTCTATGGTACTTTTAAGCCGCAATAATAAACTGACTGTAATTACAAAAGCACTACACCACAATTCTCTCAGAATTTCCTCAGAGTCAGCATTTTCAGCCACCTCCACCGATTTACTATGGTAAAAAGGAGCACTACACAAGCTCTAACCCATGAGGCAGAATGTAACATGACATTTTTAACTGCGCTTGGATCATGTGGGAAGTAAGGTTGTCAGTACTATGTCTTGGTAATTACTGTTGGTTGCATAACAGCAATCTCTGCTAAAAATCTCTATAGTGGCCACTATAGAACTCAGAAAGGACTAGCAGTACAGAAGAAGACATACCTGTAGTAAGCCACCTCCATGCCCAGATCCATCTTGACCTGCAGTAGCTGCTGGTGGTCTCTGACCTTTTCTGCCATGGTGTTGGCCAACATTTCCCGCTCCCGCTCCAACTGATCAATAATCACCTGCAAAGAGACCATGGAATGGAATTGTGAGCATGTGCATCGTCTTCTATCCGGTCATACATTTTTCTCAAATACTGTTATGAGACTATAATTATAGGGTTGGTCTATATGGATTACATATTAATGTATTTATTACATTGCTCATTACATATTGCAATATCAGATGTAGGGAATTCAGATGAGAGGTGGTACCTTGAATACAAATATAAACCCATCTTTCAGGCCACAATTTATTGTCCAGATTTGACCCTCTAATGTACCCATATGATCATTGTACTACGTGTCAGTTTCAATAAGTTATTTTGGTTCACCATCTAACCCTCTCGTTTCTCCCTCAGTAGGTAACAGATCCAATTGTATTGAGTGTGTACAGGTGAATGTGGCACTGCTGTTTGTGTTGTGCACCTGTTTTAAAGGCCCTTGAGACACCTTTCCTAGTCACCTCTCATTTAAAGGATAAGCAGGATGGACTGGCTGAATCATGTGTGATCCCTCATACGCATCAGACTAAACAGCTAGGTAAACAACTGTCCCTTTATGTCTAGTCTGATGTTTCACCGGCGGGCTCCCCAACTGGCAGCCCGCAGGTGAAATTTGTCCGTGGTTTTATTTGGTTTTCTGAGCTAAAAATAATGATAAATAAAAAACGTTTGTTTGGAAATGAAAAAACACCAGGAAATCCACTCCAAGTGATTTTAGTTTTGGGATTTTTTTCTCACGTATTTACATGCATAATAAAGAAACATCATTTAATACAAATATAAGCAAGGTTTCAAATGATTATGTTTTAGTCAAATATTATATCTGTTTGGGCTTCTTGCGGTCAATTTGCAGTCTACAAATGATTGGTAATTATGTTCCGGCCCCCTGACCATTAACTCAAAAAGAAACGGTCCCTGGCTGAATCTAGTTGATGATCCCTGACATATGCATCCCACTGAATGAGTGTCAGGTTAAATTTCAAACCCATTTCCAGGAATTTGAATATTATTTTGAACAATTAAACATCACTTAAGAGTTTATGACAACATTATGCACCTTGAAATTAGTTTGGAAATGTGCATGGGAGTAAAATGCTTGATCTGCTTGGTAGGGCTCCATCGTTAGTAGGATACTGAGGATTAGTCTCTGTGACAGCTAATTGGTTTAAGTGGCTGGTACAGCTAACAGTCGTAATACGTTTGGCCATTCAATCCTTTTAGTCTGGCCTGAAACACTGAACTGGTGCAGAATGCATGTTTCTCTGTAGTTATGAGGGAAGTTATGGGCCTTCCACCACCCTGGGGTTGCCATTTTAATGGCACAGGCCTATAAATCAAAGCTGCTAAGATTATTTTCAAGATTTATTGACTTCAAAACCATCGACCAAGTGTTGATATCATCTATAAGAGGCGGTGGGTGTGATACAACCAAATGTCACTCCTCACTGTGGTCCCAACAGGCCTGTCAGGGAACAGGTGCTGGTTGATAGTTTATATGGAGTAGTTGTGCTCATTTAGAATCGCAAAGTAGTACAAGGCCCCTCCAAGTAGGAAAGTGATACTTCACAAGGAGGTGAGGCTCATGTATCAATTTCTCAGTTCCTGCAGTAACCTTTGCTCCCATTTTAATTCCTGTAGGCCAATGTGATTGAAGTACATGCACAAATATATGCACATTTTGTGTCGTTTAAACATGACTTTAAAGCATACTGTGAACATTATCATTGAAGAAATATCTGATCAATAAAGTCATAGTGAAACTTCAGAGCAGTATAATTTATTAGAAAGGAGGTAAAGGATCCATCTCACTCATCATAATAATTATGCATCATAGTATAAAATATGATAATGAGAAATAACTGGAAAAAACGAACAAAAAAAACGATGTTTGAGATTGCAGCAATTGAATTTACTATGGAGTAACAATACAGCTCTTTCTCCTAAAATAGTGGGTGTGGCACCTAGAGGAGGAGGCAGTCATCGCTAATGGAAATGCTGTGCGATATGTGCGCAGCACCAATCATGTTGTAGAAATGCATGCATTACATAATCCATGAACAGAACCAAAAATAACCAATTTCTGCATTGTTATGACTTTTGTATATATACACTGTCAAAAGACAGACACTGAATGGTGTCTAAATATTGGATGCAAACCCCATTTGCTGACCTGATACTGGGTGATGTCCCCGTGGAAGTTCTCCTGCATGTATATGAGCTGTTCCTCCAGGTGTATTTGAATCTGACCTTGCTTCTCAACCTCTTTACGTAATTTGTCAAACTCTGAGGCATACTGCATCTTTTCCCTTTGGAGATCATCCAGCCTCGTCTGGTCCGCGTTGATCGATTCCTCCATATCTTCGACCTTCCTTCGATACACCTCTAAGGTGTCAGTCCATCCTTCGGACAGGCTAAGGGCATAATGTTGCATCTCTTCCATCGAGACCGCTGAAGGACCATGGTAGGTTTGGGTAACAATAGGTCGTGAATGCACCTGACTCCGGAGCTTGGTCATTTCTTGTCTGTGTGCATCCTCAATGAATTTGTACTCGTTCTCAAGCTGGAACAGACGTTCTTCAAGTTCCCCATTGGTCTGTTGAGCTTTATGAAGCTGCTTCTCGCAACCTTTTAGCTCTCCACCTATGTCTTTGCATACTACCTGCTCCTCACAACACATCAACTGTAACATCTGAAACTCTTGCCAAACCTTCTCTCGTTCAGTCTCGGCTCGGGACTTTTCAAAAGATAGTTGCCCCGCCATTCTCCTCAGGTCTCGCATTTCGGCCATACATTGGTTGTCCCATTCCACGGTCTTCTCTTGTCTTATCTTGTTTATTTCATTTATGAGGATTGCGTTGTCATGCTCCAATTGCATTGTTCTTGACAGGTACTGTCCCAGTCTGTTGTTGAGCTCCTGTAATTGATATTTTTCGGCTTCAACGCTTCTCTTGAATTGTAACATATTGTCATTTACAAACTTTACGCCTTCGCTTCTTTATATTTCAGTACGGAGAAAATGTTATTCTGGTCTTAATTGCGAGTGCGTCTGGGAGCAGAGCTGTGATGCAACTCAGCATGAGGGCTTGACTTGTTAAGTGCAGAAGGTGGGCGGAGGCTTAATCAAGGCTCCCAGCGGCTCGTTACCCTGGCAGATGTTAGTGGGTTGAAATTCTTATTTGCTTTTCCTATGTTGGGCTATAGCTCTACCAAGTGGAGAGAAATTTACGATGCAACCGCACACCCGTTCCAACAGAGACAGTTGACTACACCCTAAAAATAAAATAAAATAAAAATGTAACCATTTTTTGAAAACAAACTGTTCTTGATTACACTTCACAGATATAAATGTTATTCATTGGTAGGGATTCTAATTTCTGCACGTACAGAATATGTCTGACTCATCTGCCTGCTTAAAATGGAGAGTATATCAGTCGCGCGTAATGGACGCAGATGAAGTCTCCGTGGTATTATTAACTGGTCTGTGTTACTTTTAAAGTTTTATTTCGAAGTTATATTAGGCTGTTGTGTGTTGTATTCACAGCTAAGCAAATGTAAGCTTCTGCTATGTAGGCTATTGTTTGGCTACTGGAATGGAAAGCGCTGGTGTTCCCCTTTGTACAGTTCTGATTTTATTTTTGATCAGGGTTCGGACCTTTCAGAGAGTACTTGGTAAATCCTAGTTGGCAGGCAGCTCAGGTAATGTAACATGTTGGATATCTCAATTGAATGTGTACATTTCATTCAATACATTTAATTATTGTGCAAACTACATATACCATGTTGAGCATTTGCAATAGGGTTTGGAGAAGGTTGGTCTGGGAGAGAACATTAATATCTACATTAAAGAGGTACCAGTGAGCTACATCAAATCACCGCAGGTGATAGTTGGCATGTGGGAAACTGTTAACCCAAAAATAAATATGCATACCATGATGGGAGGGGGGGTTGGAAAAAGAGTGCAATCCCCTTCGAACAGTCAAATAACTCAAATATGTCTTGCTTCTTTACCTGTGTCTATACTGCTTTTCAGCCCCATTACTGTACAGTAATCACATGTAAAGGTTGACTTACTGACTTTTCTCTGTGATTCCCAGTTTGCCATACACCTTGGAATGGCCCCGGGCTCTAGAGGCATCTCTCTGGAGCAGACAGGCAAGAACCATGGTTACAGAGATAGAGATGTGTGTGCCTTTTGTCCTGTTAATCATTGCTGCATTGAGGGAGGATCAGATAGACTAGACTCAATCATAGACATGAGGTCCCTTTCCAAGGACCTCAAACAAATGGGTCTGGAGGTAATCTACTCAAGGGACGCAGGAAGGTAGGGTTCCATATATCCCAGACATACTGTACATCAATAGTAAAGACAATGATTTGTAAGGCATTCCCTCTTATCCAGGTACCTGTGTGATTTTGTGTATTACTGCTCTCTGCACCATGGCCATGGGAGGGCAGCCTTCATCCATGTGCCAGCCTCAGGCAGCCTGGCCACTCCTGAAAGACTGGTACCAGTGCTGCAGACTGTCATTCAGGCCATGCTCAACCAGCTGGAGGCCCTACAAACAGCCAAAGACCACATGACAACTGTCTCCAAGACTCCCGAAGACCCAACCATGGCTACCTCAGGCTTAGTGTAGTCCTTCTGTAGCTCAGTTGGTAGAGCATGGCGCTTGTAACGCCAGGGTAGTGGGTTCGATTCCCGGGACCACCCATACGTAGAATGTATGCACACATGACTGTAAGTCGCTTTGGATAAAAGCGTCAGCTAAATGGCATATATTATTATTATTATTATATATTAGTGCACACAGGAGATGATGCATGACTGGTTAGATCATCCCACTCATATTGTTACTATTCATACTGTAACAATGTGTTGTAAACAGTAAGTCATTCTGCTAAATATACAAGTATGGAATATAGTCAGGTATGTTGAGATGTGGATAATGTATAACTCATAAGCAATCAGTCATGACAGCAAGTCATCATTCTCATTCACTTCTCATTCACTTTTTTATTCAAATTTTAAGAAAAAAATACAAGAAATTCTCATAGATATACATTAAGAGAATGGCATGTCAAAAATACACCATCTCAACTATACGTGTGAAAAACCAGGAGGCCTCAGATACAGAACTTGCAAAAAGACAGTCTAGCCAAGCTGTTTAACCAAATCTATTTGCCAATCATTGAAATGACTCAGAGATTCAGATTTTGTGAAAGTATAGGTAAATAAAAACGAAGTAAAATCTTCTCAGTAGATCAAGGCCCCTTTTTGAAGTTGTCGGAATGCAAAGCAGAACAACAGTGCCTGAAAAATTATACTGATAAACCTCAAGCTCATTATTGCGATTTGATTGCATGGATGCATCTTCTATAAACCTGAGGTTTGCATATAGGAAATTCTGAAGAAAATACAATTACAATTATATTAATAATATTTGAAATGAAACATTTTCAGTCAATCTTATCTCCATGTTTGCAAATTGGCAATGCAAAAAGAAACCATCTCTCTACTGTAAACAACTCTTCTTAAAACTCTAGTCATGCTATTTACTCTCTGCCATGACTACCCGTAATCTACTGAACATGTCTGTCCTATTTATGTCCATGTATCTACTTGAGTTGTGGTTATAATAGGTATGTAACCCTCTGGTAACTAAGGAACACAGCCAGCATTCCAAGAAAACAAATAATCACTTCGCAACAGGCCAACCCTTTAACCAATTTTGATAACTGAAAAAAAAAGAAATACATATCACATATCTCTATCTTTCATCATTACAGACACTAACACTTGAAACACTACATCTAAATGTGAAACACTCCCATCCATTACACTGTACTCAACACCAGTAGCACAGGGCCCTTGTTAAAACGGTGATCTGAATTATTTCTTAAAAATCTGGTAGTGTATACATATATATATAGCCATTTGTTTCTGCCAATTCATCCAACCAAGTCTCTTTTGCTGCACCCCCCCGCTTGGCTTTGTTGACCTGTGAACCCAAAAACCTTTCTCCATTCCGCTCCATAAATCAGAATCATGTTTATATGCCCTCAACTCCACTTGTCTTTTGCTCTACAAAATCAGAGCATCACCTTTCTATGAGGTCTAAATCCAACCATGCCATCTCAACTACACTTCCATTGATATTGGCCCAGTCTTAGAGGATTTACACCCACAGATTGAGACACCCTTTTTGAAGCAGCGCCATTATCAGCAGCAGTAGAATAGAGAAAGCAGGGGGTGCAGTCTTAAGACTAATCACAATGAGGAGGATCATGAAGATTACAATGAAGGGACATTAACATCAACTACCTCAACATCTGAGTCTATTCAGAGGTTAAGTTTATTCCAAGCCAATTGGAACAGTTTAAAAAATCGTAACGGGACAAAAAAAATACTACGATATTTGAATGTGGGAGCTTTGTAGGTGCTATTTAGAAAAGTTAGTCACTGGGAGCAGGTGGATAGGATGGAGAGATTAGATGATGAAGGAGTACAGAGGAACCAACAGTGTCCTGTCTGTCAGATGCATGAGGTGGTGGCGCAGCAGCAGACGGCTGTAGATGTTCTTCCTACAGTTGCTCTGCTTTGAGACATCCCTCCCAGGACAGAGTATGTGGTGTCTTAACCTGTGTTTGCCTTCATGTACCACAATTATTCCATATTGACCTAATACCTCTCGAACGCCAGTTATTTCCACAGTCAACTGCTCCCAGCAACATAAGGGACAAAGCTTATTTTCATAGTTGTAGCACTGACTTTGAGAACTTGTGGGGCTATTGAGTGTAGGAGTATGTGAGTATGGTTTATGTTGTCTTCACTAAGAGGGTTTCACAGAAATAAGTGCCATCAGTTTTACTTTAGGGGAAATCAGTACTTTACATAGGATATTAGCAATGACCAGTTTTACAAGACGAAATGTGTAAGCTGTAACCAGAAGCCAATGTTGGCAAACATTCTACAGGAGTTGTTTCGATGTCAGTAGTGGTTTAGTTATCCAGAATTCAGGCTAAAGACAAACATCCTCTGATCTACCTTGTTTTCCAATATACAGTACATTACAATAGCAAAGGATTTCTGTCTTGCAAAATGTCTTGAATGATTAAAGATGATAAATGCAATGTTTCCCATTTTTTGTATAAAAAAAATTGCTTGACTCCAACATACTGATTTGTTTGAAATCTACCTAAATACATAGATACAATTGAAAATAAAGAAGTTATCGTTATCTTGGCAGCTGTATGATCTGAGGATTTGTTGTTGTAAAATCCTTGTTTGCGGAGGAGGTGAGATGGGATTTCTGCAGGGTGTAGCTACACATGAGGACACCGAGGTCCAGACCTCAGTAATTATTTTGAATTTAAAAAAAGGAACTCTCAACTTACTGTTGAGAGTTAGAATAATAGAATACACAAGGTGCAATTTAGAAACTTGGCTGTGCATCAGCAGTGTCTCTCTTGTGTATATGTCACTGATAGTCACTCAATCAGCCCATGTCAGAAAACATTGTAGATTGGTAAATAAACTCTAGTTAGCTATCTAGACTTGTAGTAATCATGGCCAAATTACTGACCGGGAACGCAGGGCATGTGCCCAGGTGCCCAGACCTCCAAGGGGCCTCCATTGATTTAGTTAGTTACTCTCACTCAGATATCATATTAACATGGCATAAGTCATGTGTAGAATTGCAGGAAATTAACTATAAAACTGCAACAACAAAAAAGTTCTGTTTAGCAAACGTATTTGTTCACCTTTTGTTAATAAAATACTTTTTCTACTACACAACTCTGTACATTTTCAATTATAGTTTTTCATCTAATTGTATAACTAGTAGGCTATGTATTTGTAGAACAACTGAGGTGAATGAAGCTACAGCAACCAATATGACAATGGTTGTTTTTGCTGTTCTCCAAATAGCATTTGGCAGTTTTTAAATTGTATAGAAATGCAGTAAATGAGATTCTACTTTATTAAAATGTCTTGGCTACGGCCCTGGATGTCTGAGTTAGCTGTGTCCTTCTCTCTACCAATACATACTGTACTGTGACTTTATGTAGCCTACTGTAAACACTTCCTATCACAATAGTAATTTGATGTTATTCTAAGTTAGCATTATTAGGTAACCAGGTTAGCATGTTAGCGCTCAAACCATGAGAGTCGGACTTAAGCCATTTCCTGAGAAATACAGGCCAGTCAATGTCTTTTATTAAATCAAACCTGTAACATAATCTGTACCACATACATTAAAAATCCTCATACTTTCTCATACTACCAACATACTTTATTTTCTATTTAAAATCTTTGGACCAGCAGAAAATGTTGTTGATACAGCAATCGTTAAGCATACGGGACTAAATAGAATTAGAACCACACGAGCTACATCCCATCTCCACTCCAACCTAGGTGTGTGTGTGGTGTGTATTGATAATGAGGTCTACCCGGATCCAGAGGACTGTGAGGTTACCTTATACGGACTAATGAGAAAAGGTGAGATGTACTTTTGTTTTCATACACATACATATACTTTAAAAGAGTGAGGTAGATATATACTTGAAGGGAAAAAAAGAAAAACATCCCCAGTCATGACACCAAAGAAAATACATATAAAAAAATCCAACTTTATACTGAATCATGGGGCCTTTATACAGTGATTTAAACTGATATCACAAAAGGAAAATTTAAAAATAAATAACAATCCTACAGAGAGAACCTTCAAAAAAGGAAAAAATAATCACCAAGCAACACTTTTTCAAAAGGAGAAGTGCTTCAAAAACATTTTTCATACCGACACCCCCACTAAGACCTATTCCATTCATGACATTGAAATGTGACCACTTCCCTGGACTTTAACCCATCCTTATTTGGTTTACAGATGCCATGTTTAAGGAGAATAACAACAGATACTGTTTTCACTTTCATCACAAGAAAAAGAGTATGACAACAGAAATTAATCGAATGATAAAGGAGAATAAGCAGTAATGCTGCGTTTGAAATCTAAGACACAAAAAGAGAACCATGATTATGGATGAGTCTTCTTTGAGGGGATGGTGAGTGGTTGGGATAATTAAGGCAAACAAGACAACCCAATTAGCCCTATTAATTGAGAGGCAGGAAAATGAATGGGTTAAAACACCAGATGCAGTAGAAAAAAAAGAAAATCCTGTGGAACTAATCCTGACTTCAAAAGGAGGCACTGGGGGAGGCAGGTGTACTGTACATTTCAGTGTGGGGCTGGAGGGGAGGGGAGAGGGCACTATTGGACTCGACAGAGAGGTGAAACAAGCAGAGGACAGTAATGAGAATGTATGGAGAAAGCAAAACCTTTACTTCGACCTGAGATTGAGTTGCACCTAGGGGGGAATAACTAGGCGCAGTGCTAGACAACTGGTACAAGAAGGGTGACAAATGTACACGCTCACACATGGAGCTAAGGTGTCCATTCAAACTAATAATAATAATAATAACAATAATAATATAGAAATCTACGAAAAAACAATGCAAAGGAAAACATGTTCATAAAAAAGTTAAAGGCAATGGAGAATATGTGGTGATACAGACAACCTTCTGGGGTAAAGAAGAGAGAAAAGTCATTTTATATCTAAATTATCATTTTCTTTGCTTGGAGAAGTATGATGCATAAGAAATGGACTGTAGTGGAGATCATAAACTATTAAACCTGAAGGATTCCTTTTATATATATATATATATATATATATATATATATATATATATATATATATATAGGATTCCTTTTATTTATATATATATATAGGATTCCTTTTATTTATATATTCCTTATATTTATATATATATATATATATATAGGATTCCTTTTATATTATATATATATATATATATATATATATATATATATGACATCTAAAAAAAGAAAAATAATAAAATAGCAGCTTCATTCTGTACAGGTGAACATCTGAACAGTACAAAAGTTATAAAAGTGACAAACCAATGATGTGTGTGAAAATGATCCTAAGGTCTAACATACAACTGTAAGACCTTTATATAAATGTTTGAATTGTACAGAGATACTAATGACAAGTCTAAAAAAGATCTGCTGCGTACAATGCCTCGCATGCTTTTAGCAGACGTATGTGTAGTCACAAGGTGGAGTTCTGTTGAGTCCTTTAGTTCTCCTTGTATTAGAACTGATCCAATACCTTCTACTTCAGGTTTGTTTCTGTATGTGTTGCATTTTTGGCACCAAGTCCTTTTTGCTCAATGTCTCTGTTGGTGATGTTGGTGTTTTCATCTCTCAGATGACACATACAATAGAAGAGGAATCCAATAAGGGCTCTGATGTAACTCGGAAAAAAACCAAGAGAAAACAGGCAAATTCCTTTTACAATTGGATTGTAATTGTGAAGTAGAAAACTAAATAAACAGCAATTTGGGTTTTTTAGGATGCTTGATTATGTTTCTCTTCATGTCAAATCAATAGGACAAATGAAGAGCAAGAAGGAGAAAACTACTAACTTTGATTTGACAAAAAATGTGTCCAATTCACAATTGCCCTCCCTCTATGATATCTACCCACTCCTGAAATCATTCCAGGAATATTTACAGGAAAACCAATTATCCTAGTCCAGAACACATCAATGTCTGAAATGTGGGAGAAGTATACCGATGAAAATAGGTTTTTAAGAGGAGCTATATCTTGCTGTCGAGAGACTCATGTGTTGGTATAGAAATACAGTGCATTTGGAATGTGTTCAGACCCCTTGTCTTTTTCCACATTTTGTTACATTACAGCCTGATTCTAAAATTGATTAAAGAAAATCCTCATCATTCTACACACAATACCCCATAATGACGAAGCAAAAACATGTTTAGACATTTTAGCAAATCTATTAAAAATGAAAAAATGTAATTACATTTACATAAGTATTCAGATCCTTTACTCAGTACTTTGTTGAAGCACCTTTGGCAGCAATTACAGCCTCAATTCTTCTTGGGTATGATGCTAAAAGCTTGGCACAAATGTATTTGAGGAGTTTCTCCCATTCTTCTCTGCAGATCCTCTCAAGCTCTGTCAGGTTGGACGGGGAGCGTCGCTGCACAGCTATTTTCAGGTCTCTCCAGAGATGTCCGGTCGGGTTCAAGTCCGGGCTCTGGCTGGGCCACTCAAGGACATTCAGAGACTTGTTCCGAAGCCACCCCTGGGTTGTCTTGGCTGCGTGCTTAGACTTGTCCCGAGCAGGGTTTCATCAAGGATCTCTCTGTGCTTTGCTCCGTTCATCTTTGCCTTGACCCTGACTAGTCTCCCTGCTGCTGAAAAACATCCCAACAGCATGATGCTGCCATCACCATGCTTCACCGCAGGGATGGTACCAGGTTTCCTCCAGATGTGACCCTTGGCATTCAGGCCAAAGAGTTCAATCTTGGTTCATCAGACCACAGAATCTTGATTCTCATGGTTTGAGAGTCCTTTAAGTGCCTTTTAGCAAACTCCAGGTGAGCTGTCATGTGCCTTTTACTAAGGAGTGGCTTCCGTCTGGCCACTCAACCATAAATGTCTGATGGAGTGCTGCAGAGATGGTTGTCTCCCATCTCCACAGAGGAACTTTGGAGCTCTGTCAGAGTGACCATCCGGTTCTTGGTCACCTCCTCCGATTGCTTAGTTTGGCCGGGCAGCCAGCTCTAGGAAGAGTCTTGGTGGTGCCAAATGTCTTCCATTTAATAATGATGGAGGCCACTGTTCTTAGGGACCTTCAATGCTGCAGAATTTTTTTGGTACCCTTCCTCAGATCTGTGCCTCGACACAACCCTGTCTTGGAACTGTATGGACAATTCCTTCGATCTCAGGGCTTGGTTTTTGCTCTGATGTGCACTGTCAACTGTGGGACCTTATATAGACAGGTGTGTGCCTTTCCAAATCATGTTCAATCAATTGAATTTACCACTCGTGGACTCCAATCAAGTTGTAGAAACATCTCAAAGATGATCAATGGAAACAGTATGCATCTCATAACAAAGGGCAGGAATACTTGCAAAATCTACTTTTGCTTTGTTATTATAGGGTAAAAATATCTTAGAATAAGGCTGTAACGTTAAAAAAATTGGAAAAAGTCAAGGGGTCTTAATACTTTCTAAAGGCAGTATAAACACACTCAGATATACACATTATTCTCTCAGAAATGACCTAAATGGGCTCGTCTGTTGGATTTTCTAGCAGATATGCTTCAAATTCTTTTTTAAAAGTTATTGTCTCTCACTTACAATACCTGTCAGTCAGGGAATATTTGATGATGTCCTTCTTTAATTATGTTTTTAAAGTAACAAATACTAAACAAGAAGTAAACACTAGAGCTTCCCAGTGTTGTTGTTCGTTCTGAGCCACCATACTCCAAACGCTTTAGCAGGTTTCTGTGCTGTTTCTCAGTCTTGGTATTCAATAATAAATCTTGATAATATTATTTAAAAATGAAAGACTCCTACTGCAGTAGAGTAGTATAATGTGTCAGTTATTCACTCATCCATCACCCCATTATAACTAAAACAGGGGAGAAGTTTATGTTACCCTGTGTGAGAAGAGGAGTGGGGTGATCTGGCTGAGGGGGGAGGAGGGGATCAGCAGGCTGAAGACTGGGGCAGTGGCAGCGCCCGCTCATTTTTGCGCCCCCCGTTCATGTGAGCGTAGTTCTGTGTGTCCTCAAAGTTGGGCCGCAGCACCACCACTGGCCCGTTGGCCGATATCTGTCCTGAGTGCTTGTCCAAGGCCAGGCCTGGGGAGGCCGAGACAGAGGCAGCCGGGACTGAGGTGGAGGGAGAGCCAGGTCCCTTCAGGGTATTAGAAGGGCATTGCATTGGGGATAACTGCTGGGGAGGAGGGGGTGCTGAGCCCCCTGTGGCCCCCATGGGTCCCTGGGAGGGTAGAGGAACAGCAGTGGGGGGTCTGCTGGGTGCAGGGTCCAGTGGCACGTTCTCCATGTTCTCCACCTCCATGTCCAGCTCCTCAGTGTCCGGGGGCTTGTTCTCCTCGCTGAAGAAGAAGCTCATCTCACTGAACGGAGGCTCCAGCTCCTCCTTGAGGCTGTTGATGATCTCCAGGAAGGAAGGACGCATCTTGGGGTTGTACTGCCAGCACATCCGCATCAGCTCAAACCTAAGGGCAAACACATTACCTTATTTATTATACATAATATGAACGATTCAACTAAAATATGATCCAGTAAATCTATCATTGCATCTTCTCACCATAAGGTGGCAGAGTGCAGCAAGATAGAGCCAATGAAAATGTTTCTGATACTCACTGAAACAAACAACTTCCAGAGGTTTCTATACAAACAGCTACTGCCAACTATGCATAGAACGTCAGTAAGAATCTACCATCATATATCATACTACAGCATGTGTACAAATAGACAGTAAATCATACATGAGCATACTGTGCTAGGCTAGCGACAGAACACAGAAAACATCAAAACAACACCATGAAAAGAGAATCATTACAGTTTGGTGTGGTGCTCGACCACACACCACATATTACATTATACACAAACAAGCTAAGAATACCTTCTACAGCCTACTGACATAAATCACATAGTCATCTCCCTCTCTCCCAGCAGCCACCACTCTATGTCCGATCCCACAACAGCCTGTACAGCTGGGTATCTCAGCCTCTCCGCACCAAAGCTTTCTGGGTAGTACTCTCTGAAGAAGACACTTAACTTCAAACTAAGTTTCAGCCAGCAGGAGGGAGGGTTGGTCATGGCTTGTTCTTTAGCCTCTCAGTGAGTCAGTCTCTTAAAGTTGCCTTTCAGACGGCTAAACTAAACCCCGGCTGCAAGACCTCCCATGAAAATGGTCGTAATGCTTGGAGCTGGGCCCATGTACCAGAGTAACCTGTCTGCTTGACGTTGGCACGCTGAAAATTCTTCCTGGACAATCTGTCGCTGTGTATAACTTTCGCTGATGTGAAATGAGAAAATACGCTACAATAAATCATGTCAGCACCCAGCTCCTCATCACACACAAACACATTTTACTTTTCACATCATTTCACTCACATCACGATATGTAAATGTTGCATCGTTCACAACATTATAAATACCAATGCAAACCTCTACCAGAGTAGAGATCGAGAGAGCTACAAAAGAGAGCAACCTATGCTATGACAGACCATTAATAAACAGGAATCTGCAGCTGCAGGCCTGACCAGTAACATGTTCCACAATATCAGCACTCAGAAAATCTGTTCTTTTCATGCAGCTTTCTAACATTGGACCAAAGGTCTAGTCATATTTCACCATAGAACAGTATCTTAGATATTGCCATAATTCTATCTATACTGAACTAAAATATGAACCCAACATGCAACAATTTCAAAGATTATACTGAGTTACAGTTCATACATAAAAATCTGTCATTTAAAATAAATTCATTAGGCCCAAATCTATGCATTTCACATGACTGTGATTTCACATGTTGGTCAAATATACCTAAAAGAAAAGCTAGGAGCATGGATCAGAAAACCAGTCAGTATCTGGTGTGACCACCATTTGCCTCATGCAGTGTGATACATCTCCTTCACATAAAGTTGATCAGGCTGTTGATTGTGGCCTGTGGAATGTTGTTCCAGTCCTTTTCAATGGCTGTGCGAAGTTGCTGGATATTGGCAGGAAGTGGAACATGCTGTCGTACACATTGATCCAGAGAATCCCAAACGATCTCAATGGGTGACATGTCTGGTGAATATACAGGCCATGGAAGAACTGGGACATTTTCAGGTTCCAGGATTTGTGTACAGATCCTTGCGACATGGGGCTGTGCATTATCATGCTGAAACATGAGGCAATGGCGGTGGATGAATTGCATTCAAATTGCCATAGATAAAATGTAATTGTGTTCTCTGTCCGTAGCTTATGTCTGCCCATACAATAACCCCACCGCCACCATGGGGCACTCTGTTTACAAAGTTGATATCAGCAAACCGCTCGCTAACACGACAACATACATGCTGTCTGCCATCTGCTTGGTAGAGTGGAAAGCGGTATTCATCCGTGAAGAGTACACTTCTCCAGCGTGCCAGTGGCCATCGAAGGTGAGCATTTGCCCACTGAAATCGGTTACGACATCGAACTTCAGTCAGGTCAAAACCCTGTTGAGGATGACAAGCACGCAGATGAGCTTCCCTGAGTAGGTTTCTGACAATTCTTTGGTTGTGCAAACCCACAATTTCATCAGCTATCCGGGTGACTGGTCTAAGGTAAATAAGCCAGATGTGGAGCTCCTGAGCTGGCATGGTTACATGTGGTCTGTGGTTGCAAAAGTCTTTAAAAAGATGTTGGAGGCAGCTTATGGTAGAGAAATTAGCATTCCCCTCTGGTAACAGCTCTGGTGGACATTCCTGCAGTCAGCATGCCAATTACATGCTCCCTCAAAACTTGAGACATCTTTGGCATTGTGTTGTATGACAAAACACATTTTAGAGTGGCCTTTAATTGTCCCCAGAACAAGGTGCACCTGTGTAATGATTGTGTCTTTGAATCAGCTTCTTGATATGCCACACCTGTCAGGTGGAATAATTATCTTTGCTAAGGATAAATGATCACCAACATGGATTGTAAACAAATTAGTGCACAAAATTGGAGAGAAATAAGCTTTTTGTGTGTATGGAAAATTTCGGGGATCTTTGATTTCAGCTCAGGAAACATGGGACCAACAGTTTTGTTCAGTATAGTATAGCATATATGTATTTACATTTTCACTCATCCTCATAATAATTCAGATTTTACGCTGCTGTTACACGCTGTTTATTATCTATGCACAGTCACTATACCCCTACCTACATGTACATATTACCTCAATTACCTCGACTAACCTGTATAACCTGCCTCATTATTGTTATTTTATTGTTGCTCATTTATTTTATTAACTTTAGTTTATCTAGTAAATATCTTTGTTAACTCTTATCTTTCTTTTCCATTGTTGGTTAAGGGCTTGTAAGGAAGCATTTCACAATAAGTTTTTCTTTATTTGACTGATTTGATACCCATACAGTTGAAGTCGTAAATTTACATACACCTTTGCCAAATACATTTAAACTCCGTTTTTCACAATTCCTGACATTTAATCCTAGTTAGAAATCCCTGTCTTAGGTCAGTTCAGATCACCGTTTTATTTTAAGAATGTGAAATGTCAGAATAATAGTAGAGAGAATGATTTATTTCAGCTTTCATTTCTTTCATCACATTCCCAGTGGGTCAGAAGTTTACATACACTCAGTATTTGATAGAATTAACTTTACATTTTTTAAAAACTTGGGTCAAACGGTTTGGGTAGCCTTCCACAAGATTCCCACAATAAGTTGGGTGAATTTTGGCCCATTCCTCCTGACAGAGCTGGAGTAACTGAGTCAGGTTTGTAGGCCTCCTTGCTCGCACACGCCTTTTCAGTTCTGCCCACAAATTTTCTGTAGGATTGAGGTCAGGGCTTTGTGATGGCCACTCCAATACCTTGACTTTGTTGTCCTTAAGCCATTTTCCCACAACTTTGGAAGTATGCTTGGGGTCATTGTCCATTTGGAAGACCAATTTGTGACCAAGCTTTATCTTGCTGACTGATGTCTTGAGATGTTGCTTCATAGTATCCACAGAATTTTCCTCCCTCATGACGCAATCTATTTTGTGAAGTGCACCAGTACCTCCTGCAGCAAAGCACCCCCACGAAATGATGCTGCCACCCCCGTGCTTCGCGGTTGGGATGGTGTTCTTCGGCTTGCAAGCCTCCCCCTTTTTCTTCCAAACATAACAATGGTCATTATGGCCAAACAGTTCTATTTTTGTTTCATCAGACCAGAGTACATTTCTCCAAAAAGTACAATCTTTGTCCCCATGTGCAGTTGCAAACCGTAGTCTGGCTTTTTTATGCCAGTTTTGGAGCAGTGGTTTCTTCCTTGCTGAGCGGCCTTTCAGGTTATATCGATATAGGACTCGTTTTACTGTGGATATAGATACTTTTTTTTTACCTGTTTCCTCCAGCATCTTCACAAGGTCCTTTGCTGATCTTCTGGGATTGATTTGCACTTTTCGCACCAAAGTACGTTCATCTCTAGGAGACAGAACGCATCTCCTTCCTGAGCGGTATGACGGCTGCGTGGTCCCATGGTGTTTATACTTGCGTACTATTGCTTGTTCAGATGAACGTGGTACCTTCAGGCGTTTGGAAATTGCTTCCAAGGATGAACCAGACTTGTGGAGGTCTACAATTTTTTTTCTGAGGTTTTGGCTGACTTCTTTTGATTTTCCCATGATGTCAAGCAAAGGGGCTGTCACGCTCTGACCTTAGAGATCATTTTTATGTCTCTATTTTGGTTTGGTCAGGGCGTGAGTTGGGGTGGGCATTCTATGTTTTGTGTTTCTATGATTTTCTATTTCTATGTTTTGGCAGGGTATGGTTCTCAATCAGGGGCAGCTGTCTATAGTTGTCTCTGATTGGGAACCATACTTAGGTACCCTTTTCCCCACCTGTGCTTGTGGGAAGTTAACTTTGTTTGATGGCACTTAGCCTTAAGCTTCACGGTTTTGGCGCCGTCATTTCTTAAATAAAGTCAAATGTCCGCTAACCACGCTACACCTTGGGTCTCATCCTTCAACAACTGTGACAGGGGCACTTAGTTTGAAAGTAGGCCATGAAATACATCAACAGGTACACCTTCAATTGACTCAAATGGGGTCAATTAGCCTTTCAGAAGCTTCTAAAGCCATGACATCATTTTTAGGAATTTTGCAAGCAGTTTAAAGGCATAGTCAACATTGTGTATGTAAACTTCTGACCCAATTGTAATTGTGACACATTGAATTATATGTGAAATAATCTGTCTGTAAAAACTTGTTGGAAAAATTACTTATGTCATGCACAAAGTAGAAAAACTATATTTTGTTAACAAGAAATTTGTGGAGTGGTTGAAAAACAAGTTTTAATGACCCCAACTAAAGTGTATGTAAACTTCCAACTTCAACTGTATATGGTAAAGATGGGAACACTTTTCAAATATGACTCATACATTTAAAATGATGTTATCGTTGTCTTCTTCTCTTCTCTCTCAATCCCCCTCTTTCTTCAGCCTGACTACAGCATTGTTCTGCAGCCCTTGTTGGCTCCTGGCTCTGCAGGTCTCTGTACTGTAACTCTCCACTAACTCACTACAGGAGAAGCTACCAGCAGCGGCAACCTTTCCAGTACAAACCCTCCCCCACCCCACACTCTCCCTCCCCTGCCTAACACAATTCACACACTCTTGCAATCAGGACACCACTCTGAGGCTGCCATAGAAACCCAAGGTTTGTGTCTGCATAACACCAGCCCCTCTCTCCCCTCTCTGTAAGGTGAGGTAAAGAGGGAATGCCTTCACATTGAGATGAGAGGCAGAGAGGAGAAATGCATGTACACAGCAGAGCTGCCTGACAGCTAGGGAGGCTGTTCCATTCCACTTTTCCAGACAAGACCAAGACCGACAGACAGACAGACAGACAGTATCTCTCTAAGAACAGATATAGCCCATGGTTTACCCCAGACTTGACTGCCCTTGACCAGCACAAAAACATCCTGTGGCGTTCTGCATTAGCATTGAATAGCCCCCGCATTATGCAACTTTTAAAACAGACATTTGCATCCTGTAGCACTAATTCCAAAAACTTTTGGGACACTGTAAAGTCCATGGAGAATAAGAGCACCTCCTCCCAGTTGCCCACTGCACTGAGGATAGGAAACACTGTCACCACCGATAAATCTATGATAATTGATCATTTCAATAAGCATTTTTCCATGGCTGGCCATGCTTTCCACCTGGCTACCCCTACTTACTCTTTTCTCTGTATATATCAATAATGTCGCTCTTGCTGCTGGTGATTCTCTGATCCACCTCTACGCAGACGACACCATTCTGTATATATCTGGCCCTTCTTTGGACAGGGTGCTAACAAACCTCCAAACGAGCTTCAATGCCATAAAACACTCCTACTGTGACCTCCAACTGCTTTTAAATGCTAGTAAAACTAAGTGCATACTCTTTTTTTAATTTCACCTTTATTTAACCAGGTAGGCTAGTTGAGAACAAGTTCTCATTTGCAACTGCGACCTGGCCAAGATAAAGCATAGCAGTGTGAACAGACAACACAGAGTTACACATGGAGTAAACAATTAACAAGTCAATAACACAGTAGAAAAAAAGGGGAGTCTATATACAATGTGTGCAAAAGGCATGAGGAGGTAGGCAAATAATTACAATATTGCAGATTAACACTGGAGTGATAAATGATCAGATGATCATGTACAGGTAGAGATATTGGTGTGCAAAAGAGCAGAAAAGTAAATAAATAAAAACTGTGGGGATGAGGTAGGTGAAAATGGGTGGGCTATTTACCAATAGATTATGTACAGCTGCAGCGATCGGTTAGCTGCTCAGATAGCTGATGTTTGAAGTTGGTGAGGGAGATAAAAGTCTCCAACTTCAGCGATTTTTGCAATTCGTTCCAGTCACAGGCAGCAGAGTACTGGAACGAAAGGCGGCCGAATGAGGTGTTGGCTTTAGGGATGATCAGTGAGATACACCTGCTGGAGCGCGTGCTACGGATGGGTGTTGCCATCGTGACCAGTGAACTGAGATAAGGCGGAGCTTTACCTAGCATGGCCTTGTAGATGACCTGGAGCCAGTGGGTCTGGCGACGAATATGTAGCGAGGGCCAGCCGACTAGAGCATACAAGTCGCAGTGGTGGGTAGTATAAGGTGCTTTAGTGACAAAACGGATGGCACTGTGATAAACTGCATCCAGTTTGCTGAGTAGAGTGTTGGAAGCGATTTTGTAGATGACATCGCCGAAGTCGAGGATCGGTAGGATAGTCAGTTTTACAAGGGTAAGCTTGGCAGCGTGAGTGAAGGAGGCTTTGTTGCGGAATAGAGAGCCGACTCTTGATTTGATTTTCGATTGGAGATGTTTGATATGGGTCTGGAAGGAGAGTTTGCAGTCTAGCCAGACACCTAGGTACTTATAGGTGTCCACATATTCAAGGTCGGAACCATCCAGTGTGGTGATGCTAGTCGGGCATGCGGGTGCAGGCAGCGATCGGTTGAAAAGCATGCATTTGGTTTTACTAGCGTTTAAGAGCAGTTGGAGGCCACGGAAGGAGTGTTGTATGGCATTGAAGCTCGTTTGGAGGTTAGATAGCACAGTGTCCAATGACGGGCCGAAAGTATATAGAAGGGTGTCGTCTGCGTAGAGGTGGATCAGGGAATCGCCCGCAGCAAGACCAACATCATTGATATATACAGAGAAAAGAGTCGGCCCGAGAATTGAACCCTGTGGCACCCCCACCTCTTCAACCGATTGCTGCCTGCACCCTCCCGCCCGACGAGCATCACTACTCTGGACGGTTCTGACGTAGAATATGTGGACAACTACAAATACCTAGGTGTCTGGTTAGACTGTAAACTCTTCTTCCAGACTCACATTAAGTATCACCAATCTAAAATTAAATCTAGAATCTGTTTCCTATTTCGCAACAAAGCCTCCTTCACTCATGCTGCCAAACAAAACTGACGATCCTACCGATCCTTTACAAAATAGTCTCCAACACTTCACTCAGCAAACTGGATGTAGTCTATCACAGTGCCATCCGTTTTGTCACCAAAGCCCCATATACTACCCACCATTGCGACCGATATGCTCTTGTTGGCTGGCCCTCACTACATATTCGTCGCCAAACCCACTGGCTCCAGGTCATCTATAAGTCTTTGCTAGGTAAAGCCCCCCTTATCTCAGCTTACTGGTCACCATAGCAACACCCACCCATAGCACGCGCTCCAGCAGGTATATTTCACTGGTCATCTCCAAAGCCAACCTTCCCTTTGGCCGCCTTTCCTTCCAGTTCTCTGCTGCCAATGACTGGAACAAATTGCATAAATCACTGAAGCTGGAGTCATATATCTCCCTCTCTAACTTTAAGCATCAGCTGTCAGAGCAGTTTACTGATCACTGTACCTGTACACAGCCCATCTGTAAATAGCCCATCCAACTACCTCAGCCCTATATTGCTCTTTTGCCCCCCTAGTATTTCTACTTGGACATCATCATCTGCACATCTATCACTCTAGTGTTAATGCTAAATTGTAATTACTTCACTATGGCCTATTTATTGCCTTACCTATCTACTCTTCTACATTTTCACACACTGTTTATACATTTTTCTATTGTGTTATTGACTGTACGTTTGTTTATGTGTAACTCTGTGTTGTTGTTTTTGTCGCACTGCTTTGCTTTATCTTGGCCAGGTCGCTGTTGATGAGGAAATGAGAACTTGTAAATGAGAACTTGTTCTCAACTGGCCTACCTGGTTAAATAAAGGGGGGGGGGATATATATTTAAAAAATGACAGAACCCTCACTAATGGGGAATGAGCGGCATCTTTCACACACGGGCCGTGGCATCCCTTCTATGGACCTCAGCTTACTGCTGAGGAGGGAGCTCCCGTAACACCAGCTGAGCATGTGGGCCATGATGTCACTGTGCTCCATTTAACCTGTGATGTAAATGTCACCAGTCAGGCCTTCGCTTGGCTCCCCACTGGCATATGGCTCTCATGATATAGTATGCACATTTGTCCCCTCAACTCTAAATAGTAGCTGCAAGGGAAATAGTGGCAGATTTAGCAAGGGAACCCTTATTCAATTGAAACTTTATTTAACAATGACAGTGAGCTGGTACTAGAGGACAATATCTTCAGAAAATGCACCTAAGGAATAAGCCTAACAGTGGAACAGACAATAGGAAAAACACTACATATTGAAAGATGTGGCTAAGACTGAAATTCTCCTGCGTCTGACTCAGTCCCAGAGCAAGAGTGACATTGAAAGAAAGAGCAGGGGACTCACAGCATGTCAGGACAGTTGTCAGGCTTGTCCAGGAGTCCTCCCTCCATGACGAAACGCAGCACCTGCTCGTTGGACATGCCCTGATACGGCTGCTCAGACAAGGTAGAAATCTCCCACAGCACCACCCCAAATGACCTGCAGGGGGAGACAGAGAGGAGACAGGTATGTTAGAAACAACACAAATGTAAAATCAAGTCAAGTCAAGTTTTATTAGTTGTATATATAGGACAGACATGGTATACATCGTCCAGTGAAATGCTTACTTGCAGGCTCCTTCTTGACAATGCAACAACAATACCAAATAATACAAGATAAGAATACAAACATAGAGTAAATGGCTCAGTAGAATATATACATATTTGTAAAGTATAATACAGGAAAGCACAATTTATTGTCCAATATTTACCCATTTTGGGGATGGGGGGGGGAGTGTTTAAATTGTGCAGTATTTAGCAATAATAATAAAAGTCTGGTAGCAGCACATGTGATGAGACGTGCGTGCGTACATGCATGTGTCTGTGTGGGAGTTTGCATGAGTGAGTGCATGTGAGTTAAGCTAAGGTGCGGAGAGTCAGTGCAGGTGGTCAGTCCAGTTCAAGTGTGGCTGGGGTGTGTGAGGTCCTTGATGATGCTGCGGGCCTTCCTCAGGCACAGCTTCAAGTAGATGTCCTGGATGGGTGGGAGCATGGTCCCAGTGATGTACTGGGCCATCTTTACCACCCGCTGGAGGGCCTTGTGGTCATAGACCGAGCAATTCCCATACCAGGCTGTGATGCAACCGGTCAGGACGCTCTCGATTGTGCAGTGGTAGTATTTGGAGAGGACCAGGGCTAGTATGCTGAATTTCTTTAGCCGCCCTTAGGAAGTAGACACGCTGTTCTTATTTTAATTGTTTTATTTAAACATTAGTTATATGTTGCACCCTCTTGACAAGAGTGGTGGTGTTGTTGGTCCATCTCAAGTCCTCGGTGATGTGGACGCCGAGGAACTTAAAACGGCTGACTCTCTCTACTGCAGTCCAATTGATGTGGATCATGGTATGTTCCCTCTGCTTCCTGAATTCAACAATCAACATATTTTATTTTGCTGTTGTTGAGGTAGAAGTTGTTGTCCTGGCAGCACAATGCCAGTTCACTTATCTCCTTCCTATAGGCAAACTCGTCATTGTTGGTTATCAGGCCTACAACTCTGGTGTTACCAGAAAACTTGATGGAGTTGGAGTCGTGCAAAGCCATGCAGTTGTGGGTGAACAGGGAGTACAGCAAAGGGCTGAGGACACACCCCTGGGGGTCCCCTGTGTTAAGAGTCAGTGTGGAGGAGGTGTTGTTTCCAATCCACACAGCCTGTGCAGACCACCGCCAGGAAGTCCAGGATCCAGTTGCAGACAGTAGTTTCCAGTTCCAGGGCTCGGAGCTTGGTGTCGACCTTGGAGGGAAGAATAGTGTTGAATGCTGAACTCTAGTCAATGAACAGCATTTTCACATACTGTAGGTGTTCCTCTTGTCCAGGCCTAGTGAAAAGCGATGGAAATGGCATCTTCCATCATCAGCAGCATACTGTAGTAGGACCATGCAGTGTAATACAGGCAAAACCATCCATACACAGGGCCCAGCCGGGCATGTAAATAACCTCTGGCAGCGCTTTACAAGGATGGTGCTGCATTGTGTAATGTTGAGTAGGACTGTTCTCTAACAGTGGGAAGCAAATTGTGCAAAGAACAGAAGAAACGTTTATTCATAAATTCATGCTACATATATTAATCAAATAAGGACAAATGTAAATGTTTGTGTAATTTTGCCTTATCCATATTTTATCCATACAATGAGCCTGTATACTACCCAGAGACCACTAAGGAACTGCAACAGAAAACAAAACTTAAACCTAAGCTTGACACAAAATAACTACGAGTTCATCATTGCCAATGATTATTTGTTAGCTCTCTTAAGCCATATTTCCCCCACTGTTGTGGGATCTAAAGGCGGCTAAAAACTCCACTCTGTTGATCGACGTGCGTGCATGCACGTGGGTGGAGTCATTTTTTGGGCAGCAGACTGTTTTCGTTGCGTTTCTCCCAGAGAGAAAGTCCACCTTGTGTAGTGTAAATCCACTAGGGGCTTGGGGAGCCAAAGAAGCTTACCAAGCAAGAGGGGCCGAGGAACTCTTTTTGACTTGCTAGCGACGACCTTTGAACTTCCGGATCCGGTGTTATATGCCTGTTTACAAATGCTAGCTACATGTCAGGCTAGTCTGGTGTTCTATACTTTATGACACACTTTTCTAGCCACAGAAGCAAACATGTCTCTTTGTAACGAGTGCACTGAGAGTCGGGAAGCAAGTACAGGTGTGTGTTTTTAATAAATAAACAAAACAATAAACACGAAACACAAACACCACACCGACATGAAACAGAGTCAATAACACCCGAGGAAAGAACCAAGGGGAGTGACAGATGTAGGGAAGATAATCAAGGAGGTGATGGAGTCCAGGTGAGTGTCATGAGGCGCTGGTGCCCTTGACGATGGTGACAGGTGAGGCCGGAGAGGGAGTATACGTGACACTCTTATTTAATTGAAATTGCTAGAGCTTGAACTGCTACTATTACTAAGGAGGTGAAGAACACAAAGACTGAGAAAATGTGTCCACTGAATGCACGTCTCTTGTCCAACATTGACAAAGAAAGACATGCCGGTTGCCAGATTTTACGACTTGCTTCAGTGGCTTGCCCCTCACATCTCGCACGAGAGAACTCACAGCTTGCCCGTAAGTGCTGCAGAAAGGCTGTCTGTGACCATTTGGTTTTTGCCGAGTGGCAGCACACAGCAAAGGGGACACCAGCTTCCTGGACCCAAGAAACATGTCAGCAGAATGGCTATAAACATGTTCAACAACCTCAAGGAGTACTTCCTCACACCAGCAGGTCAAGTGTCTTCCCAAGATGCTGCTATTACACTACAGTAAATGTTGGTGTGGTTTGGAAAACATAAGACATTTACATTTACATTTAAGTCATTTAGCAGACGCTCTTATCCAGAGCGACTTACAAATTGGGCCTAAGCACACATACACTCTCTTCTTCTGGTTGATGACTGTTTGTTTCATGTTGTGAGCTACACAATTTGATTTTGCTGTTTGGATTTAGGAGTTTTCTTATTCACACTTTACAAATCACAATAAAGAGTACTATCACGTCGTCCTTGTTCTCGTTTTACCTAACCTTGTGTTATGTGAAGTGGCCTTTCAATGGAGACCTTCCTGCTTTGGTACATGGGTGTGTCCAAATGAGGAGAACAAGGACAGACCCCCGCCCCCAAGACATTAACCTCATCTACATAGCTTATGTACAACGCAGTGCAAGTTTACTGAGTGAATGATTCAAAACTGTACAAATAACCAGACAAATACATTTGTAAGCCTTTTAGATATGCATTTACTATCACAAGAGGAAAATAGTGCAATGTAAAACAATACAATATACAGGTGAAAAGTGTGATGAAAGAAAAAAAAACTAAGTAAACACCTGTAACATGTGAATGAGGAAATACAGTGCAATCAGAAAGTATTCAGACCCCTTCCTTATTCCTTACCCTTATTCTGAAATTGATTACATTTCATTTTTTCCTCATCAATCTACACACAATACCCCACAATGACAAAGCGAAAACAGGTTTTTAGACATTTTTGAACATGTATTAAAAATAAAAACAGAAATACCTTATTTACATAAGTATTCAGAACCTTTGCTATGAGACTTGAAATTGAGTTCAGGAACATCCTGCTTCCATTGATCATCCTTGAGATGTTTATTTAACTTGATTGGTGTCCACCTGTGGTATATTGAATTGATAGGAAATGATTTGGAAAGGCACACACCTGTCTATATAAGGTCCCACAGTTGACAGTGCATGTCAGAGCAAAAACCAAGCGATGAGGTCGAAGGAATTGTCCGTAGAGTGCCGAGACAGGATTGTGTCGAGGCACGGATCTGGGGAAGAGTACAAAAACATTTCTGCAGCATTGAAGGTCCCCAAGAACACAGTTGGCTCCATCATTCTTAAATGGATGAAGTTTGGAACCACCAAGAGTCTTCCTAGAGCTGGCCACCCGGCCAAAGTGGGGAATCGGGATTGTCACTCTGACAGAGCTCCAGAGTTCTTCTGTGGAGATGGGAGAACTTTCCAGAAGGACAACCATCTATGCAGCACTCCACCAATCAGGCCTTTATGGTGGAATGGCCAGATGGAAGCCACTCCTCAGTAAAAAGGCACATGACAGCTCACTTGGAGTTTACCATAAGGCACCTAAAGGACTCTCAGACCATGAGAAACAAGATTATCTGGTCTGATGAAACTAAGATTGAACTCTTTGAATGCCAATCGTCACGTCTGGAGGAAACCTGGCACCATCCCTATGGTGAAGATATGCTGGTGGCAGCACCATGCTGTGGGTATGTTTTTCAGTGGCAGGGACTGGGAGACTAGTCAGGATCAAGGGAAAGATGAACGGAGCAAAGTACAGAAAGATCCTTGATGAAAACCTGCTCCAGAGCGCTCAGGACCTTAGACTGAGGCGAAGGTTCACCTTCCAACAGGACAATGTAGGAGTGGCTTCGGAAACAAGTCTCTGAATGTGCTTAAGTGGCCCAGCCAGAGGTCAGACTTGAACCCGATCAAACATCTCTGGAGAGACCTGAAAATAGCTGTGCAGCGACGCTCCCAATCCAACCTGACAGAGCTTGAGAGGATCTGCAGAGAAGAATGGGAGAAACTCCCCAAATACATGTGTGCCAAGCTTGCAGCGTCATAAGCAAGAAGAATCAAGGCTGTAATCACTTCTAAAGATGCTTAAACAAAGTACTGAGTAAAGGGTCTGACTACTTATGTAAATGTGATATCATTATTTTTAACAAATTTGCAAAAATGTATAAAAACCTGTTGTTGCTTTGTCATTATGAGGTATTGTGTGTAGATTGATGGGGGGGGGTTATGTAATCCATTTTAGAATAAGGCTGTAACATAACAAAATGTGGAAAAAGAAAAAGGGGTCTGAACACTTCCGAAAGCACTGCAAGTAAAAGAAACATGCACCAAAAAAAATCTAGGAAATTACCCACGGCCTTAACGTATGAATAAGAAAAAAACCCACAACAACATATTTTTTGGGGTGAGACAAATGGGAGACTGATCAGCAGGAATAGACCATCCATGGTACCATGACGTTGTAGACGGCCTTTGCTGGACACCGCTGCTGTTTCTGTAACTCCTGCTGCAGTTTCTGTAAGTCATCTACCCACTGCATAATGTCAGTGTCCAAAGGATCCTCCGTTGCCTTCCTCTTCCGGCCATTGGATCTGTGTCGGGGAGATGGGGTAGAGGTTGATGGAGGTACAGGGAAGAGAAAAGGGTGCGCCTGGACGGTGGGTTGGGTGTTGGTGAGAAGGCATGATGAACCACCTGTAGATGGGCCCTCAGGGCTCAGCTCCGTCTCTGGACTGTCCAACACACCACTCCCTCCAACACCGACAAGAAGATGGCGAATGTATTAGAATACATTGTAAGCAATCTTAAAACATCTCCATTGGCACCTTTGAGTTAAAATGTTTACCCCAAATAACTGATTTCATCAACATCTCAATCTAGATAACACAACACACTGTCTGTTTTCTGATGTTTGAACTAGCCTGGTATTCATTATGATAACACACAATTTCTCACATCCAGAAAATAACTGATTTCACATGTTCTAACTATGTCTGCTAAACATAAGGTCACAAACACACACACTGACTATACAAAAGGACTCGGTTGCATGACGAGTACATACCGTTTCTGGCATATTTGCGTCTGTGTCTGTCTGACGATGTCTCCCGTGAACACGAAGCCAATCCAGTTGTCTGAAAATCGGTAGGGGACACACCAGAGGCAGCCCCACTCCTTGTCTCCTTCACCCTTTTCATATTGTGAACATACCGGTCCCAAATCTTTCTCCATGAAAGAGTGCAAAACTCACCTCACACTTCCCCTCAGTCTTTGCAAGGAATAGTATGTCGGGTCTCAATTTCCAGGTAGGAAAAAACTGTGTTGAATGCTGGAGCGCATTACAAGAGCCGCCCCTTTTGTGATGAAAAACAACATTTCTCCATCGGCCCTGTTTGTGCATTATGTGTAGACAGCATCATCGTGACTTTGTCAGTCAGCTTGTTCTCAATACATCTAAATCATTGTTAAGTGTTCCTGTATCAATATGGACACATAATAACCCACACATAATTCCACCTATAGTAATTGGATGAACAGGACATTTATTTGAATCTAGGTTTCTCTGGAGGCGTAAGAACAAGTTATCCTTACCACCAGAGGTTTGGATGGGGACCTGTATCAGCGATTGTAACCAGACAGACAGATCATCTGCAGAGATATAGCTCCCCATGTACTAAGTTTGTACTTTTCTATATCACGTATCAAATGACTGTGCACAAAAGGAGAATGACCTTCTTTTTGTGCATATAAAACTCATATAAATACTTGATAGAACTGCAATTACAGAACTCAGACTTTTCTCTGTAGATTCAGAGTGTATTTTAATCCAGAATACTATGGAGACATAATATTAAGTTCTACATATCATCAGAGGGTGAAGGGTGACCTGTATTAGTGATTTTGACCAGATAAATATATCACCTGCAGAGATGGAGCACCTTATATACTCACCTATGGTTATTACTGTTTATAATTAGGTATGACTGTGTACAGAATCAAAATGACCTTACATATATGCTTAGTTGCAGTCAAAACAACTCATATAAAGTCTGTCAGTGGTATGAATACTTGATAGAACTAGAGTAAAGGAATCACCTACCCTCCGAATGTACACATAGTGCTGTATTGGTGTGTATTCTCCAAATAATAGTTATTCTCCAGGAAATGTTACATAAATAGCAGAAATCCTATACTATATGTTATATGTGCAACTTGTTATGGTACTTTGGTTGCTACATTTGGTTTACATTTGGTTTAACGTGACATTGAGGATTTGGGCATGCTTTTTGAAGCACCCTGCCATAGGCCTTACCACGGCCTTACCACTCCCATTGTTTCACTAGCAGCGATGCAAATGCTATCTGTGAGGTAAATAAATAAATAAAACTATGCCATATTTTTGTTCATTGTCTCTCAGGACCAATGGACGAATCAAATTAAGAATACTTCAAATGTTGGTGTACCACCCCTTAAATGGGAGTCGATTTGACCAAATATGACAAAATTAGTATTTACTTAAAAATTCTAAGAACTAAATTATACTTCAACCAAATTATGGTAAATCAGCTTTTTAGTACAAATGTGGATTGTACTTCTAAAAAAGAGCTGCATATCATTTAAGGGAATATATATTTTTGTTTTACAGAATATTAAAATGATTGCTAGAATAACAATCTGTTTTGACTATTTTGTTTCATTTCAGATACACATTATTTACATGACTAATAATGTTTTAATAAGAAATATGTTGATATTTTGCTATGATTGTTGCTTTTTCCAATAGTTTCTTCTCCGGGTCAACATGACCCCAGTTGGTAATCCATGTATGTAAAAGATGTTGGTAGTATGAGGGTTAAAAAAGCATTTTATTACATTGACTTGTATCTAATCGGCTGAAACAGGAGTGTGTTGAAAGATACTTTTTTTTTTGATAAACAAGAAAAGACACCTACTGGTAATTTCATAGGAGCCCAGAATAAGTTCCCCCAATGCTTGTTTTCATCTGCGTGACTTCAAAGACGAAGATAGGGAATGGGACGTGGAGGTGAATTTCTGTTGGCACTCTAAACCATCATTTGAAAACATCTGGAGGAGTTTAAGTGTGCTTGTAGGGACAGACCCGTGGGACACTTTCGATTGGGAAACAAAAACTAAGGAGCTAGGAAACAGCTATAGTTCTCTAAAGCAACCCATTCCAGTGAGAGAACTGGAAGGAGCGTTGATCTGCTGTTCTAAACTCACTCTATGTTCCTGAAAGCACAGAGGAACTGGACTAAACAGGAACTACTTTTCACTGCCAAAATGTACTGTACCTACTAACTATAATAGCATCCAGATGAATTCCTAACTTCCTTAGGACATGGACTGTGTGTGTGAAGTGATAGGCCTGTTTTCCTCATGCTAGTCCCGGAGAGAGCATGCAATATTCTAGCACACATACAGCTAGTGTACTGCGCAGGTCTATGTATGCGCGTGTGTGTATGAGTCAGAGGCGAGGAGCTCTTACCAGACATCAGAGTTTGTGGTGAACACTCCGTCTTTCAGCGACTCTGGGGACATCCAGCGGACTGGCAGAAGGCCCTTCCCTCCTTTCCGATAGTAATCCGTCTCGTAGATGTCTCGCGTCATGCCAAAGTCTGAGAAGAAGAGAAGAGAATTTTGAGTGGCCACTAAATATCCCACTAATGTGAGGGAGTGGATGCTCATGAGGCCTAATCCATTCCTCACCTCTCCTTCTCTTCTGTCCATTTACATCTGCAAGCTATTCCTCTCCCTCAAGCACTCAGTGATCTCAAAATACTTACTTTGGAGTACAGCAGAGCAGAGGGAGTTTAGCATTAAACAAACAGGGGGGAGTAGAAGTAATACTGTATTTTAAGGCACTCACCCCCGATCTTGACGGTGAAGTCCTCCGCCACCATGCAGTTCCTGGCAGCCAGGTCTCTGTGGACGAACTTGTTGGCGTTGAGGTATGCCATGCCGTCCGCAATCTCCCCTGCCATCTGGATCATCTTCTTCAGCGGGGGCAGAACCTGGCTGGACGTGTTCTGTGGCAAAGAGGCAGAGACGTGAGCACAAGCAGGCCATTCAGTCTATCCCTCCAACCTCCTTCTCCCTGCTGTCTGCAGCACTGAACCATGGCCAGGGCACACCACACAATGTGAGAGACCAACTGACGGAGGTGTGTGTGTGTGCCGTATTAATAGATGATTAATGCACTGACACACAGACTTGAGTTCTGTGAGAGACTATGTTATAAAGAGCAGGAGGGGTAATGTACATACATACCTCTTTACGGAGTGAGCGCAAGTGACTCTTCAGGTCTCCACGGGTCATCAGCTCCATTATCACCAAGGTGGGCTGTCCCTGAGAGACCACGCCCAGCAGACGCACCTACACCAATCACAACACAGCACCAAGAGGGTAGATGAGGGTAGGGGTAGATGAGCACAAACAATTCTCATTGGTATAGTATTCCTTCTGAAACTTTTGGGAAAGAAACAGATATCTAAGTGCTAATGTTCACTAAGTGACTGAAGTGATGTGGAATGTTCTTGCTTTTGAAACTACTCTGGCTCCTTTTAACTAAAATGACTGTGGAGCTTTGAGGAAAGCAGAAAAAAACTCCTCCTTGCCTCTAAATTATTCAAAATGAGCTTAATAATTAAGTGTTTGGGTTTTAATCACCCAGACATGCTAAAAGGTTGTAACAGAGTTTTTCCAAGGGGGAAATCCTTAACATTTCCGTTTATCTGAATTAATGAGGATTCGGCTGTGATAGAGCACAAAGGTCTTGATCACACAGTTACAGCTGGCCTCAGGTTATACTGGAATTATACTGCAGCTCCCTGTGCCCTGGGTAGTTTGCCCTGGCTTTGACCTCTGACCTCATCAGCCAGCCAGGTGACTCCGACCCTATGCAGCGGTCTCTGCCTGTGGCCCTTTGTTTCTAACCTTGAAATTGTGAACCTTGTGAAATTGAAGCAATCATCTCATCACTCAAAGCTAGTGTTTCTGAGCCAATGTCCCGGATGTTAACTGGTGTTTTGTCTCTCTCACCACGTGGTGACAGTTGAACTCCTTCATGACGGAAGCCTCATTGAGGAACTCTATCCTCTCCCTCATGCTGGCTGATTCGTTGACCGTCTTGATGGCCACGCGCGTCTCTGGGTCGTCTTTAACCACGCCCTTAGCGAGGCCCTCGTACACCATGCCAAAGGAACCCTGGCCCAACTCCTTGTGCATGGTGATCTTTTCCCTGGCCACCTCCCACTCATCTGGAACATACACTGAACACAGGAGTAGAGGACAATCAGAGACAGACACAAAACACCATCACCCGAGGAGAGTCGGATATTTTGCATTTATAATGACACTGTAGGTGTTCAGATGGTTCTTACTCTCAGCAGCACTGAAGTACTCAGGGTTGACAGAAGCATAGAGGACACCATTCCCCAGCCTGTCACTGTTCCTGTGGACACAAACACATCTGTGTGAGCCAGTGGAGGCAGCTTCGGCAACAGATAAATGGGATCGTTCATTCAGCAGAAAAGCCGACAATCTTATGAACTGCCTAAGGCAGGAAAATGATCACAATAGCACTATTATATTATTAAACTGATTAATATCGCACTAGTCAAACATTTTGTTACAGAGACACAGTTGTTTGTTATAGTGATCATTCAGCTCCTCTTACCTTTTTTTGTTGATAAAAAAGAGTGCAGTAATGAGGCTGGCGATAAGAATGATCACTATGATGGGGATGATGATGACCAGATAGAACGTGATGTCGTAGTCCCCTGCAACAAGATGATAACAGAACAACTATTCAAATTTGACCAATGAGAAAAGGAGGATTTAACAGAAATATAATTTCTGGGCATGAAGATCATCCATATAAAAGGCATTTTAATGAGGAAAAGCACGTGTTCTCCATACGTGTGCGTGGGGTTACGTAGAAGGACACTGGCTCAGTCCAGGACCCGTTTCCTGCCAGGGAGGTGGCGCGCACGCGGGCAGAGTAGTTCCCAGAGCCTAGGTTGGTCAGACGAGCTCCTTTGTGCACTCTGTAGTGCTGGCGTGACACACACTCATGTTTCTCAGGCTGGAAAACACACACACACACACACACACACACACACACACACACACACACACACACACACAAACACACACACACACAAAGTGTCAACCTGATGTCTGATGGCCACAGTGGGTTGAGGCCCTGCAGAACTCCCAGGGACCCTGGCCCATACAGACTCACCTCGGTGCCTTGGCGAAACTTAATCTCATACATTAGGATGAGACCGTTGGGGTTGACAGGCTCCGGCCACCTCAGCAGCACCGACCCCTCCACCTTCTCATCCCTCTCCTGATTCACCGTGCCTGGCATGTCATCCGCTTTGTCTGATGGGCAGAGACACAGACACTAAATATCAGATGGCTTCCTACACATAAGCCATTTCCAAAAAGGAACAATAACGCTATGCAGATGGCCATGGTCAAGGTGTTGTTGTTGAAGCATTTGTGTCGAGTGTTGTCTGTGTCTGTGTGTGTGACTGCCTCACCTGCAGGTTTGGTCCTGGAGAAGACGAAGGATCCAGCGCTGCAGCGACGGACCTCCTGGTTACAGGCGTGGATGTCGATGCGGTACACAGTGAAGGGCTGTAGGTTGGGGATCTCGATAAACTCTGTCTTGCTCCGGTCCTCCATGAAGGGGAACTCCCTCTCGGGGGATTCTCCTTCTGTCCCATTACCCTCCAGGCCTGTGGTGTTGCCACCCCGCGACAAGGTGCTGTTAGCCACCCCAAATAGATCCCTACGCCGCCGGTCTGGGGGCCTGAAGGACAAAGGGGGTTGCATAAAGAAATTCTAGAGAGAGAGACCCACTGACTCACTGTAGCAGAAAGGCACATGTGTGGCAATGGATAAGCGACAAAGGTTGAGGAGAAGAAGGAGTGAAGAAGATATGTGGGCTTTCAGCTTCTCTGGAAGGGAGCTGAGGAACAGTTAAAGAGGAGAGAGGGGAATATCAAGTCAGCTAGCCATACAGTAATATAGTGGTTCTTAACTGGTTTTGTCTCGGGATCCAAATTGAACGAGGTTGTCTCCGTCGCGACCTAATATTCATATTGCGAAATATAAAAATGGAAAACTATTTTTAATGCTATATTTTATAGTAAATGTAGCAATTATATGACAAGGGAACAACATTCCCACCTCTTTCATTGTCAATAATGAAATCATTCCCATGTTTTGATGAAGAATGTCAATAAACAATGAGTTGGTTTGAGAGCACAAAATCAACCAAAATAGTGCTGCTAATAGCTCTATATTGAAAATTCTGTGATAGAATTAAAAAAATCTGAGATTAAATTAAATTATTAAGTTCATTATAATTTCTACACACTTCTTGCTGTTTTATTTTTTTTACTCTGCGACACAAAACCTCCCGGGCGCAACCCACCAGTTGAGAATCGCTGCAGTAATATACTCTGGAACGCCATACTGTACATACAGTATACTGTAGCCTTCATACCGAGCCCACATGATGTCATTGACACGAGTCACACTGAGCAAAGGCATCCCCTTCAACCTCACTGGACAGGGCAGGGTCTTCTACAGGAATATAATATGGGAATAAGTAGTAATAAGTACTATCAAGCAGTAAAATGACCATTTCCAGTGGGATACAACTTAACTGAGAGTAGAGTACAGTATGTTGAAGTGGCCTGGTTGTATTTGTTGTTGCAGTGTGTCTGTCCAGCTGCAGTGGTCTGCTCCCTGTGGAGCTGTGTGGTGTGATGAGGTCAGAGAGGTGGGACAGAGGTGCAGAGAGAGCACACATCCACACACTGTCAGCACCCTGCCTGTCTACTCTGTTAGCCAGGACAAATGCACTTTTCAAGGGAGAGTTATGGGAGAATAATGACCACCTGCTTGAAGCATAGAGAGGCGTTTTTTTTTTACATGATACTAAAATAAGGCAAATAAAGCAATAAACACGAAATCAAATGGTACATTCTGTCAAAAAGAGCAAACAAGAGAACCTGCAACAGGACTGCAGCCCTCTTTCATGGAGTGATGGAGATGGTTGTAAACACAATGATGAGGATGACGGTGTGAGCCACAGAAGCTGGAGAGCCGGCCGGATGCAAGTGGATCCTGGCTGGAGCCACTGACAACATGCAGGCAGTGGTAGCAGTAGCAGATCACCAGACACTACTAGGTGGGGCCACTGGGACTCCACAACACACGGGGCGCTGTGCCGATACCGAGGGGAGCAGACCTTACCTAGAGTCACCTTTAGGAGACGTGTAACGACTGGCTCTCTCTGGGTCTCTGAAAGAATTCAATAGTCAGCCACAGGCGGCTGGTGGCACCTTAATTGGGGAGGACGAGCTCATAGTAATGGCTGAAACAGAATAAATGGAATGGTATCGAACTAATCAAACACATGATTCCCATGTGTTTGAAACCATTCCGATCTGTCCATTCCAGCCATTATTATGAGCTGTCCTCCCCTCAGCAGCCTCCTGTGCAGTCAGACCACAGTGCAGTCAACTGAGGTAAGGAAAATACAGGACTGTCTGACAGTGGTGGGATGTGCTGTGTATACGTTGGCTTAAACAACAATGAATCCAGAACATATTTAGATTCATAGGGTGTTTACAGTACACATGAACAAGACAAAGTAAATATGTAAAGAGTCTTTAAGGAGAGATAAATTCATTAGTGAATAAAAGTGACTGTAATGGATGAGTGTGTCTGAAAGGACTGTGATCCCCTGAGTATCTCTCTCTAACTCCACCTAACAGTACAGGCCAGCAGGGTTCACTCAGGACTTCAAGAGAATGTGGTTTCTGCTTTATTTTACATTCCAACATCTAGACCTTCAAAAATACTGTACAAAGCCTATGTTCTCTCAGAACTATTCCACACAAAAAATGACTAATATGAGCAGGTGACAAAAGACCTTGAGACTGACCGGGCACCCACTGGGAAAAAGTATTTACGGTGAGTGGAAAAACACACAGGCACAGACAGGCACACAGATCTGTGGGAAGAAAACAGAAGCCATCGCACACCTCTGTCAACATTCCATCCTGAACGTTTTAACTGCTCCAGCAAAGTCCACGGTGCACAGCACTCCAAAACGATCAGTTACGATTAACAATACACAACAGCACTGAGGACTGGCAGAGCTTTAATGAACATCTTGTATAAGAGACAAGTGCATGGAAGGGAGCACGAGACAGCCTGCCATTGAAGACTGGGTCGCCCCAAGATGAATGAGAGGGGTGATGGGTAGACGCCCCCTTGTGCCAATTTGCCCAGGAGAGGGGACAGATGGCTGGGTTGCCAGAGAGCAACAAGGCAGAGCAGAGCAGAGTAAAGCAGACCTGTCCTCAAATGAACTTTAGACAGAGGACTGATACTGAAGCGTGACCTTCTAACCAGGCGCTGCTGACTGCAGCTGGTGTACTCCCTCCCCAGCTCCCCTCCTAAAAAAATACCTCCCTCTTTCTCACCTTTACGCTGTACGAGGGATCCTAAGAGAGACATGACTGCACTCTCTGTCTGGAGCCAGAACAGCGTGATTTAGCGGTACTCTTTTACCACAGCAGCTGAACATAGAAGCCTCTCATGCCAGTGAAAAGAGAGGCCAGAGAAAGGACACTTTTTTCTACTTAGTGATCATATACAATATGAAAGCACAGCTGTGATGGCGAGTGCTCTCTGAAGGACATACAGGGTGATAACCAGATGGTAAGGGCAGTGCCAACTGCCATCAACATGATAAACACAGGAACCTTCGTGGTACTTCTCAATGTCCTTCTGTGTGTCCTTGGACAAGGACATTGAGAAGTACACCATGAGTTAGGTGATGTCATGGTTGCAACAACCCAATCAGCTGATGTCCACTCGGTGAATCTGAAAGGTTGTCACCCATCCCTGTCCCCGGATTACTCTCGTCTACTTCTCCAGCCAGTCAGTCTGTCTTGCTGAATGGTGTTCACTGGTCTGGCCAGCTTTAAGGGGCTCTTCCCTTTCTCTCCTCATTCATTTGAATTCCAGATGGCTTCTCTGTACATTTCCTGGCAGCAGGTCACTCCGAACCATGCCGCGGACAAAGAGAGCATGTGAGGGAAGGAGGAGGGAGAGCAGCAAGGAGGGCGACAGAATGGAAAACATTTCCTCTCTCTCTGTTTCTGTTTCCCCCCACCCTTTCGCCTTCTCTGTTAAACCTGGACTTCTGAGAAAAAGAATTGCACTCATTCAGAGGCACTTCCCTAGAGTGTTTTGTGATAATGCTGGCTCTGTTGTGGTGGAGTACCTGTGCATACACAAGCATAGTCCTTAGCGGCAGGCCAGAGACCTGGCACTCCTCGGTTTCCTAGACAACTATAACAAATCAACAAGAGAGTGAAAGAAAACAATTAGTAACAATACTGCCCTACCAAGCAGAAAGGCAGTAACTGCTCACTTGGACGAACATTAGTTAGTCATTTTTGCTACATTAAATACATGCTTAATCATGTGGACAAGTATCCTGCATCTATTGTGTTTTGGAAAAAATGGGGGTCATGTTAGCAGTAACTGCATAAAGTTACTGTGAAACCAAGGTTAATAAAAGCCATTTTTCTCAGTTCCAAGATATGAGCAGTTACTGCCTTTCTGCTTGGTAGGGCAGAATAGTGGTCTTGTTTTATTGTTTGTTTTAATACTGTGAAAGAGAGCATCACAGAGGCGAAGGAAAGGGCATCATAACATTACATAAATGCATGAGCTCAGTCCAGCAGGTGATGAAGAGCATACTGTACTAAGCAGGCTGGCGTCAGGGCAAGATATAAACACTGGAATGTATCAAGCACCAGAGAAGTTTATGGAGGTTAACAAGTGCATTAGAATTTGTTTTCCATTCTATTTGTTTTGCGATGAAATGGTACTAATTCAGTGAATACTCAAATCTGTACCCTGAATACACTGAGTATACAAACGCAGTATCGCTCATGCACTCATTCACCTCACACACACAGACACGCACAGGGCCTGATCTGCCATCTGGTATGGAGAAACAAGTGGCCTGAGTTTACCCTGAAAAATGATCAATTTCAAAACACAGTGAGTACATCTGTGTGTGTATGACATAGAGTGAATGTGTGTGTGGGAAGGGGTTGGAGTCTTTGCAACTGTAAAGCATCCGTAGCCATGAGAAGGTAAAATTATAACACAACACAGATGTCGTTCCCCGTTCTGGCAAACAAAAGGCTAACGGGCTGAAAGGGTGCAGCCAGCCCAGCGAGCAGAGCGCAGCGCAGGCCCTTCAGACTCATTAATCAGATCCCTCTCCCTGGGTTTGTTTGTGCTGCCTAAATTACAGCCTGCTAGGCCTTAATATCCGCCGCCGTCGCCGTCGTCATGGCGATGGAAAAGCCACAAGTGCCGTAAGCAGGCATTGAATTCCTGCTCCCCATGTTTCTCCCAGTCAGGCAGGGTCCTCTGACACAGCTACAGCCCAGCAGCCCTACACTCTCCCTCCCTCCAAACCCTCATGATGTTTAGATCCTGTCAGTCCCAGTCTCAGGGCTGGGTAATTACAGCCTCACTGCCTCCTGATCCTGGATCTCTCTCTGGGCTATTAAAGCAAACAGGACCCAGACTGTGAGCTCAGCTCTTTGATAATAATCGACAAAGTCTCAGAGAAGGGTTTGGTCCAAAAGCTGTAATCAAATGGGGGAGGTTATAGCCAGCGCTTTACTACCACACTGTTGAATGATCTCTCACCATAGAGAAACTGCCTGCTGCCTGGCACCTACCTGGGGGTGAAGATGGAGTTGTGCAGGAAGTTCTCAAAGACTTTGCGGTAGGATGCGTCATCTATCTCTGCCTTCAGGTCCTCCTTGGTCTTGGGGCAGGGGCAGCAGGGGCCCTTGTCCCCCCCAGACAGGTCAGGCTTGGTGGGCTTGGTGTCGTCCTCCATGTCTGCCAACCCTGTGGCTGAGATTCTAATGGGGATCTTCAGCTCTTTTGTTGAGAGTTGGAGGGGAACAGGACCCGTTAGCAAATGACAGCATTCACCAAAGAAAGCAAAAATGAAAAGGGATTAGGTGGTGTTGTGAGGGAAATATTATGTTTGTGTATCAAATCAATGCTACTTTTCTAATAACTAATTAGCTGGGTTAATGCAGGTAACTGACTGATCGTGTATGGAGGAATCCTCACTATCACTGATAAGCAACTTGGCAGTACACCCAGAATATTGCTATGAGAACAACCAAGGTATCTCAGTTTTAAGGTCTCAACTTGGAGAGAGAAAGCCTTGTGAGGTATTGGTCAGTCAAATGTGCGAGCCACAAGTAATGATGAATTAATAATGCTAAATCATGCATATATAACTTGTCTGTGTATAGCAGTATATAAGACAACTGCTGTGAATGATCCAGCTGAGTTTCTGATAGACCTGTACGTTGTGCAGAATTTGTTGTAAACCTCTCCAGCTTGCTGATAATAAAGAGTGATTCATTTAAGACTTACTTCAGGTGTCCCTGGTGTTGAATTTCCACCAGAGTGTACAGAGCATTATAATACTAGAGGAGGAGAGATACCTACAGTTTGGACTCCATAATGCACAAAGATAAAAAGTAGACAAGGGAAGAGAAAGAGGAGGAGTTGGAATGCTGACCTTTGGAGCAGTAGTTGTGTTGGTACAGCTCCTTGTCTTCAGCTTGCTGCTGCCAGCGGATCAGGTAAAAAGTGAGATTGCCGTTAGGGTTGAGGGGAGGTGACCATTTCACCACCAGCTTCGAGGACGAGTTGGAATACGCCCGGGTATCCATTGGCATAGACGGCTCTGTGACAAAAACACACAAATGTTGAAATGCTGTGAGTGGTGTTTACTACACTGAACCAAAATATAAACACAACATGCAACAATTACAAAAATTTTACTGACTTACAGTTCATATAAGGAAATCAGTCAATTGAGATGAAATCATTAGGCCCTAATCTATGGATTTCACACGACTGGGAATACAGATATGCATCTGTTGGTTACCTTAAAATAAGGTATGGGTGTGGCTCAGAAAACCAGTCAGTATCTGGTGTGACCACCATTTGCATCATGCAGTGCATCTCCTTCACATAAAGTTGATCAGGCTGTTGATTGTGGCCTATGGAATGTTGTCCCACTCCTCTTCAATGGCTGTGCGAAGTTGCTGGATATTGGCAGGAACTGGAACACGCTGTCGTACACGTCGATCGTGCTCAATGGGTGACATGTCTGGTGAGTATCCAGGCCATGGAAGATCTGGGAGATTTTCAGCTTGCGGAATGGGGCGTGTATTATCATGCTGAAACATAAGGTGGTGGCGGCGGATGAATGGCAAGACAATGCCTCAGGATCTGGTCACGGTATCTCTGTGCATTCAAATTGCCAACGATAAAATGTAATTGTGTTTGTTGTTCATAGCTTATTCCTGCCAATACCATAACACAACTCCACCGCTACCATGGGGCACTCTGTTCACAACATTGAAATGAGCAAACCGCTCGCCCACACGACGCCATACACGCTGTCTGCCATCTGCCCAGTACAGTGTAAACAGAGATTCATTGGTGAAGAGCACACGTCTCCAGTATGCCAGTGACTATCAAAGGTGAGAATTTGCCCACTGAAGTCAGTTACGACGCTGAACTGCATTCAAGTCAAGACCCTGGTGAGGACAATGAGCACGCAGAAGAGCTTCCCAGAGATGGTTTTTGACCGTTTGTGCAGAAATTCTTTGGTTGTGCAAACCCACCGTTTCATCAGCTGTCCGTGTGACTGGTCTCAGGTGATCCCGCAGGTGAAGAAGCCGGATGTGGAGGTCCTGATCTAGCGTGGTTACACGTGGTCTGTGGTTGTGAGGCCGGTTGGATGCACTGCCAAATTCTCAAAAACGACGTTGGAGGTGGCTTATGGTAGTGAAATGAACACTAAATTCATTGGCAACAGCTCTGGTAGACATTCCTGCAGTCAGCATGCCAATTGCGTGCTCCTTCAAAACTTGCGACATCTGTGACATTGTGTTGTGTGACAAAACTGAACATTTTAGAGTGTCCTTTTATTGTCCACAGCACAAGGTGCACCTGTGTAATTATCATGCTGTTTAATCAGCTTCTTGATATGCCACACCTGTCAGTTGGATGGATTATCTTGGCAAAGAAATCTTCACAAACAGGGATATAAACAAAATTGTGCACAACATTTGAAAGAAATAAGCTTTTCGTGCATATTATAGAATATTTCTGGGAGCGTTTATTTGACATGTTGTGTTTATATATATTTTTGTTCAGTGTATAAAGTTTTAAATGTGTTGTTTTCATGAAGCTTAAAATAAGAGTGATACATTTCCTTATTGAAAGTTCTGATAAGAAGTGTTTCAGTTTATCTTGGGTGAAAACATGTTCATGGCTGAGGCGACCTGCTGCTGTGTACAGCAGCTGTACTGTAGTCTGGTCTGTGTACAGTAGCTGTACTGTAGTCTGGTCTGTGTACAGTAGCTGTACTGTAGTCTGGTCTGTGTACAGTAGCTGTACTGTAGTCTGGTCTGTGTACAGTAGCTGTACTGTAGTCTGGTCTGTGTACAGTAGCTGTACTGTAGTCTGGTCTGTGTACAGCAGCTGTACAGTGTCTTACCTGAGGGGCTGGTGCGTATATAGACCACGTCACTCTTGGCTCCAGGGATGTGTTTGTCCTCCACCACCAGGGTGATGGCCTTGACAAAGATGGCGTACTGGGTCCAGGGCTTCAGTGGGGACAGCAGCACACCAGGGTCTATCTCTTTGTCTTGCGGTAGGTCCACGTCAACCATGTTCCAACTGTTGGAGCCGCACCCATCCTGGCCATCAAACTCTGTGATGTTCTGGTGCGGTCTGGATTGCATGGTTAAGACACCTTATGTCAATTTAGTACAGCAACTCTGAATCCACAAACACAGCAGATAATGTCCTGTCTACAAGTATAAGTATTTGGGGCAGCAGGTAGCCTAGTGGTTAGCGCATTGGGCCAGTAACCGAAAGGTTGCTAAATCGAATTCCCGAGCTGACAAGGTAAAAATCTGTTGTTCTGAACAAGGCAGTTAACCTACTGTTCCTAGGCCGTCATTGTGAATAAGAATTTGTTCTTAACTGACTTGCCTAGTTAAATAAAGGTTAAATAAAAAAAAATAAAAAAATAAAGTCTCTACGCAGTACAATAGGGAATGGTATATATCTCCATGAGAATACATACGCTTCCTTGTAGTAGACGATGAAGCTGATGAGGTCTCTGTAGTCTGGTGGTCGGTAGCGCTCCCAAGTCAGCTTGATCCGGTTACTCATCGTGCTGTTGGACTTGAACTTCAGGATATGACTCTCACCTACAAACACAAACCACACCTTAGATCAGTAGTTCCCTAAGTGGTGTGTGGTAGTCCCCCCGCCCCTGCCAAAAAGGAATTCAGTCCGGCTTTCAACTTACTCTTGAAAGTTGTAGCTAATAGTAGAATGCGCAAGATGCTATCTCCCTCATTAAAATGCAAATCAATTTATAACATTTTTTGTTGTTGTTATTCTGTCTCTCACTGTTCAAATAAACCTACCATTAAAATTTTAGACTGATAATTTATTTGTCAGTGGGCAAACATACAAAATCAGCAGGGGATCAAATACTTTTTTCCCTCACTGTATATATTTTGTAAATATACAGTACCAGTCATAAATTTGGACACACCTATTCATTCAGGGATTTTTCTTTACATCAAAACTATGAAATAACACATATGGAATCATGTAGTGACCAAAAAAAGTGTTAAACAAATCAAAATATATTTTATTTTTGAGATTCTTCAAAGCCACCCCTTGCCTCGATGACAGCTTTGCACAATCTTGGCATTCTCTCAACCAGCTTCATGAAGAAGTCACCTGGAATGCATTTCAATTAACAGTTGTGCCTTGTTAAAAGTTAATTTGTGGAATTTCTTTCCTTAAAGCGTTTGAGCTAATCAGTTATGTTGTGACAAGGTAGGGGTGGTATACAGAAGATAGCCATATCTGGTAAAAGACCAAGTCCATATTATGGTAAGAATAGCTCAAATAAGCAAAGCGAAACAACAGTCCAGCATTGCTTTAAGATATGAAGGTCAGTCAATACGGAAAATGTTAGTGCTGTCTCAAAAACCATCAATCACGGTGATGAAACTGGCTCTCATGAGTCAGTTGGAGGTGTCCCTTTGGATGTATTTCAAGGCCTACCTTCAAACTCAGTGCCTCTTTGCTTGACATCATGGGAAAATCAAAAGAAATCAACTAAGACCTCAGAACAAAATTATAGACCTCCACAAGTCTGGTTCATCCTTGGGAACAATTTCCAAACGCCTGAAGATACCACGTTCATCTGTACAAACAATAGTATGCAAGTATAAACACCATGGGACCACGCAACTGTCATACCGCTCAGGAAGGAGACGCACTCTGTCTCCTAGAGATGAACGAACTTTGGTGCGAAAAGTGCAAATCAATCCCAGAACAGCAGCAAAAGACCTTGTGAAGATTCTGGAGGAAACAGGTACAAAAGTATCTATATCCACAGTAAAATGAGTCCTATATCGCTCAGCAAGGTAGAAGCCACTGCTCTAAAACTGCCATAAAAAAAACGGTTTGCAAATAAATTCTCAAAAAATCCTACAATGTGATTTTCTGGATTTTTTTTCTCATTTGCTCTGTCATAGTTGAAGTGCACCTATGATGAACATTACAGGCCTCTCTCATCTTTTAAGTGGGAGAACTTGCACAATTGGTGGCTGACTAAATACTTTTTTGCCCCACTGTGTGTGTGTGTGTGTGTGTGTGTGTGTGTGTGTGTGTGTGTGTGTGTGTGTGTGTGTGTGTGTGTGTGTGTGTGTGTGTGTGTGTGTGTGTGTGTATATATATATATAAAAATTGTCAGATTAATCAGTATCAGCTTTTTTTGGTCCTACAATAATCGGTATCGGCATTGAAAAATCATAATCAGTCGACCTCTAATACACACTATATATATTTTACAGACACAATCTATTTTACAATAGTTATATTTTGTTTGTTTCTAGTCCTGTCCTTCCTCTACCCTCAACCTCTCCCATCGGTTTCTGATGTCTATCCAGTTTGATTTCTATCTGCCATATATTTTTAATTGTGCTGTTTCACAAAAGTTCTGAACCCCTGTCTTATATAATCTTCTCACAACACATACAGAAAACTTAGTTGTGATAACAGTGTTGCATTAGATTAAGGCTTCTTATTAAATCACATAGGTGTACTCACAGCTTGCTCTGTCTCCATTGTTGCGGAAATCGCCCTCCTCAAACTTCTCAGTGATGTCAGTCTTCTCCCACATATTGTGGATCTCAGACATGCAGAGTTTGGGGTTGAAGCGGAAGGATAGCCTCCCAGCCCTGATGGTCAGGTTGTGTTGGGTCCAGTCCCACAGGTACTGCAGGCGCTGGTTGTCAATGGCAGAAAAAGCATACATCCTGAGGGGAGACAACAGACAGGTGTTAACTTACTATCACACCTCGCAGCTGTGCTGACATAGATGGGACCAAACCACTTTTTAAATCAGTCAATTTATTTACTTTAAGCACACAATAGAGCACTGAGGATAAAGTCGTCCAAATGTTGTAGAGTGGTTGGCCTAGTTTTCCATCTGGTGGATATGTAAAGTGTTAAGAGGAGAAGACGTCAGAGCGGATTGTGTTTCAGTGTGCGTGGGTGTGTCTGTCTAACACTGGGCTGTGCACACAGAGAGGGCCAGAGATGAAACAGAGCGACTCAGAGCCTCTCAGCTACATGGAATACCTTGGGAACGAGCGGAATGCCAGCCCTTCTCTAGAGCATTGCTCGCACTGTAACTCTAGCCTGGGAGAGATGACAACAAGAGACCTGAGAGGCTTTCCCACGACCCTCCTGGTCATCTCCAGAAACACTCTCCCTATCTCAGACAGGGGATAGGACCCTGGTGATGTCATGCTACAGCCAGAATAGGCTGGTACACCTAGGTTTCCATTCAGATAGAGCCCTCTGGGCACAAACTGCTTGAATCAACATTGTTTCAATGTAATTTGTCAGCGTATTGTGACGTGGAATCTACGTGGAAAACAATGCACATTTGATTTTTTTTAAAGTAATCAACTGCTGTGTTTACTGTGAAATTTAAACCACAGGATTATGTCATCATGGTAACCAAGTTTCAACATAGACGATGTCAGACCTTCATTGTTATATGCACTACAAATTAATAATTGATATGTTGGATTCACATCTCCATTTCAACCAAAAATACAAGTTAAAGAATAAGACTAAATAAAATAACATGTTATTTAAAGTGCATTTTAAGTTTTCTTTTATTTGATTTAGTCCTATTGGTTAACTGAGAAGACATGAATCTAACATATCTATTACTAATTTATCGACAACTGGAATTGCTTTTTAATAACCAAATCTCTATTTTTGATGTAAATGGCATGTTATAGAAGGGTCCAGAGTCCAAACACTTGTTTTCCATCTTCTCCTTGTTTTTGAGAAACTTACCCGAACCAGCGATTCACTTCCTCATCCTCGTTGTGCATTGCTCTGAAAAAACGAACAAATGCTCCAAAAAGACCCAAATACATCCTTTTAGAAACAGAAACGCTCTAAGTATAGTGATGCGGGACTTTAGATGAAATTGTGTCATTCCGAACTTTATCCTCAACGTTATATTACATTTTGTGCGACTCAAGCTGTTTCCCCTATCCAGCTGTTCCATTCTCTGTGTAGGCTGCTGCGAGAATGGACAGAGGTATCGCTCAAGTCACAACAAAATGGAATATAAGTTGCGGATAAAGTTTGGAATGACGCAATTTAATGTGTACAACATTTAAAGACCTGCATCACTATACTGAGAGCCTTTCTGTTTGTTCATGTTTTTCAGAGCCCTCGTACTGCACAATGAGGATGAGGAATTAATTGAATCACTGGTTGGGCTAAGTTTCTCAAAAACAAGTGAAATAGCGGGGTGAAAAATGTCTGGACCCTTCTATAACATCCCATTTACATACATTTTTTAATTCTAAATTTAAATTCTCCTTTAAAGCTAGACTAAATCAGTGGCACAGATAGAACTATCCAAGCAGAAGATAGATCTCCTTCTAATGTTGATATCTTATTGCATTGACAACTAAACCCAATTCAATATCACTTTTGATATAGAATATATATATATAGCCTATTAACTTGCCGAAAATTTAACAAATTATAGGTACATGTCTCCACCAAAAATAACAGTTAAATAATAGGATTAAGCCAGTGGCTCAGCTGGAACTATCCAAGCAGTAGATATGCCTCTTTTAAACGTTGATATTTGGTTGTGTTGTCAATCAAATACAATATTACTTTTGTAATACAGTAAATAGCTTAAAGTTAAGGCTATCTTAAAAACGAATGCAACATTCAACATTAAAATTAGTAAAACTTCCTCGGCCACATTTTGAAGTTGCTGTAACTATACCTTTCTTATGTAATCATATAAAGTGACCACGTGCATGTTCAAGATAGCATGCACAATCGCTGTCATATTCTGCACAGAATCGTGAATAGCATTGATCACTTGCACCATGTGCTTTTAATGTAACTTCAACTGTAATCCAGTTCTTTGATTCTGCTATTAGATTAAGCACAGTGATATTCATCTGTTTATAAATAAACAAAATATCTGACATTGTATTCCCATTTGAACTTTTCTGTGCTTTTAAATGGTTGGAAGCACAGTGATAGACATTTGGGTGACAACTGAATCAAAACACTGGCTTTGTTTTCTGATTGGAATTTGGTTGTGTTTTTAGATGGTTGAAAGCACAGTGATAACACATTGGAACTTCAACAAACTTTTGGCTGCCTTTTTGAGTGAATATACTGTAGGTTGTAATCTCATTGATCAACGTCTCAACCAAATAATACCCAATTATCCACATTGAAATAACATGGTGTGCCCAGTGGGATAGTTCATCCACCTTTTCATTATATAACTTGGAGAGGTGCCTTGTTATGGTGGTTTTGTGTGAATTCCTTTGTACTGTAAATGTTATGGCTGGTAGCCTCTACTCATAAATAAATCATGAGTGAAGCATTCAAAACCTGCTGGGATACATTTGACATGAGATAGATTCCAAAAATCAATTTAAATCATCCATGTGTCAATTTTCCTGTTCAAAAATATGGCTGAAGCCCGCTGATATTGGAGTGACAACATCTTTCCTCTCTAGGCTGTGGTTCAAGGCTGACACGTCCCCAAACACATCTCAGACTCAGAGAGTAGCCTGCCGTACCCTTCCATGAGCTCCTCCCCGTTGATGTAGCGCAGGCTCTTGAGGAAGGAGAGCGATCCCAGTGTGTGGGAATGTCGGATCCTCACATAGCCTGTCACTGTCTGGATCAGCCCCATGAAGCTCTCCAGCTCTGAGGCAATGTTATCTGGGGAGAGGAGAGAGTCAGCAAACACTAGTCAGACACAACAGCCAGTGTGTAAGAACCACAGCCCTGAATACATCAAATCCCACAGGCAACTATATGACTATACTATATGACTATACTATATACTATACTATATGACTATACTATATGACTATACTCAATGCTCTAGAGGAGAATAACCCTGGCTCCAGCAAATCCAGAGTTGTACAAACGTTTTCATATCTAAAGATAAGCTGTAAGTCACTCTGTCAAGTTGAGCAAATAAATAGCATAATAGCATAATGTGATAATTGGTTTGGGGCACAGAGAAGGCAGCTGATGTAATGTTGACTCTGTGGCCCACACTAGCTCTCCCAGTGGCCCCGTGCTCAGTGTTCCCCTCCCAGTCTCTGGGGAGACAGACAGACTGAGTGGTCCTGGTTACTGGTACTGGTACTGGTACTCACTGCCACGGCGGATGTTGATTTGCAGGTTGCCTTTGATGACTGTGCAGCCCATTAGAGACTGAGCAGCATCCACTGAGTCGATGGTCTTGGAGTCGCAGATCTTATCACACAAGCCATCACAGGCACTGCAGAACATACTGTGACTGAGGGAGAGAAAGGAGGGGGAGAGAAGAGGGAAAACATTCAAGAAATTACCTTAACTAAATAAAACTTTTTTTAAAAAGACAATTTCCAAGAAACGTAATTAAGACGCCTCACCCCAACTCACCTTAAAAACCCCAAACTTCCAGAAGTAAAAATGAGTCTTAATTTTAGCTTTCTAAAATACAAGGACACTTTCTTTGTGAACGATGTATTTTTTACGAGTCCTCATATGAACCCATGGTTTCATGAGAAAATTACTCACTAAACAGTCCTAAAGACAAAACAAGACTGATAAGGTAAAAAAATACAGCAAGTTGTTGTTTTACGTCATGAATCTTGTTCTGTAGGCAGCTCTGCAGTGGTCATTAGCTGGCACAGCCACAATGTCATCAAATCTTATATAAACCTAACACTAACCTTAACCTTAACTTTAAACACACTGTTAACCCTAATGCCTAACCCTAACCTTAAATTAAGACCAAAAAAACACATTTGTGTTTTCATGGATTTTTACAATATAGCCAATTTTGATTTCGCTCAGTGCTGCCTCCGGGTCAAGACTCATGACGAGGCCTGTGGCGGTCAAGAAATTTAGTCAGCTGGTGATTGTCAAGCAAATAACTATTGGTCTCACTGTAATTGACAGTGAATTAACATAAACACATTTAGCATCTCCTGGCTTCCACAAATTTTATTTTACCTTTATTTAACTAGGCAAGTCAGTTAAGAACAAATTCTTATTTTCAATTACGGTCTAGGAACAGTGGGTTAACTGCCTGTTCAGGGGCAGAACAACAGATTTGTACCTTGTCAGCTCGGGGGTTTGAACTTACTAGTCCAACTCTCTAACCACTAGGCTACCCTGCCGCCCCATATAGCCTACAAGCCATTGATATCAAATATCATATTTGTGCGCTCATGTGGCTATTCTGTGTTGAGCGGTTAACAAAGAAATAGGTACTCCTATATGCTTAATTTAGAGATATTAATGTAACTTTAGTTGTTCTACAAACGTTGGGCTGTATGTTTAGATTTTTGTAAGGCTGCATGATGAGATTCTAATGATGATTTGAAAAAAGTCGCTTGAAAGGCATGAGCTCTGCTTAGTTTTTGCGCAGGCTGTACACACTCCACTCGCATTCACAATTTGACAAACACTTGATAATGCCTCGAATTTCACGGCGGTATCCCCTTTGTGGCCGTAATACACCCTAAAAAACAATCGGTGCCTTTTGAGGCCCGGAGTGCTGCGTAGTGCCCTTCTCCCTGAGTGCTGCGTAGTGCCCTTCTCCCTGAGTGCTGCGTAGTGCCCTTCTCCCTGAGTGCTGCGCTAGTGCCCTTCTCCCTGAGTGCTGCGTAGTGCCCTTCTCCCTGAGTGCTGCGCGATCCAAAGCACCTCACTCACATGGCTCTCGTCGTGCTTTCTCACAGGCTACAAGTGAAGACAGACACATCAGGGACGGAACTTTGCGCGTCCTTAACCAATTCCAAGGTGCATATTGAAGATATTGAAGAACTGTCCACATTTACTTTTCGTCAGCCAACAAGATGAGTAGGCCTAACGAACACCAAAAGTACTAGCCTATGTCAATCCACTATCCCCCATAGTACAAAAGTCAACCTTTTTCATTCTGTGCAAGAAATAAATATTCCAAACGTAGTCTGGGACAGTTAATGCATCCACTAGCATAATTTAAAAAAACGTTTTTTTTTTTAAAGTAATATGGCTGACGAAACAGAACAGAATGTTTAGCTTAAAATGTTGATAAACTACGAGGCTATTTCTTCACATTATAAGCGCAGCAATACGCACGTGGCAGTAGGCCATAAGCGCATATGTTCCATTAGTGCGAAAACACCATTATCAAAAGATACCGCAAATGCAATTATGCATGTAATGCATTTATTATTAAGGTGCATTTTTATGGTGAAAATGATCTTCTCCAAACTTGAAACTCACGCACTGCTTATGTGTGCCAGTTAGGCTATAAACCCTTTGTAAAGCAGATTAAGGTGATTAATTTTGTCCACTTTAGTTGTGATACAAACCTTATCAAAACATATAGGCCTATGGGCTAGGCTACATGAGGTGTGCGACTATGATTCGAAAAAGTCACAAAAAAAGGTTTCTTATGCTGGGCATCATTCACAAGTGATAATATTTAATTCACAAGTGATATGTTAATATTGTCACTCATCAGACTATTCGTGATTTAATCTTGTCTTTAAATATACAAAATAATATATGTGTAAAATTTGTTTTGATTTAGAATGGACCATTATCATGCACCTGTATAAATGCACTTAAATAGCGAATGGAGGACGCTTTTCCTGTGGTTCATTTTCATGCCAGCCAGGTAGGCTATACTCCTGTTGTAAAGATAAACAATGTGCTTAATATTAGGAAAGTTGAGAAATAAATATAGTAGGCCTAGTCTATAGAAAGCTGATCGGATACTCCTCTTTTTATTAGAGGCCATCATTCTGTTTTTTTTTTGCACAATTGCATAGGGCTCTCATGAAGTGTTTGATTACATTTTTGATTACCTTTGCATTGATGTCAGAGTGATTAGAGGGACAATAGAGTGCTGAGTACCAGGTTTGGTAGGCTACTAATGACCATCAGCAGCTTCAGAGCCTGGAGAAACGAATTACTGGGACTAAACAGTCACGTGGAAATTGACTGCCTTCATGACTCGTGACCGCCGGTGTGGCGGTAATAACGTCACCGCAACAGCCCTACTCAATATGATGAAACCTGCAACAAAGACTCAACATGGAAAGTTTGGAGAATGAAAAATCTAAATACGGATTAAGTTACCCTGAGACATTAACAAAGATATTCTCTTATTCAAACTTAATGATGTCAAACGGGGAAATGTCAAACAATGGAAATGTTCTGAGTTACAGCACTGCTATGATAAATCCCTCCTGAACGCATTCAAGCAATGTTCAGAAAGTCCCTTCTGTATCTGATGTTTACATTTATGCTTGCTACAGTATGACTACACCCTACGGGCCCGGACCTAATTTACGGAAATTCCCCAATGGATTAGTCTAGTTTACTGAGTACTGAGGTGAGCATCTTCCTCTGATTCAGAATTACCTGGAAAGTCCACAGGCTTCAATAATTCATGACGGAACATTACATTCTGCCCGAAGCATGTTTAGCTCTGAAGCTTCTCCTTGGAGAGGTAGCCTAGCGGTTAGAGCAGGGGTGTCAAACTCATTCCACGGAGGGCCGAGTGTCTGCAGGTTTTTGTTTTTTCCTTTCAATTAAAACCTAGACATTCAGGTGAGAGGAGTTCCTTACTAATTAGTGACCTTAATTCATCAATCAAGTACAAGGGTGGAGCGAAAGACTGGAGACCCTCGGCCCTCTGTGGAATGAGATTGACACGTGGGTTAAAGCATTGGGCCAGTAACTGAAAGATTTCTGGTTTGAATACCCGAGCCAACAAGGTGAACAAATCTGTCAATATTCCCTTCAGTAAGGCACTAAACCATCATTTGCTCCAGGGGCGCCATACTACTATGGCTGACCCTGTACAACAACACATTTCACTGCAACTATCTGGTGTATGTGACAATAAAACACATATTTTTGTTTTTAAGAATGTTATCTCTTAAAGGACCAGGCGGAGGAGGTGTTGAGATAGAGGTTAATTATTCAGAAGACATCTGCATGGGGATTCGTAATGCAACAAAACACACACTGCCAGAAAGTCACCCCACAATCAATATGTCAGAGGACTGTTTACAGTAACAATGACTGGAGTGAAATCATGATATTACTCAATATAATACTGTAGACAACCCATAACCAGGACCATGCCTGATACTGGGGAGCCCTTGAGGTGAAGTGTGATCTCTACTGTCTTACTTATTGCTCTCATTGCGTGTGAAGCCTGATGGACACTCAGGCATGCACTCCCCTCCGTGGATGACAAAGTGAAAGTCACCGGCCAGGTGCACATGTTCACACAGGTCCATGGTGATGCAGCGCCAGCCCTCAAACTTGTAAGTGTCTCGTGGGCAGTCCTGCACGCAGCGGCCCTCATGGTAGTAGTTTAGGCAGGCTGCGCAGGCCATGTCGTCGTCCGGCTCCGTACAGCTTCCCAGGCACTGGGCATGGCAACACTCACCACCGTCCGTACATGCCCGCCGCTCACACTTCTTCTCTGGGCACACTGGGCAAAACAGACAGAAAGAAACAGGTTAGTGGGTCAGAGTAAACAGTCACCATATTACTGTAGGTCTGGATGACAGGGTCTGAGTAAACAGTCAGCATATCACTCTAGGTCTGGATGACAGGGTCAGAGTAAACAGTCAGCATATCACTCTAGGTCTGGATGACAGGGTCAGAGTAAACAGTCAGCATATCACTCTAGGTCTGGATGACAGGGTCAGAGTAAACAGTCACCATATCACTCTAGGTCTGGATGACAGGGTCAGAGTAAACAGTCACCATATCACTCTAGGTCTGGATGACAGGATCAGAGTAAACAGTCAGCATATCACTCTAGGTCTGGATGACAGGGTCAGAGTAAACAGTCACCATATCACTCTAGGTCTGGATGACAGGGTCAGAGTAAACAGTCACCATATCACTCTAGGTCTGGATGACAGGGTCTGAGTAAACAGTCACCATATTACTGTAGGTCTGGATGACAGGATCAGAGTAAACAGTCAGCATATCACTCTAGGTCTGGATGACAGGGTCAGAGTAAACAGTCACCATATCACTCTAGGTCTGGATGACAGGGTCAGAGTAAACAGTCACCATATCACTCTAGGTCTGGATGACAGGGTCTGAGTAAACAGTCACCATATTACTGTAGGTCTGGATGACAGGATCAGAGTAAACAGTCACCATATCACTCTAGGTCTGGATGACAGGGTCAGAGTAAACAGTCACCATATCACTCTAGGTCTGGATGACAGGGTCTGAGAGGAAACACACTAATGGAGTTAACAGATAAAGCACTGATCACTCTAATTAGCTTATATACAGTGTCAAATTACAATAAATTCAAAGGTTTTATACTGGAATACATTTATGAGCTTCTTTCCCTGGAGAGGATAAAGGGTTAAATGTGTTAACTATTATTAGACCTATATCAAGTTCTGAGGACAGGAGTGAGGATGGGTGGCATGATGAGACTCTGATTAAGCTGGACGGTGTGTGTGTGTGTGTGTGTGTGTGTGTGTGTGTGTGTGTGTGTGTGTGTGTGTGTGTGTGTGTGTGTGTGTGTGTGTGTGTGTGTGTGTGTGTGTGTGTGTGTGTGTGTGTGTGTGTGTGTGTGTGTGTGTGTGTGTGTGTGTGTGTGTGTGTGTGTGTGTGTGTGTGTGTGTGTGTGTGTGTGTGTGTGTGTGTGTGTGTGTGCATGCCTAGCCTGTACTGTGCTCGTTGGAGGTCGAGGAGAGGCAGGCTTTAGGATTAGTGGGCTGTAAAATGGTAATCGCTGAGCAGAGCTGGGGAGCTGGAGAACGCTCTCAGAGAGGAAGTGGTGTGCCGTCAGGGCGTTGAATGTTTGCGCAGGGCCCCACTCTGCTCTATGCCAGCCTTGTTAGTAAACTGCAGAGCTGGCCCCACTACAGATAAATATTATTGCTGTTTGGGACTATTAAGGGAATTCTATGGAGGGTGAAGAGAGAGGGGGGAGAAGTAAAGCAGTTGTATCGCCAGTAGATGGATTGCCGTTGACTCCAGGAGCAGAGGAGGGCTCCAATCAGACTGAGCTTCTCTGATACTACATCTACATGGCAGTTGGGGAGCAGACCTGGACCAGGTCCCACTGACAAGAACCTGCCGATGGACAGTGCACCCATACCAGATTACAGTGCACCCCTTTATTCAAGTGTAGATTTTATTAAAGCAGCTACCACCCAAGACAAGAGCAAAAAACTGCAGCAAAGAAAAACCCTCAGCTGATAGATCACTTTCAGTCAATTGCTTGAGAAACAACATTTCATTGGTTTACCAATATTGTGCAAAAAGACTGGACAAAATGATGTTACTTACAGAAATCAGAACTCCAGATTAGCTTCCAAGACATATGAACTTCCTTCAAGATCGTGAGAAAATCAACAGCAAGACAATTATGTGGAGAACACTGGCATGTTTCAAATTAAGATTTTAGCTTCACGAATAACAATTGTCAGTGTTTACTGAGGATAGCAAAGGGACTAAACCACACAGAAATGTGGTATCAATAACACCAGCATTACCTCTGGTTGAGAAATGCACTGACGTTGGTTACAATGGTGGGAAAGACAGGCTTCAAACAGTTCATTTGGAGTTGCTGCCCTATGAACTCTATACATGTAATGTGCCTGTAATCAGCTCTGACCATCCGCCCAGGTATTAAGTCTATGCTGTTAGATGTTTAGACCTAAGTGCTATTAACCCATAGTTATCCTGTGTATTATAATCCTTATGTATTATTTGGTGATGTTGTCCCTGGCAGGGGAAGAGGAGGTGAGGTGATTCTGTCTAGTGAGGAAACTCTGTAGTTATTTATAATGTATCAAGTGCCACCTGAGTTTGGACAGGAAAGGCAAAAATACTTTATCAGGGGCCCCAGGTATGCATGAGGGAAGGTGAGGCAGCATGTCCCCATGGTAACTGAATGACAGGAGCTCTAATCTGGAGGCCAAGGGAAGTCTACTACATAGAGACAGGCCTGGGTGTGGGCCCAAGTGAATGGATGTGGAGGAGCTCTTGGTGATCTAGTGCTTTTTTACAAATGATCATCCCCTGTCTGAAGAGGAACTAACTCCAACTGAGAATGCCACCGAGCGACACGATGACACTCCTGGTTCCTAGGCAACGGCCTCTTGGTGCCGAGCCCTGCAGGCTGGGGGACACACAACCACACTCACACGACACGTCTCCATCATTCTGTCTGTTCATTAGCCTCCGCACTAATAGGAAAATCCACCCATTGGGTGTTTATTGGGGTAATTAATCTGCATACTGACATATAGAATGATTATTGTATTAGGTCAGAGGAGGCTGGTGGGAGGACCTATCGGAGGATGGGCTCATTGTAATGGCTAGAATGGAATAAATGGAATGGTATCAAACATATAAAAAATATGGAAACTACATTTAACTCCATTCCATGGATTCCATTCCAGCCATTACAACGAGCCCGTCCTCCTATAGCTCCTCCCACCAGCCTCCTCCATATTAGGTGTATACTGGGTGTGGTGCAGAGAAAGAACTAGAAAATGAAAGAGAGAGAGAGTGTGTATAGTAGGAGTGTTTCTTCGATATGTGTGTTTGCTTGTGTAAGATGTGTCTGGTGTCAGAAGATCAGCGGTGCTTTATGAACCAGGGGAGAGAGGGAGTGGGGCTGCTAAACTAATCTAAACATGAATATTTCATGCTGCTTTAGCAAACATCTGTGTAAGTGAAGAAGAATGTGACAATGCACTACAGCAATGTTGCAAAGCAAACAATTCATACTCCCACAGTACCAACTAGCCTAGTGCTTCTCTTCTTCACAAGGGAGGAGACTCATCATTCCCACTCTTAACCATTTCTCAAATAGTTGAGATTCTTTCTCACATTTGGTCAAATCACAAGCTGAACATACAAGAGGTGAAATTAGTCATCAAACATTCCATTAGAGTTCTGTAACCAACAGAAAATGCAAGTTTTTTTTTTTTTCAATAGAAAAATAAAAATCAGCTATTTGGTCAAAAGAACACAGCATGATCCTTCTTAATTCTGCTGATATCTTTAGCCAAGACTTGGGCTCATCACTCTATTTATTGCCATCCATTATTACTAATCCAATAATCACCTTTAACACACAGGATTGATTGAAAACCTTTTCTAAACCATAACACAGGATTGGTGTGTTGGAATGAGTATGGGTGGTAAATGAGAACTGCACTTCCTTAAATAGCCATATGGCCCTTTTATGAGCTATATATAGATGGACAGTTCCTTGTTCCAATTCCAACTCTCTAACCAGGCTCTAGCTCAATGCTCCATAAATACTTAGCCATTCTGGACCGAGCCCATGAAGACAAAAGCATTCATTTAACTAGCCTATCCAATACCAACACATACTAGGCATTGATCTAGAAGTTGAATCCCATGATGGAGGTGAGCAGAGAGAGAGAGAAAAGCAGAGAGAGGGAGAGAAAAACTGGAAGCCATTCATTTTTTGGAATTCCACCAAAAGGGGGCAGCCCAGACAAGCTCAAAGGGGCCTCGTTAGGAGAGGTTCCGCATCATTTGAACAGATCCCTCAATGAAGAGAAATTACAAACATGTATACCTTTCGCTGGGAAGAAGAAGGGGTAGCTGCTGCCTCACAATCCATATAAGTCAAGACAATTTCCCTGTGTGACCAAACAAAATGTGGTATCAAGAATACAATCCTATATTTATAAACGCTCCAAGTGCAGCCAGCCTATTTCCACGCTGCTCTGCTCTACACACAGCTATGCATGGCATCGTGGGTTTCCACTGCTTCAGAGGAAAGGGAAGGGACCACCAGATTACCTAACAAGAAATGCACGACTGATCAGAGAGTATGTCTTATCAGTTTAGTTAGTTAGGCCCAATAGTCCTTATCAGGACGTAATGGTCTATATTGCAAAGTATTGTATATATAGGCAATTTCTGTATATCAATGAATTGAGGATAAAATGTAAATAGATACAGTGTAAATAATGCACTTACTGTTATCTTTAAATTAGTAACTCAAGATTGATTATGATACTGGAATAATCAATGCCAAACACTGGGCTCCGATAAGATTGTATGGCCCCATTAAGAAAGCTAAGATAGCGGTATGTTGTGGTTGTGCCCAGTCATGTGTGACTGTCAGTAGAGGAGAGAGGCTTCGAACAGCTGACAACACACTCCTGCTGCAGAGATCCAGAGGGTTGGGGAGTGGGTGTTGGGGTTATTTACCACACTCTCATTTCTGCACAATCTCTCCCTCCTAGAGAAAACTGACAGGTCAGACGCCATAGACACTGCAGCTGACCAGCCTGCCCCTGCTGCAGGCAGCAAAATTACTGCAATGTAAGGAGCGGCACGGTCCATCTCCTCTGTAGTAAACAACACAATGAACACAGAGATAGCGACTGAGTCGGCTCCCCACAGAGACAATCACACATTCCTGTACCCTCAATAAACAGAGAATGAACGAAGAGCTACTGTCACAACAGTGCTGTAACAGACTGGAAAACTTACATGCTGTTTAAAAGCCCATTGACCCACTTGGATGTTTTTCCTGTGACATGTTGTTTGCCTGTGGTCTGAAGTCAGTGGAGTATACAAAGAATATCTATCCGTTTAGTAATCAAGGAGTAGAATGTAAATCCCTTTGTCCTCTTCACCAACATACAATAACACACTTCAGGAGACTATGAAGAAATATAAAAGCTTGTTATGACTTGACTCAAATACTGTATATCATAAATCCTGGATATATTGTAGTGGGCTATGGATGTAGAAGAAGAATTAGAATGCTTGTTTTGCTGCAGGAATGTGACTGCAGGGCCAGGATGCCGATAAGTGATCTGAGACAAACGGAGGTTTGCTGACACGCAGCATCTGCATCAGAGAGAGAGCGTCAGATCCCTGCATCGAGAGGACTCGCCTTGCTTGGCTGGTGGGGGACATGCGATGGGGAGCTGTTGTGAATCTGCGATCTTGGGTTTAGTAGCCTATGGGAACATCATGTGTCTCCCCCCACACGACAACGCCCCCTCCCCTCTCTCTCTTTCTCACCCTGTCTGTCGGTCTGTCACAATATGCTCTGCTCCGTTCTGATCTGAAAAGGAGAGGTTTCAATTGATGCCTGTTTTTCTCCCACATGACGCTTCGTTGATCGGGAGAACAACATTTCTCCGTTTGACATTTATAATCCTAATATTTTATCACAGAGTTTCAGTTTTTCTTAAAAGACTGATCCTTGCAGAGAGCATTATGCACCACAATCCTCCTCGGGGTTATTTGAATGCGTGGCATGTCGCTCTAGCCAAGGTGCTTGCGTCGGCTACTACAGTGTTTACATCTGGGGAGACTAGTGACGCATTTGCAGCCCACACGCAACGATGCTGCAGTGGAATAGTAGCCTATTCTATGTGCATACCTCTACTGCTGTATTTGCTATCTCACAAAGTCATAAGGTGAAGGTAAAATAATCAAACTGGATACAGATTCAAAGGAATGTAATTTAAAGCCATGAAGATGGCAAAATGTGAGGTGATCATATAACTTTTTGATTTTTATTTCAACTGATCTATGCTTTTCAAGGCCGATTTAGATTACCTCTAGAAACATATATATATATATATATATATATATATATATATATATATATATATATATATACTGTAGTAATAACAAAAATAACTGTTATTATTATACACATTGGATTATTATTAGTATAAGTATTATTTAACATATTTTTCTAATCATAAATATCCAATTTACCAGTGTCATGAATAGGATGTAGGACAGACTGTTTGGAAATAATTCATTATTAAAGGGGGAGGAGTTTGAGGGGTGTAACTGGGAGAGATTTCTTGTGGACCAATAGCAGGCTTGAAGGGGCGGTTCTGGATGATTGACATGTTATTGAGTCTGGAGTAGAGATGGTAAACAAGTCCTCTCTGGTGAGGGGAGTGGGAGCTGTAACCATGGTGATTAAACATGCCCTTTTCAGCATGCAGTGTCTTTATTCCTTCAGGAAAAGCCTGAAAATATGTTGTTTGATACGATACAATACAATATTACTCTCCTAAACCCAATAGGTCAGTCCTCTTTGTTGTAGAGGGTGTTATTTTGCTTTCGCTGGAACAAAACCAAGATCTTTGTATTTCATCTGACCTGGAAACACCTACATCTGTGGCAAATCAAATGTACCATATGTTTGATCAGATTGGTTATCTCCTTCCTTGCCCTATTAACATAGATTCATTAATGGTTCAAGTAATCTGTACAAGCATCCATTTATTTCATTTTTCAGCCTGCACACCAAGGCCATCTATGAAGGTTGAAAATAGTGAGCTCAATGCTGGCCCCAGCAGTCAGGTACGGTAGCCCCTCATTTTGTATACAGTCAAAGCTCTGCGTCTCAGATTACCAGCAGAGCCAAGAGCAGGAGCAGCAGTCTGCATCTGACTGGCTGTGTAGCTCCCCCCGACCCCCAGCTCCCTGGCCTCCATCAGGCCACATCCTCATCCGGCAACCCGATTCTCCCCTGGAGCCCCCATCGGATCACTCTAGACACTTGTTTAAACCACATCAGCACAGAGAGCCAGGGAGAGGATGCTTCCTACACTAGCACAGCCGAAAGACAAACCGCACAACCAATCCAATACTACTGTTGCTGTTATATTATTTGATTTCACCTATATTTAACCTATTACAGCAAAGAGTTTTCAAGGACTATTTTAAATGGGACAATTTAATCAGATGTTTTGTACACTTAGAGACACAACATCCCCTGCACATTTATGGAGTTACTGTACATGTTTTGCTTTAAACAGTATTTTTCATGGTCAAACTCTGTACAATCTACAATCATTCCAGATCTATTTTTCTCATGCAGACAGCTGCTGACTGGGAGACTAGGCTGGTAAGCCTGAAAAATGTATCTTCAGTGTTTTGCACAAATAGGTGTATGTGAACTCATTCCTCCCAGCCCAGTGTGTTTGGGTCTCTTCCACTCCCATGCACACTAAAGACCAGCACTGTGTTTTTCACTGAGGTATGTGCTGGTCTGTGTGTTCAGGCATGCATGGCATTTCCCATCACCCGCGTTCAGTCACAACAACACACACCCTTCCTTCCACCCTCAGGCCTCAACCCACTGCAGCTGCTGTTGTTATTGATGTTGTTGTTGTGGTGTTCATATGTACTTACACATACAGTGGGGGAAAAAAGTATTTAGTCAGCCACCAATTGTGCAAGATCTCCCACTTAAAAAGATGAGAGAGGCCTGTAATTTTCATCATAGGTACACTTCAACTATGACAGACAAAATGAGAAAAAAAATCCAGAAAATCACATTGTACAGTATATACAGGGAGTCTTTCTTGTCATAATCGACAGATAGTGAAAAAAATCGAATATCTGACCCGGAACCTTTCTGGACCTTAAATGTGTTGTCTTGCGTGAGGTCGTGGGCTTCACAGATGAAACAGCCTAGTCTTCCAGCCCAGTCTCCCTGCCCAGTCTCCCTGCCCAGTCTCTTATCCCAGTCTCCCAGCCCAGTCTCTTATCCCAGTCTCCCTGCCCAGTCTCCCAGCCCAGTCTCCCAGCCCAGTCTCCCAGCCCAGTCTCCCTGCCCATTCTCCCAGCCCAGTCTCTTATCCCAATCTCCCTGCCAAGTCACTTATCCCAGTCTCCCTGCCCAGTCTCCCAGCCCAGTCGCTTATCCCAGTCTCGCAGCCCAGTCTCTTATCCCAGTCTCCCAGCCCAGTCTCTCAGCTCATCCCCAGATACACACAGAGGACACATCTGGATCTTATTTTTAGGCCAAACAGTGGCTTCAGCAGTCTCCCTTATTAATTCAGAAAACTCTCCAAGTTCATCTAAGGAGTCCTCACGGTGGTTCTGGCTGTCTTGAATTGGTGTGTTTGTGAAAAACTGTTCGTGTTCGCTGGCATGGAACACTCTCCTTTTGGTCTTGTTTTCTCATCTGTCACCTCCCAGTGTGACTAACATGCCCACTATGACATTGCTCAAATTCACAACAGTAGAACATTTGATCTCTACTCTGCTCCACTGTAGACCACTTTTAAATCAAGGCGTTTTATTGAGATGCCTGTTTTGTGAACTTCCTTTCTAGACAGCCAGAAAAGTGTATCATGAAATAAACTATGGGGGAATATAGTGCATACTGCATTTCTGTGGTAAACCCATTCACAAAAGAATGTAAAGCCATGTTAAGACTGTCAACAAGAGCAAATCAAATTACTGTCCGTTTTTTTTTCTTCTGGTCAGGCATGATGATGATGACATTATTGGTAGAACACAAACATGGGAAGCATTCCGGCACTCAAGGTTTTATCTGGCAGGGCCAAAGCAGCCATGCCTTCTCCATGGCTTAAACCCACATTAGTATGGGAAAAGGCAAACTCGGAGAGAAACCGGGATTTTTTTTCACAGAATCAGAGGTGTTTCCTCTCACTGTAAGTGACTTCTAAAAATACGTGCGTTCCCAGATCTGCTTCATTAAATGCACTGTGTTTCCTGGCAGCCCTGAGTTGGCTGGCTGACTGGCTGACTAGTTGGCTGGCTGGCTGGCTTACTAGCTGGCTGGCTAGTTAGCTGGCTGACTGGTTGGGGGTAGAACCACCAACCACAGCCTCCCTCCAGATATGCCAGCAGTGAAGAGTCCAACCATCACACCTCTAAGCGCTACAGCCACACACTATGTACTTGTACTATTTCCCCATTTCCAAAAGAGAAGAAACAACTAAGCCCATGATTTCTGGCCACGAGTCTGCATGTTCACCTAAGACATGCCCCATACTTCTACTCGACACATTCTATAGCATATCCCATCTTTTATTCAGATAAATAAGACTCCCGTCACAACATTATCACTACACATGGCCTTTGTCCCCTACTACATTTTGACTGAAGGAGGGATGAGTGACGCACTTCAGTGTGGCTCTGCACCTCCCTATCCCCAGACTGCAGGAGTCAGAGACTAGGAGCATTATAGGGGAACATTGCATCACAACAAAAGCTAATACTAAAACAGGCCAACACCTTGGCTGCAAACCTGTCCTTTTTTCATTAACTGGATTATTACACTGCCTGTAAGTACGCTGTCTGCACAGAACAGAGACTGAGAGTCCACAAGCACAGAGCCAATCAGAGTCTCTGGATTGTGGTGGTTCTGATGCTGCCAAGCCCTATTTTTGTGGATAGCCATCTGCAGCTTTGCGGCAGGCTTCAGTACGATTGGCACACAGCACACACACTTCATCCTGGCACTGCGGCCTGCACACACTCTCTCTGCTGGCACAACATCTGGATTTAAAACGACACATCTGTATTTTACATTTACTTCAAGGAGGCCCTAATCCTGATTAAGCATACAAACATTTACCCTCATTTCAAAAGTGTATGAAGCTGTGTTCATATTAGGGCTCTCCCCGACTAAAAAAATATCTTGGTCCCTCTCGTCATTTTTGTCTTTTTTTTCATCAAACAGTGCGCTTAAAGCATCAGACTAGCTCAGTGCATATACTGTAGTTGATTTGGTTATAACATATAAGATGTGCTTATATATGGAAAAATAGACATTTAAAACATTTCTTGTTCAAATCAACTACAGTATATGCACTGAGCTTGTCTGATGCTTTTAAGTGCACTGTTTGATGAAAATAATGAAGAAACACAAATGACTAGAGGGAGTCTGACCGTAACTGATGTGATTGTGCTGGGCTCTCCTCCCTGCTGCAGTGATCACCACAGAAGATCAACAGTTTATCACGATGTATGTGTTGTTGAAGCTGCAACGTAATTATAGCCATTTCTTTTTTCTTTTTACCCCTTTTTTTCTCCCCAATTGGTAGTAGTTACTGTCTTGTCTCATCGCTGCAACTCCCATACGGACGCAGGAGAGGCGAAGGTCGAGAGCCATGCGTTCTCCGAAACACAACCCAATCTAGCTGCACTGCTTCTTGACACAATGCACATCCAACCCGGACGCCAGCCGCACCAATGTGTCGGAGGAAACACCATACACCTGGTGACCTGGTCAGCGTGCACTGTGACCCGGCCCGCCACAGGAGTCGCTAGTGCGCGATGAGACAAGGATATCCCTGCTGGCCAAACCCTCCCTAACCCAGACAACGCTGGGCCAATTGTGCGTTGCCCCATGGACCTCCCAGTCATGTCCGGCTGCGACAGAATCTCTGGTGGCACAGCTAGCACTGCAATGCAGTGACTTAGACCACTGCGCCACCCGGGAGGCCGATGTTATAGCCATTTCTGACTGAAAAGTTCTGTTACCAAAATCCCAAATTTTTTTAGGAAAAACATTCCTTATTCCCTCAACCCTTGCTCTCTTTATGTGTGACCAGTAGGGCCTAACCTATAGAATATAATAATCACGTCAATAAATAGGTTATAACAAACTCTGAACACAGCAACACATGGGACAGCAAAATGGATGTCGAAACGGAGGAATGTTTACTGGTTGCTTAGGAGGGAAAGGGGAAGTCAGATATGTGGGATACATTTGACTAGTTGTGGAAAATACTGGAGATCAAGAAAAATAGGATAAGGCGCAAAAGCTGCATGCATATTTGTGCCAAGCATACCAGAAAGTCTATTGTAACGTTTTTACATTTTTTTATAAAGCCTACATTATAGCAAAGACTAAAAACACAAAAAATGTAACTATTTATTTATTGTTTACACAATTATTCAAGTTTCACTTTGTTATTTTATTTTAAAACAAAAATCCTTGATAGAATTTAATATCATGAATGACTCGTATGCTGTGTGATGACTAATTCAATGATTTATTTATACAGTAGCCTATTTAAGTATTGAAATATAGGCCTAAGTAAGTTACGGTATTAAGACTAAACCGGATGCACTCTTTTTTTGATAATTTGGAACAGTTTGTGAATGTTGTGGTTGCATGAGGCTTGGTGCTCAAGGAATCAGTAAGCTATTAAAAAAACACTCAAACAGGCAACAGAAGCAGGATCTGTCTCATTTATGTAGATATACTGTATATGCATGATTTATAAAGCCAGGCACATTTAACAGTTAGGATATTGATTATAGACATAATTAAGTTGGGGTTTCCTCTTTCCTCACTTTTCTTAGACAATTAATGAAAAGGCTGTTTTGTTGTCTCCTAACTCAGCTGCTGCCTTCCCCGCATTTGCTAGTTAACTTTGCTATTATGCAAATGGTCAAGGAAAAGATGCTAATTCAACAGTACACTGATGCGTTTCAGAACCGTGGACAGCAACTGCTATCCGATGCGGGAGAAAGCGCATTTGTTATCTCCCGTCTGGATTACTGCAACTCGCTGTTGGCTGGGCTCCCTGCCTGTGCCATTAAACCCCAACAACTCATCCACAACGCCGCAGCCCGTCTGGTGTTCAACCTTCCCAAGTTCTCTCACGTCACCCCGCTCCTCTGCTCTCTCCACTGGCTTCCAGTTGAAGCTCGCATCCGCTACAAGACCATGGTGCTTGCCTACGGAGCTGTGAGGGGAACGGCACCTCAGTACCTCCAGGCTCTGATCAGGCCCTACACCCAAACAAGGGCACTGCGTTCATCCACCTCTGGCCTGCTCGCCTCCCTACCACTGAGGAAGTACAGTTCCCGCTCAGCCCAGTCAAAACTGTTCGCTGCTCTGGCTCCCCAATGGTGGAACACACTCCCTCACGACGCCACGACAGCGGAGTCAATCACCACCTTCCGGAGACACCTGAAACCCCACCTCTTTAAGGAATACCTAGGATAGGATAAAGTAATCCTTCTCACCCCCCCTTAAAAGATTTAGATGCACTATTGTAAAGTGGCTGTTCCACTGGATGTCATAAGGTGAATGCACCAATTTGTAAGTCGCTCTGGATAAGAGCGTCTGCTAAATGACTTAAATGTAAATGTAATGTTATCAAATAATATAATTTTTACCTAAATTGTATATGGTTAAATTACTGTAATATAGCCATATACAATTTCAGTAGCACATGTCTTAGAGTAATGGACTGTGCCATCCCCACAGTCTCCACAATGGATCAGTCCACTCAGGCAGGTGTGACTCAGACAGGTCTTGTACACCATGACATTTCTTTTCTTTTCTTTCAACTAATGAAATCTCAGTCGACTAACAGCCTATCGACCAAACAATCGACCAGTCGACTAAAATGGGTCAGCTCTAGCTCATATTCACTCTGGGCTTCCTCATCTGGATAAAATGGGAGTGCTTTACCTAAACTGATAAGGTCATTAGTGAATTGCTAATCAGACAGCTGATGGATATAAAATCCTAAAATTGTGTACTTGTTTTCCTACTTCACCAGGACCCCGGTGTCCTAACAATTAATTTGAATGTCCTGTCAAGGTAGGAAAACAAAAACCTTTTTTTTTTTTGAAAAGTCTGGACTTTTTTCATGTCCAAATTTGTTAAAATGCTAGGTTAGGGCTAGGGTTAGGTTAAAGGTAGGGATATGTTTAGGAAAAATATAATTTTTAATGGTCAAACATTTTTACTCCCCAAAAAGTACAGAAATGTCATGAAAATAAAGCTGTGTGTGTGTTATAACCCAGATGACAGTACTGTTGTCTTGAGCCACTATTTAACAGAGGTTGTCAGGGGCGATATGTGTGACTGCACAGTCTAGGTCGCAGCCCCTCAGACTCTCTGCAGTTTCTTCTCTTTCCTCTCTCTCCCTCTTCTCTCCCTCCCATTTTCTATTTACTCCCTCTCTCTCGTACGAGCGTGGCCAGGCAGCTGGCACACCCAGACCAGCCTGTGGCGAGAGACATTTTGTTTTGCTGCCCATTTCACTGGCTTTCTTGGTTTCATTTTGTTATGGGGATGCCAGCATGCATCTGCCACCTCTCCGGCTGGCATTCCGATCTTCAAGAGAACGCTGGTGGCCACTTAAGATCTGACATCTGGCAGGGAGCCCTGTTTTCCCACTGTCATTTCATGTTCATATTCTGTTTCTCAGGGATTTATATAGGGGAGGTGTGTGGCTGTTTTTCTTTTAATAAGGGCAAGCCCAGGGTCAACAAGTGCAGTTGTGCCTGGTCTTGACATCTGTCCAGATCGGGAAGAAAGACTATTGCAGCAGTCTGCTCAACTTCACCGAGGACTTTGTTTGGGTTTTAGGCCTCAAGTGTAATGGCCTGCTAAGGTTCTACGCAGCCAGACTGTATCAATAGGTAGGACATGATAACATAGACCAAGTATCCAACACAAAGTACCATTAGCTTCATTTCACATGAAAGAGACTTTCACATCACAGGAATATCAAGGGTTCAATGCTTGTTTTGTTCATTTCATACCTGCCTATATTAAAGCCCAGGGCTCCCTGGCCATTCATGGACACTTGAACAAACATACAGAGCAGAAAAAGGTCTTTAATACTCAATTATTGCCATGTTGACACACTGATAACATTATAGAGGTGTAATCATATTAGAAGATCTACTCCTTTTGTATAGGTTACACAGGAAAGATTTAAGAGTATTATAGCCTCCCCTGTTTTCAATTTGATCATGTTGTATCAAAGGGGCACATCAGAATACAAACAGTACAGACGAGATATTAGCACGCTTCTTTATGCTCCTTTGTTAAAGAGGACAATAAAAACAGCCGGTATGGGTTACGGTGAGCATTAAAAGGCTTTGATTACACGAAGAAGCTATTACATTGCCGTAAACAATGAACTCATAATTGCTTGTCCTCATTAAGCATTGGGTAACAACAGAACCAAATAAGGCTCTACAGTTACACATATGCAGTAGAGTATAAAAAATGTCACTGTTTACAGTCTCTGAACAAATTGGGGGTTACGTCACCTAAGTTTCTCTCCCAGACTGAGTAAACACAGTCGTAGCTTTGCAGTAGAGCTGAAGTTAATCTAAGGTATTATACCACACCTTTTGCACTACTGGCTTCAGATATAAGGTTGAAGGAACAATATAAAGGGCTAAAAGTAAAAAGGGATGTGTGTAGCCTCTGCTCCTATCTAATTCATGGAGAGGGTTGCTGGGAAAAACCCATGTCTCGTTGTTAGTCAGTAAGAGGGGCAAACTGTGAGGTCCCCTGGCTGGCACACGTTGTCTGACACAGGGATCACGGGACTGAGGATAAGGGCCAGGGCCAGAGAAAGCCTGGCCTAGTCAGCCCTCCAACAGTACAAGCAGGCAGCTGATGTGGATGGAGCAGGACAGCTGACAGCCCTTAAACAGTCTGCAGCCCACACTTCCTATTGGCTGTCAGTGACATCATCATTTTATTCCCCCTTTTCAGTCTCTCTCCCTCCCTCCCACCCCCCCAGCAGCTCATATGGCCACCCTAGTGCGAGAGGAGAAATAAGAACAAGGGAAAGAACAAGAGAGAAAAAGGAGAGACAAAGAGAAGTTGTAGGCACTGGTATGAGCATCAGAACTACAAAAGCCCATAATGTAGAAAGGCTTAACTAAACCGTTTTCTCTCTCTGTGCTTCCCCTTGTTTTGATACTGTGCCTCTTGGTGGAGCTGGCTGGTGGTTGAGCTGTGCGAGGCCAGCATTCGTGCGTTGGTGTGGAAAGTGCACGCTCTGTGTGTGTGACACTCACAGGATGTGACATGTGCGCAGGGCTGCAGAGCCCACCCCCAGTGATCGCCCTCTGCCACATCACACTCAGTTAACATTAATGTTCATAGTCAGTGTGGGCTCCCAAGAGTCAGTGTGTGGTCAGCTTGGACAGGGCAGGAGCGCACGCACACAAACACAGCGCTCCTCAATCTAACAACTGGCCAGTACTCCCCAGCTGAAAGTAGATGTGTTATGGTGTGTTAACTTGCTTCAACACCAGCTGAGTTTCACAAAAATATAGTTAACCCAAGAATGAGACAGAGAAAAAGAGACACAGAGAGACTGTGCGACATGTGGGGTTTAGGTGTCTCTGAATCACAAGGATCGATCTCTGTACCAGACAGGTGTCTCTTGTCTGGCGGGGCAGGAAGGGAGAGACAGAGATATGGAGGGATGGATAGGGGGAAGGGGAGGAGTGACTCAGCCAGTCTACTAGGCAGCTCTGCTCTGTTCTGTTCTGAGGCCTGGCCCAACAACCCACATCCCCCGTGACAGATTAGCCCTTAGTCGGATTAAGGAGGAGTCAACTTTAGCTCCACGTAGGAGAGGTGAAATGTCGTCAGAGCACTGCAGGAGAAGTCAAAGGGGCTGCACTGCAGTGAGGAGTGCAGCACAGCGGGGGGCTCAGGGAGTAGGCCGCTGGGCCAGGGGCAGACGGCCAAAGTTCTGCTCCCACTCCACAGGCACACCACGGCACGACACAGGCAACAGTCAGTCAGTCAGTCAGTCAGTCCCTAACCTCTACTGAGCGAGGAGGAGGAGCAGGGGGCAAAAACAAGAGTCCGAGCCACAGGAAGTGCTTAGCCCCCACCACGTCAAACATTAGACTTCCAGAAATGATTGAAACGGAATACCCACGCTCTCTCCCCCAAACAAACAATGGAGCCATTGTGGAATGTTGTGGCACACTCACAGCCAGGGGAGACATAAAGACACAGTTTGAAAAAGGCTCTCCCCTCTCCAAACCCTTTCCCTCTCAGATGGGACATTGACGAGGCCAGGCAATGCCCCAGCCCACTCTGGGGCCCCTGCTCTGAAAAAATATGCCCTTTGTCTTCTTGTCGCCAGAGACCTCACACAGCTCAACAGCCATGCAGGCCCAGGTTCAGCAGCACTACCGCTGCCAACCAGCGGGGGGCTGTGGGGTTGGACTACACCAGATTAGACTTGAGGAGAAAAACAAGCTGCTGCTGCCACTTTGTACTGTTCTACGACAGGGGAATGAGAAGCAGAGTAATGTTACCCACATGATTACATGTGAACAACCGAAACAAAAACGTAGGAAGCAACTGTTTCCTAATCATGGGGATTATTACCAATACCAGACCCCTAGATCCAGCCTGCAATATTATAATAAAGATTCATGGTGTTTTTAGTTACAGCATATTTGTATATGGTCCCTAGAGTATTTAATCTGTTGATGAAAATAAAACAAAATATTTGTTTTCCATACATGATCCCAAAGTGAAAAATTACTCCCAGGTTCTCCAGTCACACTCAAGGTCACAGTGAGTCACTACCAGCCAATCACGTTACACGATCAGACACAATAACAAACTAACAATTCCTCATTGAGTCAACTCAATGGGCTTGTCTGAGATGGAACACTTGTTGGCCACATCAGACTTCTTCTCATTCAAACAATACAGTCTATGGCTTACCTCATTCTGCCTATGGGGCTTTCCCTAACACATTGCTAACTTCTATTTTCCCTTCAATCAAAAGGAGGATATTTTGTTCCACTCAAATGCCAGTGTGAACCTGAAAAAGGAGTCTCCTGCACCTGACCTGGCCTTTCAGCACAAGTCCCAAACCTAGCCTACCACAACCAAGTAACTAATACCCTTTACAGACAGATTTTATGGTATGTTGCCTGTTTTTTTAACCCAATTCATACAGTCCCATTTTTACCACATTCTTGCTGGGATAAGCCTTTTATATCTCCAGTGCACATGGCGGCAAGTTTAGGAGTATAAGTAGACGTGGGCCGATGTGGGTGGACTTCTATTTGAATAAATCCATTGAATATACACCATCACAAAGAAATCTATTATTAATTTGTTTTAGGCAGGTTCTAAGAAACATTATAAGACTAATAAAATGTATTTTGAAAGGAATAGAATGGCATATTTTGGGTTTAATGATCTGTGTAGCCTATAGGTTACATGGCTGTGGTATGCACAGGACATCAACAGTTATTTAGTTCATTAAACAGAAAAGACACACTTAGGCTACCCTGATCACAGTCAACACACATATATTTAATAGTAGGGTAAGAATATAACATAAACAAATATATAATAAAAAAAAAAACGTTTTTAAATACCACACAACTTGCACCACGGCAACGTTTAGAACCACTGTCATATAAAAAAAGAGATATTTTGAAAGAGGCCAAGGCAAGATAATGCTGTTCTTTATCCATGTTTCATCTCTTTCCTACCCTCACTCCACTTTGTTAGGGAGCAGGCTTAGGGTCTTACATTCACAGTTTCTTTATCATGATGCCCATAGAAAATAGGCCTAGTAGCAATCTATATTTTCAAAAGCATGTGAGTCTCGTATTCATATTTTACAACCTCCACAGACTTGGTGAAACAAAAACACAATAATTGATTAAGACAAGTCACAGGCTTTTTGTCAGGAGTAGGTCTAAGCTACTAAGCGACTGCGAGTGAAGAGCAACATAATCCACTTGATAAGCTACATAATATGCTGGCAAAATGTTCTGATCAGGCCTCCCGGGTGGCGCAGTGGTCTAAGGCTGTGCCACCAGACACTCTGGGTTCGAGCCCAGGCTCTGTCGCAGCCGGCAGTGACCAGGAGGCCCATGAGGCAGCACACAATTGGCCTAGCGTCATCCGGGTTAGGGAGGGATTGGCCAGCAGGGATGTCCTTGTCTCATCGTGCACTAGTGACCCCTGTGGCGGGCCAGGCGCAGTGCATGCTGACAAGGTCGCTAGGTGTACGGTGTTTCCTCTGACACATTGGTGCGGCTGGCTTCCAGGTTGGATGTGCGCTGTGTTAATGGGAAGTTGAGAATTCAAGCAGCTTTTCGCAGCTTTTTGTTAAAAATCGCGCAACATTTCAGCGCCCTGCTATTCATGCCAGGAATATAGTATATGCATATGATTAGTATGTGTGGATAGAAAACACTCAGACGTTTCTAAAACTGGTTAAATCACGGCTGTGACTATAACAGAACGTGGGTTTCATCGAAAAGTGCAGGAAAATCTGATCAGTGAAAATGGAAAAAAATATCCATGCGCGACTTCCAGGAATTGTTATAGGTGAACCGGATTAAATGAGGCCGAGGTTGCAGTACCTACAGCTTCCACACGATGTCTAGAGTATTGTAATTTGCCTAGGCTTTGTTTCTTGGTCAAACCGAATCAAGGGAACCGATTCCCTCCGGTCTCCGACCGGATGTTTTGGTTGAGATTTCTCCGGACATTATTTCAAGAAGGACACCTATAGAATTGACGTCGCCTCGTGATCAATTGTATCACTTATTAACGTGTACTAATACCTAAAGTTGCATTACAAAAGTATTTCGAAGTGTTTTGTGAAAGTTTATCGTCGACTTTTTTAATTTAAAAAAATGACGTTACGTTCTAAAACGCTATTTTTTTCCGTTGTTCACACAGTGTTCATAGATCGATATCGAGGCTATATATGGACCGATTTAATCAAAAAAAGACCCAAAATGATGTTTATGGGACATCTAGGAGTGCCAAGAAAGAAGCTTGTCAAAGGTAATGAATGTTTTATATTTTATTTCTGCGTTTTGAGTAGCCCCCGGCTATCGCAAAATCTGTCGTTAGGTGACGGTGCAGTATTTGGGGGATACATGCTATCAGATAATAGCTTCTCATGCTTTCGCCGAAAAGCATTTTACAAATCTGACTCGGTAACTAGATTCACAACGAGTGTAGCTTTAATTCAGTACATTGTATGTGCATTTTAATTAAAGTTTGAGTTTTATCAAAAACTATACGTGGCGCACTTGAAATTTCAGCTGATTTATGTTCCCACCTCGGATCCACGGCCCCAACCAGTTTTAAGAAGCAGTGCGGCTTGATTGGGTTGTGTTTTGGAGGACGCATGTCTCTCGATCTTCGCCTCTCCCGAGTCCGTGAGGGAGTTGTAGCAATGAGACAAGACAGTAACGACCAGCAGTTGGATACCACCAAAACGGGGTAGCATTTTTTAAATTTTAAATGTCAGTGCTAATAAACAAGTCAACCAGACAAGAGGATCGTGAGCAGCACTCACCTCAATTTTTATTTCCACAGCCTAATTGTAGCCCAACCAATATCCAAAGGGAAAATCAATGAAAAGAAAAATCTGATATTAACTGATTTATCAAGGTGAGTCTCTACGCTTGTCTCAAAGCAGTGTGAAACGGTGCTAATATAGTTGACCATGCGGGCAGGCTATTGTTTCAAATGCATTATAACAATTGGATGACTTTGGGACTTTCAGTAAGCAACAATTTGATGAATTCAATTGCATTAGCCTACTTGATTCCAATATTTTCGTCATTCGGTGATGTTTATTCCCACAGTTATTCTTTATGGATCCATCCAGTTGTGGTTAAGAAAACAGTGCATATGGTGGGCTATGAGAAGAGATTGGTAAAGTGACGTAGCTCGCAAAGTTTACAACTGCCCGGAGGATAGTAGTAACGCGCGCTGCCTAGCAACCATCAAGAGCTTAAGAGTGTAGTGTGCAGTGCTTGACTTTGCTCGTTTTCTCTCGCTTGTCAGTTGAGACAGATTTTGTACCAAGTGATATTTCCCCAATGTGTTAAACATTGCCCTGGTTTTGCATTGCTGCTAGTCACATATTAGAAATATATGACTGTTTAACAATGGTATAACAGTGTAGAGACTGGGTGAGATGTCAAATCCCACCTGCTAGATCAATTAGTTAGGTCCTCTAACCTAACAGGCTGTGAGTGCTGGATGGCTGAGCTGGGTTGCAGACAGGGAGCAGATAGCTGCCTGGCTCAGAGAGGAAGTGGGAGCACGCTGCTCAATCTATGATCCATCAATCACACAGAGAGAGAGGGAGAGAGGAGATGGAGAGAGAGGGAGCAAAAACAGGAAACTAGAGACCATATCCTTTAACTAGCACTCAAAAGAAACCCCTCAAAGAGCTGGCTAGGACTTCAGATTTTTCCGGTCAAATTTCCAAGCATTGGTTTCACTTGTGGTGATTTGATTAGAACCACTGGCGCTGTGACCCCTCCGAGAAGAGTTCCCTCTGTCCTGCAGCCTGATGTGGTACCTGCTTCTAGGCTATATCCAGCTACTGCCCAGCCCACCACTACACTGTACTGGGCTTCCAGACAAGTAGGGGTTTGCAGCACTTTGTTTTCAGGAAAGTATGGGTTTGGGGAAAGGTTGGGAAGGGGAGGGATTGATTGTCTGTGTATTCTACAGTGTGGGAGAGAGAGGGGGAACAGGAACACAACCCAGCTGAAGGTTAGGTTAGCACCAGACAGCCTGCAGATCAAAGGCACATTCCAACCTCCCTCTGTAGCTCCAGCCCTATTCTGCCTGCAGGAGGACATTCTTACTGACTACATGTAACACAAGGCACACCTGAAGCATTTTATTACCCGCCCGCCTACCTTCTCTGGAGGGAACTTAGACAGACCAAATAAAAACTTACAACCTGTAGGCGCACACACCTCAGCAGTTGGTGTTTTGATTAATATGGCTTTAACTTTGAATGAGACAATCTCTAAAACAGTGTGCAGAGCATGGTAATGGTGCCAGGGTCTGTTGTTTGTATCCATGGCCTCAGTGTAAGGTCAGGCTAAAGAGAGGAAGGGCAGCCTCTGTTGAGTAAGTGCAGGTGGTGAGTAGAAAACAACACTGGGAACGTCCTACTCATGTCCTGGGCCGGCCGGCAACATGTCCTCCTATCTACTGTGCCACTCCGTGTCAGCTCACAGGCCCTGGAAAAACACAACCTTGTTCACCTCTTGAGTTACCAGCTTTCATGGAAAGCTTGCCAAGTCTCAGGTAAATCTAACTCTGCTGAGGCACTACAGTATATCCTCCAGTTCATCCACAGTGTATCAAGCATTAGCTTACCCTTCCATGTTCACACCATGCCTTCTCATTTCTCAATGAGCTTTGAAGTTTCCTTTTTACGGGGTGTGATTTTACGTAAGGAAAAAACAAATGCTAAAATGTTCAGAGACGGAACAAAAGGGAGATAAATACAAATGTGTGTCAGGAGGGGACAGGCTGAATCAAAATGACTCCCCCAGACGTCTCTTCACCTGAACAAAATCGCCTTCTGCCGTCATAAAAGCCCCTGTCTGCGTATTTAACAGCAGAACTGAGTTATCTGGAAATAAAAATAGGGAGTGGTGGGGGGTGGTGAATGTTGACCCATTTCCCCTGAGAGGCTGCATGCCTCTCAGACTTCTCGGGACGGAGTGGTAGCCATGTCAGCATTGTTGGCGGTTTAAGGATGGATGCAAGTCAACTAGTAATGGGAGCATGGATCGATAAGTCGTGATCTGAACACCATGTCAGAGGGAGCCAGGCGTCCCAAATATCAGACCAATAAAAATATATTAGTCTGTGTTTTCATAATTTTCCTTCAATTTGCTGAATCTCTCTCACTGGAAAAATGATCAGATCGAGGGGAACAGACCCATCTGTCTCAGTATGTATAGACCATGTATCTGATGCTGTCTGGAGCAAAATAGTATGACATGTTGCCGCTGTAGCATTTGATTGATTGATGCCATCAAGCATTTGGCCTCCCTTGATAAAAAAAAAAGAGAATAATTAGCCAATCAGCATTGAGCTGAGCTCAACAGTGGGTCGTCCTGGCAAGCAAAACAACCCCCTGAGGCAGGCCAGTTTGGATTTGGCTTCACACCAATCAAATCACATCAAAAGCAAAACATCATTGTTAGAATGATCTGGTCTGCTTGTGTTTTTTTCCCGCTGTAGCTAGCTAGCTAAATCTGCCCTTTCCTAAGCCATGGATAGAGATGGGGATTTTGACTTTATTTTTTATTCTCCGTACAGGCCAATGATTACAACGGAGATTCTAATCGAACCATACATCCATATATTGTGCCACTGGCCTTAGACGATTGAAGTTCAATATGTAGCCTAGATTATACACATGGGAAACTGTTGAGAGTGAAAAACAGAGCAGCGTTGCAGTTCTTAACACACTCAAACCAGTGCACCTGGCACATACTACCTACCATACCCTGTTCAAAGGCACATAAAAATGTTGGCTTGCCCATTCACCCTCTGAATGGCACAAATACACAATCCATGTCTCAATTGTCTCAAGGCTTAAAAATCCTTCCTTAACCCGTCTCCTCCCCTTCATTTACACCGATTGAAGGGGATTTAACAGGATCATTACTTTCACCTGGATTCACCTGGTCAGTCTATGTCATGGATGTTTTGTACACTCAGTGAATATAGCTTTAGTTGATTTAATGATGATGGAATAGCGGAAACAGTGCTCCTGTTTTCTTTGTGCTGACTTGCGGTAACTTGCGGTAACTTGCAGTAACTCTCGGTGGATCTAAATCTGTGGTTGTTTTGTTGGAAATGTGACTGTAGGTCATGTAACTGTTTGTTACATGCTATATTTGCTTTGTGGACTTGAACGGACAGATGTTCCTCCCCGGTTAAGTGATGAAACAAACGTATGTGGAGTTGACTTTATTCTGCAGTAGCAGCTGTGACTGTTGTCTGTTTGTTGTCTCAGCCTTATTGTATATCACGCTGGTGTATGAATGAATGGGTTATAGAGCAAACAATGCAATTATCACAACATAGGTTGTAATATGGCCTTTTTACTGGCTTGGCTTCCACAGTGGTTTTACCCACACACCACAGAATATAACTTTATTTAACTAGGCAAGTCAGTTTAGAACAAACTCTTATTTACAATGATGCCCTACTCCGGCCAAACCCGGGCGATGCTGGGCCAAATGTGCGACGCCCTACGGGACTCCCAATCTCAGCCGGATGTGATACAGCGTGGATTCGAACCAGGTACTTCAGTGACGCTGAGATGCAGTGCTATAGAGTGCTGCGCCACTCAGGACCCCCCATATCCTGCCTCCACAAAGGAGAACAGAGATTTCACCTCGCTGTGACGTTACACTGGCAATGTATAAGAACAATGTGACTAACAATGTTCCCTCAGATTGGGACAAAGAGAGCACTTCCAGTGTTCACAGTTTTCCTTGTTCCTTCTATGCCTTCAGGAGACACTGATATTCATGTCATTCTACTGGGGAAACTGTTGAAAAGAAGCAGGCACCAATCAATTGTAATAATACATGCAGATTTTTACTCCACTTGTGGGTAAACTGAAGTTACTGGAGATATATATGCAAAAAGATAAATTAATCTCCAGATGGTGATGTATGGGGGAAATGATAGGAGAGAACGGGCTTTGAACAGGCTGAGCCCGACCGTCAACACCTCACACACAAACATGCACAAACAGATATATAAAACCATTCCTGCAAGTCATTGAGGTGTTCACAATGTGAATTAGAGAATGGAAAATGGAGAGCGCTGGAGTGGGCCATTCTTCCTTCAACACCTCAGACGGAGGCAGCTCGGGGCGGAAGGGGAGCTCAGTCCAAACTAGGCCTTTTGTTACACTGCTCTGTGCCTCAGAAAAGGCAGGAACAAAACACAAATGCATATAAAGCCGGCGGAGTAGAGAAGCAGGGTGTGTGGGCCGAGCCCAGACTCCTCCTCAGCCAGTGAATATACACAAACACACAGAACTTCCCCACTAGCGCCTCGCTGAGCCGCGTCAGGCACACCACCTGACCAACTCCACCTCCCCCTCTCTTTTCCTACCTCCTTCCCACCCTCATTCATAAAATGGCCGCTTCACAACTCCAGCGGCTGGCATGGGATGTATGGATGAAGGGTCATCAGCAGTGGCGGAATAGGAGGGAGGGAGGAAGTGGTGTTTGTATTTTTCTTCGCTCTGTGTGATTCCACACTTGCTTTTTTCATTACGCACGATGTAAAGATTTCTCCCACCGGTAGTCAGTCTCTTCTCTATGCATATGCCAGTCCTAGCCCCCTTCCCTTCCCCACCAAAACAAACCTGATACCCCAACGGCCTGGGAGGGAAACTGAAGCTCTGTCTCCAGCAAGGAAAAAGGGGGCAGTAGAAGGGGTAAGAGCGGGGACAGGAGCGGGGGTAGGAGTGGGAGCGGGTGGCTCCTCCTCAGAGGCCAGCGAGAGGGGGCAGGGACATTCTCACGTTCCAGCTCAGGAACACAACATTCATGTGACTGCCATTTTACTACATCAC